>NC_034010.1:5422820-5441204 GCF_000346465.2 Prunus persica
AGCCTGAAAGTTAAACAATTTCAAGGTATCCAATTTATTTTCACTTTTTCCTATTATTTACACTTCATTTCAAATAAAAACAAATCTAATTTATTATTTATCAATATGTAGGGAAAATTGTTCTCAACAGTAGTGTCTCCACATTAATTTTTATCAATCCAGATGTACAAGAATTGGCGGCCTACAAAACGATGTATGAATTTTTATCATTTTTGTTTTAACATATACCTTTGTTTCCCCATTTTTCTAAATTAACACCTCTTTTTTATTATATAAAAATAACAATAACCACAGCTTTAATGACTCTACACATGCCATTAAAATGATGCCTTCTTCCGCCACTCAACTAATGACACCTCAACATTAAGAAGCTGCTAAAAAACTATCTGTCCAAGAGTTAAATGTTCTTGATCCAAAGACACATAAGGTAAATACACTAACTTCTTTCTTTAATCTCTTTATTATTCATATTTTAACATACAATTTCACAAATTATTTAAACTAAATTTCACTTTATTCTTCTCTTAGCGCTATATATTTTATAATTGTTTTTGCTATATTAATATATATTTTTTAAATATATTTTAGGACACTCCCATTTTATGCAAAACAGCTATTACGCGTTTTGACACACGTAACGGTTGGTGGTATAAAGCATGTCCATCTTGCTTTAAACAACTTAGAACTGCTGCCCACCGTGATGAACTTTTGTGCCCAAAACACAATAATCAAATTCCTCTCCCTTGGTAATACAAATCTCAACAATTTGTTTCATTTTATTTTTCCATAAAATTTAAACACAATTATTTTAATTATTAAAACATTACATAAATTTTACATACAGGTTCAAAGTGAGCTTGGTGCTTGAAGATTCAACTGATGAAACCAATGCAATCATAATTGGAAGACCAGCAGAACAGTTGTTTAGAATTTCTTGCAATGAATTGGTTGTTCAAAGAGGTTTAATCGACCAACAACAATTGCCAGATGCAATTCTGCAAACAAGAGGACAAGTTAAAAATTTTCAACTTCGATTTGGGAGCATGAGAGGTGATTTCAATAGAAATGATCTACTCATTCAAGCAATCTTCGATGACACAATGCCACTTCTTGAACCAACATCGCAATCATCTGACAAAAGTTTGGCTGCACATGATACAGAAAACATTGGTACCCAAATGGTTCCACCCATTACCCCACTTCTCTCAAAGCAAATTCCAAGTGCATCTTCCACAAGCTCAGCTGATGCTTCTATAACAGAAGCTACCCCAATTTCAAAAAAAAACATACATAGACGCTGTCAAAAGAGCTCTCTTTACCTTTCGTCCATCAAAAAAACCAAACAGGTTAGAATTTATATAATAATTAACTCCTTTATATCAATATTTACGCATATTCTAACATTTACCAATATATTTCTTTCTTTTCCATTTAGCATTTCTTTAAGTCATGTTCAAACCGAAAACGAATCTGAAAACATGGTTGCAACAAAAAGCATGGAGGAAATTGTATCAAATTCTGATTTACCAATCATTGGCTTAAAGAAGAAATCAAGCATGGAGAGTTTGGCAACCAGTACTCCTACCCCGAAATTAGAGTTTGTATTCTCTAATTCACTCATCTCATTTAAATACATATTACATGCATAATATTCAATTATTCATACCTTCTGTCATATTCTGATTGATGCTTTGTTTTAATATATTATAAGATTATCTCTACTTATTATATAGGTGTAAAAACCATTTAACCACTATTGAATTAAGTATAAATGAAATTTTTGCATGCTGAATGTTTGGAAATACTATTAAATTGTCATATTTACAGGTGAATTTTTTTGGAAAATTTCCGTTTTTCAGGGGAGGTTCTGCCCGTTTTTCAACAGAAATGTCAAGCCCTTAAGTAATTTTAACTCCAAATAAGGGCAAAAGAGTCATATGTTCCTAATACATAAGAGAATTAAAAGCCTAAACATTATATTTACATCCTTTTTTTCAATTTTTCTTCAATATATCCAACCATGATTATTTTACCTCTCTTCAACTTTTCCTTTAGATAAACACAGAATTTAAAATATGTTTACTTTGTGTTACTTCAATTGGAAAACCATCTACAGCTTGCTCATTAGTTCTCTTAATTTTGTTACTTTGTGTTTCCTAGATTGGAAAACCATTTATAACTTTCTTATTAAATTGTTAAATTATATTATTCATGTTTATACATAATTAGATGTTTATGATTATTGTCCTAACTCAATTTTCCCCATTCATCAACATTAACATTTACTATTTTCCCACTTTTTTATAACAGGGTCAAGACCTCCATCAAAGAAAAGAAAAATCATGAAGAAATTGCAAAACAAAATTCGCCCAATTAAACAGCATGCTGGTCAAAACTATCCAAATTTTGCTATTTTGATGGCTACTTCCCACTATTAACATCTCAATGTATATACAAACAAGTCTCTACTATTTTAACATAACAAGTAGCCTGTAAAATATGTTATTACTTCCTTTTTGGCAACTTATACTCCCTTAGTTAAACATAATGCTACAAGTTAAATCTCATTGTATATATAAACAATCTTACTTTGTCTACGTAATTTCAAAACCCGCAGCATCGCACGGGCTTTTCTGCTAGTACAACTGTAAGAGCTTTAACAGGAACAGAGCTGCCTTCCATCCCTGAATTGTGATTAAACCAATGCTCAAGGTGAAGATAGGAACCTCACCCTATTCGGAAGCTCTTCCATCCCCAACCCCTTTTAATTGTCGAGAACCCTCCTATTCCTCCCCTTCTGATGTTAGCCAACTCACTCCAGCCTTCCTGAATAATACATACCACAAATTTGAGATACTGGTCTACATTCTCCCTGGTTTATTTTGCTTCCCCATTGTTCTAATAGATAACACCCTTGCCTTCTCATCTGGTTTACTCATTTGCCAGAGTGTTAGGAATGAAGACCAGAAGGCCGGTGTCCAGATTTTCCTCATCTCAAGGACCTGACTTTAGACAAGTGTCTGAAGCTAAGAGGAAGCTTGCCTTCTCATCTTACTTGCTTGAAAGACTTAGCTTGTCATCCGGGTGTGGGGTTCTACATGATGAAAGGGCCAGTACTACTTGTAACATGGAATAATGTCTTTGAAGAATTAGAAATATATGATGGATGCCCAGGTCTGTTCTCGTTACTGTTCGTGCTCCTATTTGATACGATGCCATTTCCAATTCAAAAACTTTTCAGGTATGTTAAGAAAGTATTACACAACTAGATGTTTATGATTCAAATTCAAAACAAAGCACAAATTGGATTCATATAAATCTACCTAATTGCCGCGCCATTGATTGTAACAATTGATAATTGAATATGCATCTTTCAGTGTCGTCCCCTTTAAGTTTTTAGCGTATCAATTAGTCTCTATCATCTCTATTTTCTTGTACATTACATACTTGTTGGTTGGAAATTAGTTTTCAGAAGCTACATGAGTTGGGGTTAACTAGAGAAATTAGTTTGTTCATATTCTGTCGGTCCTTTTCTGTGCCTTTCACATCCGAAAGGTTTGCTTTCTGCAATTATTCGAACTACAGTTCCATTTCATTAGAATTTTTTTTCTTTGTTGTATCTCTAGACTCTCTGCGTAAGATTCCCAATGGGAACTACCCCAACTTGACCCAATTTGGCATGGATTTTGTATTTTGAGATTTCAAGCTAACTGCTGCTAATGGAAGCCCTCCTTCTTTCACTTGTTAATTCTTAGGGAATAACAATTTTACATTCTATTTACATTTACAACTGAAGAAAACTAAAGCGCATTGCATGCTCTTTTATGGTAGAATGACCTTATCATCTTCCTACAAACTCGAGAAATGCATGCTCTGATGTGTTGAAGTTGAAGATTTCGAGAAAGAATGAAAGCTGTAGCAGAAAACATAGGGCTGAGATCTCTCCAAGGCATTGCTCCACTCTCTCACAATCTCTGTTCCTTGTATTATGAAGCTTACAGGATTACTCATTACTGACCATCATCACATGATCTTGTAGGTGATTGTGGGGAGGTTTGCCAATTGACCTTGTGAAATCAAAAAAGAAAAGTGAGTTTGCTTTTTTATATTTGAAAGTTGGCACCTTTGTTTATATTCTTTGCACTAGACCGTTGCTCAGAACCATCCATCTTAATCTTTCTGATCATTTACAAGGTCCCTGAAATTGGTACATAGGTGACGAGGGGTAAATTTAAAAGATATTCAATCAAGAACGTAACAACCTTCACACTCTAGACCTTGACCAAATACTCTTATGACTAGTCAACTGTTAGATATGAATTATACTAAACAATAACATACACAGAGCATACCAAGATGTACCTGCAGGCCTAGAGAATTACTAGTGACAACCTAGGCACTCAGAAGGACCCATCAATCTAGGCATCCTCTGTGCTAGCAACAACTATGGTGAAAGTGTGTGAAGACAACATAATCAAGCAAACACCAAACAGCAGAAAAAGATGACTAGTCAACCGCACAAATTCAGATGACTGGTCAACTATCAAGAACACAAACCCAGAAAATTTACAGAGATGGAAACCAGAAATTGTTCACCCAGAAACCCACCATTGGGAAAAACTGGGGGTCATCAACCGACCAGGCAATCCACTAAGTAGAAAAAGATTCTTACAAAGGAACACAAGCAAGCTCAAGCAAAACCTAGATCTATTTAGGAAGATGAGCAATACCTCCTTTGTGCAATCTTCTTCTCCAACTTAGCAAAGCTTGAAGCTCAGTTCTTCATGGCAATGGCAGCTCCTCCAGCTCTTTCATCCCATGGCACTAGCTTGCAAGCTCTAACTCAGACAGAAATGAAATTTGGATTCATGGAGAAAATGACCAATTTCTTCAAGAAAACATACTCTTGAAGAAATCAATCTTGAATCTGACCTAGATGTATATGATAGAGTGTTTGATCTAGCAAGAAGAAGTTTTCATATTTCAAATGTAGTTTTCAAAAAGAAACAATTTGGAAAACTCAAAGATGAAAAAAATGAAGGTCACTCTTGAGGAAGAAGAAGCGAAAGTTTGCTATGAAACTTTCCAAAACTCCTCCCCAAAAGTGACGGCTTCCCAAAGAGGAATCACAAGGCCTTTACAGACCAAAAATTCCCTTAGGTTAGAATCCCATGTGGCAGCCAAGAGATAAAAAAGAATAGGACAAAAAAGTTGTTTATCAAGCTGGAGAGCAAGGATGACTAGTCATCCAAGAAACAGATGACTAGTCATCATTTTATGAAAACAGTATAATGCAATGTTATGCAATGCACAATTTACCTTTGCCAATTTGCATGAACCTCCATATGATAGTTGTTAGTTAAGAACACCTAGAGAAGCTATTCTCAATCTAAACTTGAGCTTGATAAATAACAATAGAAATCCTATTACAAAGTTGTCAAGGGAAGCCAAAAGAAAAACCCAAAATGCATACATTAACAGTCCCTTGACGGCAGTGGAAGGGGCACATGTTTTTTACTGAAGGGATACTTAACGACAGCAATAAACTTAACATCCTTATTATATGCAGACAGTTCATTTGTGTTTGGAGGGGCGGCCTTCATCTGATCTGACCACATGGAAAAGCTCTCTTTGTGTTGATGAAGAATTCTTCATCTCAAACAAGATAAAACTGATGTTAAACCCTGGGGGCCACGTCTTCGTTTGGTTTTCTTGCAAGAAACTGATGATAAACTGATGTTAGTGCTCGTATTGAAAGATTATAGCTTTGTCTATGAATTCTTCAAGGACAGCCAGTCTGATACTGATTGTTGTTTCCAACAAAAGCTTTGTCTCTACACATTATAGCTTATTCGTCGAATGTTACATATATTCAATGTTTCCATACATTTCCAGAATTTTGACAAGCAAACGGTCATTCATTGAAGTTCAATATGAAATCTTCTGAGGTTGTCTATGCAATGGGATAAGCTGCTCATGTTATGACCCTTCTCTTCCTAGTTCCCATGACAATCACAATATTATGCCTCCACTTAAGCAAATTAGAAGACACTTCGGAGTTCGGATATTAAAAGTAGAATGCTACATGCACAACTCATCATAAAATCTCTCTTAAAAATTTTGAGCGTTAACAAGTAAATAAACATTCACTCACATTTTATTTGCACTTAAAAATTAAAATTGTTGTGCATGGAACTAAATTGACACTGATTTTATTTTATACCTTCTCTTTCTTATTTCCATGAGTGAATTTATGTTTTGCTTGCTAATGCTCAACAATTTTAAGACAAATGCTCTATGATTATGCCTCAGTTTTAATTTGTCATCTTAATTTTTCAAAATCCATGATTTGTCTTTAAGACCATCCAATTTTCCATATATTTTAAGGGTATTTTAGTCTTTATATTTTCAAGGGTATTTTAAACATGGAAAATTCATTATAACACAAATTGTATATCTTTTAAACAATTAAAATTGGAAAAGAAAAAAAAATTGCCTTCCCCCATCCCTTGTGTGTTGACCAGGCAACATTGTACACGACTCGTTAACACGACACGAATTCGAAAAAAAAAAATTCATTTTTCGGGTATGAGTTATCGGGTCGTGTTGCTATCGTGTTGACCCGTTAGCCACATGATAAGCTAACGGGTCGTTTCATGTTCATTCGCGAAAACACGAATCAACCCGTTAAGCGAGTGTATTTTTGTAATTTTCTAGCATTCTGCGTTCATTACTCTTCATCCCGCCTCCATTTCTACTAGGTTTTCATTTTCATATTGTTTGTTTTGTCAATAAGCTCATTTCTGTCCAAATTTCAATTTTTTCTGACTTTTTGCTGGTGGGTTTTGCAAATTCTTTACAAAGATGAATGATTTTATGACTAAATTGTTCTTAAGTTATGTGGAATTGAAGAAACAGGGACAGAAGGACCTCGAAGCCGATCTTGATGTTGAAGGAGGCCAAGGCAAACCAACTCAGCCTGTCAGACCAAGAAAATCTCTCTTAGTTTTTCCAAGAAGTCATAGCAATCAAGAGCGAAATGGAAGAGATAACTAAAGACTTGTATGATCTTCAGAGTTTTAATATTTTATTATTTCAGTTTTTTAAAATTATTTTTAAATTTTTTTATTATTATTAACAGGTGAAACGGGTTGTGTCGTGTTGTGTGATTTGCAAATTGTAATGGGTCGTGTTCGTGTTTGACATTTTCAGCTCGTTTTCTTATCGTGTCGTGTTGTGTCAACCCGTTAAGAAAAGCGAGTTGACACGAAAACGACACGTACATTGCAAAAACGACATGAATGCCAAGTCTACTTGTGCCATCATTGGTTTCCTACAACCAAAAAGGTTCATTCCTATATGCCATCATTGTGGCACATTAGGACACATTAGACCAAAGTGTTTTGATTTTAGGAATTTTGAGCAAAAGCCTTTTGTTCATTTCAAGAAAGTAAATGATGACTCACTTCAAACTCAAGTGAATGATTTTCTTTATAAAGTTGTCAAAATTCCTAAGGTTATCTCTTTGCCTCATAAAGTCTCAAAAGTGAAGCAAGTTTGGATCAAGAAGGAAGACCATGTTCTTCCTCATGTTGGTGACTAGTTTCTTTATTTTATGTATCTAGACCATTCTCTTATTTGTGTGTGCTTCATGGAGTCTAGATACATTGTCATGCATTTGCACCTTGTTCTTTTGTTTTATTATTTTTAAATGTGGTCATTGCATGCATATCTTTCAATCATCTCTCTCACAGTGCTTTGAATCTTGGGTGATCAACAAAATTTCATGTTCTTTTGAACTTGTTCACATTTATCTTGTTGGTCTTGTCCAAACATTTTCCCTAAATGGCAAGGAATACATCCTATCCATTGTAGATGACTTCTTTGGGTTTATTTAGATCTCACTCTTGCTTGAAAAATCAGAGACCTTTCAAAGGTTTAAATCTGTCTACCATCTTTTACAAAAAGTTAAAATGACTAGTCATCTGCCTCTTGTTAGAATTAGAACAGATCATGGTTCTGAGTTTGAGAATTCTCAGCTTCTGAAATTTTGTGAGGTGATGAGAATTAAGCATGAGTTCTTTGCACCTATTACACCTCAGCAAAATGGTGTTGTGGAGAAAAAAAAATAGAGTTCTTGTTGAGATGGCTAGGGTGATGCTCAATAGCAAAAATTTTGCTAAACATTTTTTGGGTTTACATCTCAAACAGGGAGTTTTTTAGGTATGGTGCCAAACAAACTCCCTATGTGCTTTGGAAAGGTAAGAAACCTAATGTGTCTTATTTTAGAGTCTTTGGTAGCACATGTTTTATCTTAAGAGATTGGGAACACCTTGCTAAGTTTGACTCTAAAAGTGACGAAGGAATTTTTCTTGGGTATTCCACTTCAAGCTGAGCCTATATAGTATACAATTATAGGACCGGAACCATCATGTCAATGTTGATGACTTTGCTGCCTCTATTGAGACGGCATGAGATGAGGATGGTCTTTTATCTTCTATGCTTTAGGGAGAATCTCCAGGTCTGGATCTAGTGGTTGACCTGTCAACCTTTAGCAAATCAGTTGACCAGTCAACTCTTGACAATTCTGTTCCAGTTGACCTGTCAACTTGTCATAATCAACCTCAGAATCTCAGCTCATCTGTCCCTGTTGAAAACTTTCTATAGAAGCAAGATAGGAAGCCTTCTATACTTGACTGCAAGTAGACCTGATATTTCCTATAGTGTATGAGTTTTGTGCTAGGTTCCAAAGTGATCCCAAAGAGTCTCATTTGTTTGCTGTCAAAAGAATCATAAAATATGTGAGTAGAACTTTTGAGTTTGGGTGGTAGTATACTTGTGACACTTGTGTCAATCTTGTTGGGTATAGTGATGCCGATTGGGCAGGTTGTAGTAATGGTAGGAAAAGCACTTCCGGGAGGGTCTTTTATGTAGGCAACAATCTTGTTGCTTGGCATAGCAAAAAATAGAAATCTATCTCCTTATCCATTGCTGAAGCAGAGTATGTTACATCTGGGAGTTGCTGCACTCAACTCCTTTGGATGAGACAAATGTTGGAAGACTATGGTCTTGCTCAACCATGCTTTCTAATCTATTGTGACAACATGAGTGGTATAGATATTTCTAAAAATCCTGTTCAACACTCTAGGACTAAGCATATAGACATTAGGCACCATTTTATTAGAGATCTTGTGGAAGACAAAATTCTATCTTTGGAATTTGTTCCCTCTGTGAAACAGCTAGCAGATATACTCAACAAGGCCTTGGACTTTCATAAACATGTCACACTTAGGTAGTCCATTGGCCTTTGCTCAATTGATTGATTAGCTTGTCTGTTCCTTATCTTCAGCTCATTGTAGAACTGTTGACTAGTCATCTTCGTTTTAGTTGACTAGTCAAATATAAATTTTTGTTTACTTGGTGTGCAAATGTCAAAAACATCTGTTTCTTCTGATCTCTGATGGTGCGAAGTTTGATTCATTTTATGCTTTGCCTGATTTGTGTATAATTCCCCCTTCTAGTTTGGAGCCATTAGATGAAAATTTTTGGTGTTTTTATGTCCTCTTGGTGAGACAAGTGTTGTGATCCATTGTGGACAATCATTGTTATAATCTCCTATCTTATATCACTCTCGTAGGCAATTTGTTTATAAATAAAAAAAAAGAAAAAAAAAAGAAAAAGGGAAGTGTGACCAATGTAGTCACGACTCTAGGAAGGTATAAGGTGATATGATTGAAGAATCTAGAGCAAGAGCCGCAAAATTGGGCCACTTATGCACTTAAGTCTGGGATGTGCAAATAATAAACATAATAAATGGCCAGATTGAGTGATGAAAATCAAATAGGTTGAGTCTATGCTTTGAGTTTGTCTTGAAGGTTCATTATATACTTGTCTCTCCAAGAATGATATTTCTTCATCTCTTGTGTTTTTCTTTTGGCTCTGAACCTCCTCTGTCCATCTTGCCTTATCTCTGAGCATGAAATCTAATTCATATTCTATCTATCAGAGTTAGTTGCAATTGTTTTGTTTGCACATGTGGTTATCTTCTCTCTCGCTTACTCACTGTGCTTGAAGACTTGGACTAGGCTATAGTAGCTAATACATCGTTGATCACTTGATATATTTGCTAGTTCATGTTTGTGTTTTTAAAATCAAAATCATGTCTTCTTCAGGGTCGATACTAAAATTGATGCTTGTTATGATATTGCTTGAGTTCACTAGTCAACATATGCTCATGCTAATTGTGGTTGACTAGTCATCTGCTTAACAGGGATCTTGTGACTTTTGGTGAAATTAATTTTCACTCTCTAAGAACCATGACCATTGGTTATGACACAAAACACAAAGGTTCACTTGTCTTCTCCTTGTCGCATTTATACCTTCTGTTTCAACACTGGTACTGTGTTTATGTGTGGTCGTGTTTGGATGATGCCACTTTGGTCTATGACCCTATCTTAATAAGTTGTGTGTCCCACATTCAATGATTTAGCCTAATATAATCTTGAAATCCTTATGAGTCTGTTGTGCTATATGAGTTTTGGATTGTTGGCTAATCTATTTTGTTGGGGGAGTTTCTTTGAGATGCATGTGTTTTGGCAACATTCTTGCTGGTTGTTTTTATCATTTTCATACATCAATGTTGCCTTCCTAAACAACTGTTCTGCTGGTCTTCCAAATATGATTGCATTGGTTTCATCAGTTGAATCTTCAAGCACCAAGCTCACTTTGAACCTGTATGTAAAATTTATGTAATGTTTTAATAATTAAAATAATTGTGTTTAAATTTTATGGAAAAATAAAATGAAACAAACTGTTGAGATTTGTATTACCAAGGGAGAGGAATTTGATTATTGTGTTTTGGGCACAAAAGTTCATCACAGTGGGCAGCAGTTCTAAGTTGTTTAAAGCAAGATGGACATGCTTTATACCACCAACCGTTACGTGTGTCAAAACGCGTAATAGCTGCTTTGCATAAAATGGGAGTGTCCTAAAATATATTTAAAAAATATATATTAATATAGCAAAAACAATTATAAAATATATAGCGATAAGAGAAGAATAAAGTGAAATTTAGTTTAAATAATTTGTGAAATTGTATGTTAAAATATGAATAATAAAGAGATTAAAGAAAGAAGTTAGTGTATTTACCTTATATGTCTTTGGATCAAGAACATTTAACTCTTGGACAGATAGCTTTTTAGCAGCTTCTAAATGTTGAGGTGTCATTAGTTGAGTGGCGGAAGAAGGCATCATTTTAATGGCATGTGTAGAGTCATTAAAGCTGTGGTTATTGTTATTTTTATATAATAAAAAAGAGGTGTTAATTTAGAAAAATGGGGAAACAAAGGTATATGTTAAAACAAAAATGATAAAAATTCATACATCGTTTTGTAGGCCGCCAATTCTTGTATATCTGGATTGATAAAAATTAATGTGGAGACACTACTGTTGAGAACAATTTTCCCTACATATTGATAAATAATAAATTAGATTTGTTTTTATTTAAAATGTAAATAATAGGAAAAAGTGAAAATAAATTGGATACCTTGAAATTGTTTAACTTTCAGGCTTGTAAAAGCTGCAAATATTGGCGATGTCAATTGTTGTAAAGCTTGGGAATCAAAAGTTTTTGCAGTATCTCCCCACAGGGTTATTCTAACATCTTCTTTCCTGAATGATTAGATGTGGAGAAAAAAATATTTAGAAAGAGATATAATAGTTTAAAATTTGAATTATAAACATTTTTTGAATATTTGTACCTGATATTTTCGATGCAGACTTCACATTTATCCTCAAGCCTCTCATTGCCCACATTTTTTGTTCCAATGGTTGTATTCCAGTAATGTGTCCAAAAACATCTTGCAATATGATAAAACAAATATCATAAGGATATTAAAATGTGGAAATTTTTTGGATAAATACTTATTGTATATATATGCATAGTTTTTAATACTATATAGAGTATTACCTGTTAGGATGTCAATTTTGTCTATGCGAGTGGACAATTGAGTATAATCTACCAGATAAAATCGATATCGTGGAATGTGTGGGTGAATGGTTGGTAGTTCTTTGAAAGTTGTTCTCGCATTAAAGAACAATTGTGCAACATGTGGTACAACTTTGTGAGATGGTTTGTTGCGACCAGTGTGGAAATGTGTTATTTCATAAATGGAACCAGCTTTTATTTTTGGAAATACAAAATCATAGTCGATCTCTTTGACGCTAGCTTGTATTACATCTGTCTACATAATTGAAAAAAGAGGAAGAGAAAAATTAATAAGGGGAAATTATATTTAAAAGGAAGGAAATACAAATATATGATAATACATTCATTTAACAAAAATAAAAAAAATAAAAAACTAAGTAGACCATATATAATGAATCCATACCTAACAAAGCCCATAGATAATACAGTTTACAACAATATTGTTCATTATTCAGATCCTCTACAGAAGCATTTTGACCGAATTTATACCTACTTTATATGGTTATGGCCTCCTAGAAAAATGGGTTTAGTGTCAATAACAGGAAGAACACACACTTACACGCCAGCATCCACCAAAAACTAAGGGAGCTTAATAGAAACAGATATTAAACAAAGGGTTTCTTTAAGTGATGTTATTATAATTAAATTGAAATAACATAGAAAAGAGCTTTTCTTACCTTTTGGTCAACCAGGATACACTGAAGGCCGCCGAATTGATCATTAGATCCAATAAGTTTTGGTCGCCACATTCTGCAGATACGTACTTTGAGTTTCTTGTTAAATTGGAACGGTTGTAAATCACGGATATAAGTGAAACTCATTGTGCTTTAAATCTGCAAATAAATATATTTTTTGTTAGCATAAAAATGCATGTATATATTTATTAAAAGTCATGAGAAAAAATATACAAATATTTAATTATGGATACATCAAAATTGGAACTTCATTATAAATTTTGAAGAACATCTTTATACACTATGTTTTTAGTGTAATTATTTGGTACTTCTTTATTATTTTCTATTAGGATTTTAAGACCTTGTCTTGATGTAACCCTGGATAATGCAACATAAAGTTGTCCATGAGTGAATACAGGTTGAGAAAGATATAGTCCAACTTGTTTCAATGATTGGCCTTGACTTTTATTTATTGTCATTGCATAACATGGTCTAATTGGGAATTGGCGCCTTTTAAAAATGAAAGGCCATTTGTTTTCAGTTGCTGTAAGGCTTATTCGAGGTATGAAAACTTTGTGACCAATGTTACTACCAGCAAGTATTTTTGCTTCTATAATTTTATCATACAATTGTGTAATAACTAATCGTGTTCCATTACACAAACCTGAAGATTGATTTAAGTTTCTCAATAGCATGATGGGCATTCCTATTTTTAAAGCTAAATAGTATGAAGGTAAACCATTAAATTCAAGTTTGTTTAAAAATTCTGTAGGATATAAAATAGTAAGGTTTTCAGAATTTTCAGATGATGAGCATAAAGAATCTGAGCTTAAATAAATGCGTTCTTGTCCAGGTAATAAATCAATTGCATAGTTATTTATTTCAGTTACAGTTGTGTTTCGAGGTGTTACAATAGCTCGTTCTGTTAAATAAGTAAAATTGTTGAAATTTCTTTCAAAATTTGGGTATGTTGCTAAAAAAATGGAATGAATAGAATGTGCATATGAATGTATAAGTAAATCTTGAGGAATTTTGATCCAAGATGCATCTTTATCATTTGGATCATCTATATCAACAATTTGACCATTACCGATGCGCAAAATCCATGCAGCAAAATCATTTATTTTTTGTTTTTCTTCAGTGTTTAATCCATTTTTCGAGAGTCTCATATTTTCTTTTAAATGGAATATTTTGAAAAAAGGCCATAAATAAGAGCTATTGAGAGAGGCATCTATTATTTCTTCTCTTGTTCCTCCTGGAATAACTGGTAATATTTGTCTGAAATCACCACCTAACAATAAAGGTTTCCCACCAAATGGAACATTGTTATCTAAAGGATTTAAATGTGATAAAATATCAGAAAGTGATTTATCTAATGCTTCAAAACAATGTTTGCGATTCATAGGAGCTTCGTCCCAAACAATTAAAGCGGCTTTTTCAATTAATTTGGCAAGATGAGTTCCTTTTTTTATTTGACATGTTGAGCAATTGTTAACAATTAAGGGAATTTTAAATCTAGAGTGAGCTGTTCTACCACCAGGTAATAATAATGATGCTATTCCTGATGAAGCAACAGCTAAAACAATATTTCCTTAGGATCGAATTTTACTTATTATAGTATGCCACAAAAAAGTTTTTCCTTTTCCTCCATGACCGTGGACAAAAAAGAGGCCTGGCATTTTTTCTTCAACAGTTTTTATAACACAATCATATACATCTTTTTGACCTTTGTTAAGTTGTGTAACTAAAATGGAGTGTTCTTTTTCTAAATTATTATAATCGTAATTTAATTCTTCTCTAAGCAATTTATTTCTAAGTTCTAACATTCTATATTCATCAGGCATAGGAAGGTGATGCTCCTTTAAAGAGCCGGAAGATACATTGAAAAGCTGTTCTAATTCAAATAAAAGAGAATTTTTTAATTCAGATTCTGATACAATTAGATTTGGCATTCCGAAAGTTTGTCGTAATTTGTGTAAAATGTCCTCAGACATATTTTGCCAATAAGTGTCAAAAATAATTTGAGGATTTCCTACATCACAAAATAAAATGATTGTGACAAATAATTGCCTTAATTGAGGACATGTGGCTGTGTTTACAGCATTTGCTAAGGCTTCAATCCATTCTTTATCATCTCCTAACAAACCTAGGGATTTACATGCAGCTTGGTATGATGGTTCTATAATACCATTAACAGTTTTTAGGTCATTAAAGTGAAAAGCCCCTTTTTGCAAATTCAAAAGCATTCTTAAATAATATAATTCACCAGATGCAGGATGTACATAAGCTATTCTACCAAGGGATCCTTTTTTTTTTTTTCTAGGTTTCCACATCTTAGTGAGAGAATTCCACACAAATTTTGGAGGGAATTCTGCATACGTTAATGTTTGTGCTTCATGAAAAGTTTTATTAGCTTCAAACCAACTTGTTAACATTGTATATTCAATATTTTTTCGGTTAACAATTTATTGAAGTGATTGATCACCATTGAAAATAATATTTTGTTCTAAAGGTAAATGTATTGGTAATCGTTCAACTGAGGGTTTTCTAAAATGAATAGGATATTGAAACAATCTCCAAACAGCTTCATATGGAGATATGTATCTACAATTTAGATAGGCTAGTATTTCATCTTGTTGGTTCTCTTGGAAAACTACTCTAGCTCTATCTGAACCTTTGTTTATATATTTGAAAAGATATTTTATAAGCATTGATTGACAACATGATTCAACATTTATATGAGTATTGTATCTATGCAGTAATTTGGAATTGTAAGGTACTACAAAACTATTATCAATTTGTATTCCATTTTTTATCACAAATTTTGTTGGGTCGTCACGGCGTTTGTATACAGGGTAACCATTTGTTTCAAAAATTGTTTCGCTTTTATATTGTTTGGGAAAAGATTTAGAACATTTTCCTTCTCGCATACATGGAGAATGAGGATTTATTTGTCCACATGGACCATGGATCATAAATTGAGCCACAATATCATAAAGATCATAATTTACAGTTTTGTTTGGTAATTCAGCAGAAATGATAGAATCTATATCAACTGCTGAATAACATTTATAATTTTGTTTTAACCAGATCAACATGTGAGCATGTGGCAATCCTCTTTTTTGGAATTCGACAGTACAAACATCTGTGTTGATTGGGTGAAAAAAGGGAAAAAATTCTTAGTTAGTTTTATTATTTAATAAAATGATAAAAATGGAGAGTAGTATAAATGGTGTGTTTTTAAAATTTACCAGCTTTGATTTCTCCAAAAGGTTCTCCTGATTTGATATAATTGATCATATCATCAAGTTTTATTTTAAATAATCTTGAAACTATATCAGGCCGATCTTCTGGTTTGTATCTAGGTTTTGTATTAAACTCTCTTACAATTTCGGGCCATCTAACATTGCAGGTGAAAATTATAAATAAATCAGGATTTCCATATTGTCTACAAATTGCCATAGCATCTTGATAATTGTTAAGCATGTATCTAGCACTTCCAGTATATGAGCTAGGCAATATCACTCTTTGACCTATGTTATTAGCATCATTATCACCCTTTGAAATTGCATCATAAATGCCTTTATAAACCTCACTTCTTAAATTTTTTTGATTTTTCCTAATATAATCTAATCAATCTTCTTCAAGTGTTGCATAAGCGTCTACTAAAAATTGTTGGAACAATCTTCCACCTTTTAATAATGTATCGAATTGAAACACTCTTTCTTGGATTCGATAAGCTATAAAAGCTCTCATAGGAATTCTTCTTCGTTTAGATTCATGGCTTGTACAATGCCATTTTAAGTCAGGTGTATACTCATCTTCACCAAAAGAAAAAAGAAGAGGATATTGTAAAGACATGAATTTTGGATTTAATTTTGTCACACGTTTAACTCTCCACTTTTAAATTCTATTATAATATCTCTATTTGAATAAAAAAGGCCTATATCTCCCACTATTAAACCACCAATTTCATCACATGTTGGTTGTTCATATTGTTTGCTATCATTGGATTGCCTGCCTAACAATGTGATCTTTAGAGGAGGAAGAGAACCTTTTTCAAATTTATCTCTAATTGTTCGAAAAAGTTTAACCAATTCATTTGTTTGATCAAACATTTGAATTAAACCTTCCACAATGTTTTGATCTAGCTTTTCATTTTTTTGATTACAATTAACTGCATCAAGCCGATTCATAACCTCATTATGGGTATCATATATATAAAGTTGGGCAAATTTAAGACATTGACCCTCAGGAGGTAGTAAAGAACCCATTAAATGATGAACTTGACCACTGATTTTGAAAACATAAGGGCTTGATCCATTGTTAATTGATTTATCAATTTTGGCTCCCATTGAAGTAAATGCAAACATAGAATTGTAAACCCTGATATTTTCTCTGAATAATACACTTTTTTTCCCTTTATTAGGATCAAGCAAATTTTCTAAAAAACAGGGTGTTGGTTTTGGACTTTGAAGTTTAATTTTTCCTTGTTGGCAACAAAGAGTAAAGAGAGGCTCATTGTTTTTTGATCTTTGTTTAATGGATTCTTGTAACCAAAAAAGTGCACCACAATAAATGCACTTATGATTCTTCTCTCCAAAATCTGCACATTCTTGGATTATTCCTATAGGGGTGTAGAATGGAGAGAATAGAAAACATAAATGTAGGTTATTAGTAATAGAACAATGTAGTTCAAGTTTAGTAGAAAATTTTGAAGCAAAGGGAAACACCCACCTTGCCTATTTCTTTGAAAGATCGCTTGACCTTTACTCATTTGATTAAAACGATGAAATTCAATTTCATCTATTGCTATTTCAACTGTATTCACATTGATAGATAATGTACTTTCAACACATTTTTGTCTTTTGTTATCAGCTTGAGAAATGTTTTGATCATTGTTGATAGGAATTTTCTCGCTTGGATGTTTATCATTAATATGAGAAACATTTTTATTTGGGACTTGTATATCATTTGAAATGATGAGATTATGAGGTTCTTGCATGATTTGTTTTCTCGTGGTATTTCTAGTTCTCTTCGACATTATCAACGAAGATTTCAATTTCCCAAAAACAGATTGATATCTAGAAAAAAAAAACATATATATATAAGTAATATTTCACATTATTAATAACATTTAAATTCTAAGAATGCAAAATAAATGTAGAAATATGATGATAGAATTATATAAATGAAAATCTTCAAATGATATAATATTTGCTAATCAATTAGTTATAAATGATATGCACATTTTTTTTAAAAAGTTAGAAAATACTGACCTGTAATGAGAGAATTTGTTAAGCACTTGTAGCAACACGTATGCAAAAGCAAGATGATAGCAACAACCTAAAATACATAAGTAGAAGAACAGTTTTTGTTAATAGGTTCAAATCCAAATAATTAAATTGATAAAGCAAAAGTATTTAATTTTATACATCAATTAAATCTCTGTTATTTTATCAAACAACCAACTTCGTTTCATAATGATTAAACAGTATATATGTATTAATATAAAGCCTTGTTAAACCGATATGTATAGTTGAGACATTTAACTGAAAATTTATAATCAACCAAGCTCACCAGATTAATAATTTAAATAAAATGCTTAATGAGAACATCAAGGGGAAAATATTTTTAAAAGGGGGAAAATTTTAGCATCAAAGCATATTCAACTTGTATCAATCAACAAAATAAAGATTACTTGTAAATAACTTGTATGCAAGC
>NC_034010.1:5441457-5516377 GCF_000346465.2 Prunus persica
TACATAGTACGAAATTGTTTTATATCACTGTATCATGATTACAAAGCAACGATACTAATTTTTATTCGATCAAAATATATTTGTAGAAAGACACAGCTGCAGAAGAATAAAAATTAAAATATAATATAACAATTCTAGATATCTATTATTTTATCAGACAACCAACTTCGGTTCATAATGATTGAACAGTATATATATATATATATATATATATTAATATAAAGCCTTGTTAAATCCATATGTACAATTGAGACATTGAACTCAAAATTTATAATCAACCAAGTTCACCAGATTAATGATTTAGATAAAATGTTCAATGAGAACATCAAAGGGAAAATATTTAAAAGAGGAGAAAATTTTTAGCAATAAAGCATATCCAACTTGTATCAATCAACAAAATAAAGATTACTTCTAAATAACTTGTATGCAAGCATAATCGATGAAAATAAAATATAAAATCTTACAAAATAATTAAAATCAATTGACTAACATGACTAATAATGCTCAATTTTTAAAAAACAATGAATTAGAGGAGTTTTTATACCTCGAAAATGACAGCAGAATGCAAATGTCTAGTCCCTTGCTTTTTGGTGTATTCAAGCTGTGAAATAAACAAATAATTGAATTATATTTGGATCGAATCACATTTTTAGAGAAATATAGGTTATCACAGGATGAGAAAAAGATGACAAAATTTTCATCACTATATGAAATCCTGCTTATATTTTTAACACCAACATAAATTTAGTTTTGTGTAAACAACTTCACAATTACAAATATCTATTATTATATCAAAGAATTAACTGAATTCTATAACGATCAAACAATATGCATATATTAATATCAAGCCTAGTTAAACAGATATGCACAGTGAGCACATTTGACTCAAAACTCATAATCAATCAAGGCCACCAAGTCAAGAAATCAAGTGAAATGTTTCCTGAGAACCCTAAAGAAAACCAATAGAGGTTAAGATAAAATCATTGCCAATTTCTATTTTGTTGAAACCTGATTGGTTTTGTTCAAGCATTTTATGGAATTTTAATGAGAGAAGAATAAGGTAACTTTTGGCTACGACACAAACACAACTAAAAAAGAATAGTATAATGATTTAGACCCAACAAAACAAAAGTACAATGCCGAGATAGACCCAACAAAAGAAAAGTACAATGTTGTCGTACTCATCACCTCTTGACCCATCTCTCCAGCTCACTCTATGTTGTGTGCACAGAAACAAAACTCAAAAGTCTCTTACACGCCTCTCTCTCTCTCTCTCTCTCTCTCTCTCTCACACACACACACACACACAGGCACACATAAACAGAGAGACCCATGCGCTTCACTTCTCTCTATAAAATCTCTTTCTTTCTAATTGGGTTTGTTGAGCTGAGGCATGGTTGCTGGCCAAATCTGGAATAGCCTATTTCATGGTTGTCTACCATTTGAAGGAAATCTTCTTCTTTGGGCAGAGCCCTTCCCGTCCACCAGCTATACCAGTGTCTAGCTCAACACACGGTGCTTTGTTTAAGGAGGTTAGTCGATAAAACCCATTTGATCAGTGACAGTGGAAGAGGCTTCAAATTAGTTGATGGATTTCGTTTTCAGAAATAAATTCTCTGCTCTTGTTTTTGTGAAAAAACTTGGTTTTTATGCTTTGACTGATCTGTTTATGTCACCAATGTTAGCTGTAAGTTTGGTTTGTGTTACCAATTTAATGGGCTTTGCATCATCTCTCACAAACTACACTCTGTTTTTCTCATACCAGTGGTGATATATTGCTTTGGTGGGAGAACAGAGAAGTCAAAAAAATTAATTGACAATTGAGTAGAAAAATTAATTGACAATTGAGTAAAAAAATTAAGAATAACAACGCTGGAAATACCTCAGCGAATCTGTAAGATTTAATCCCCTTCCTGATAGAACCCAAGGGAGCTGGAAAGTGAGCACTTTGGAAGAGCAGAGGAAGATGAGAAGAATGGAAACGAAGAAGGCAAGCAATTCGGTGGGAAAAAAGGTGGTTTTGTAAAACAGTGGAACCCTCCAGATTTAAACAGTGAAGAACCAACAGCTCTCCCATTTTACCCCTGTAGCTCTCCAACCAGCTAGTTGAAATCCCACCAGACACCTCTCAGCCCTAAACAACAGCTAGTTACATCCCAAGGAAAGAGAGGGCAAAACGGGAAAAATACAGAACAATCAGTCAAGGGCAAAATGGCAATTTTACTGTGCAAAAGGAGAGGAAAAGCTGGCTGCACAGTTTTAAATGGAGGCATTTTCGTAATTTTACTGTGCTTAGCTACAGTATTTAGTTGCATTGGGTTTTAGTATATATAGAATTTTGTTTTTCAATTTATAAAATTAGATCCAAATAAGATACCAAACATGTCATAAGGTTTTTTTTTTTTTTTGGGAACAAAAGGAGAGTTTTTTTTTTTTTTTTTTGGCTGCTTACCAAGGTCTTAAATATCGATAGTTTCGGAAATATCGGTGGTTCAAAAACACGGAAATATCGATGGAAATATCGGGAAAATATCGATATCGATAAAAATTGGATAAAAACCACGGAAATTATGATAAATACTTGGAAATTTTTAATGAAACTTTAGAAGAAGTTTATTTAGTCAATCATCTATTATTTTGACACAAAAAATTGGAAGAAAATGCATTGCATAGTGGGTTTGTGTGATTTAAGTTGATTATATTGCGACCTGACAAACTCTGTGACTTAGAAAATCTGAAGTAATTAATGAAAGAGAATTAAACACTCCTTAGTAATTTATTTATCATTTTTTAGTACAATATTTTACTCTTTATAAATTGCATGATAAGATACATGAGTAAACTTATTTCACGTTATTCACTGGACATGGTACACGTTGTTATATCTATTGAAAATTAGGCACTTTAATAGTGAAGATTGAAAATTAACTAAGAACATAAATAAATTTATCCAGTGAAGAATTAAATAGGAAATAATGAAAATGATTATAGAAATTTAAGTAATTAAGCAACAATTTATTTCACGTTATTCATTGGACATGGTACACGTTCTTATATTTATTATTTATCAAAAATTGAAAAATAATTAAAGATGTAAACCAATTTGATTTTTCATGAAAATTAGGCACTTTATCAGGCTTAAAAAATAATAGTGAAGATTAAAAATTAACTAAGAACATAAATAAATTTATCCAAGGAAGAATTAAATAGCAAATAATGAAAATGATTATAAAGATTTAAGTAATTAAGTAACAATTTGAAGGATAATTTAGTAATGTAAGTACTTATAATGAATAATAAAATAATCAATAACATTAAATGAATTAAATAGAAAAAAAAATAAATTATATTAAGTAATTAAGTCACATTTCCCACTTCCCAATTACTTTCACGTTTTCCTGCCTCCCTCTTCCACTTCCCAAGGTTTTTTTAACCTTTTTTTTTGTTTGAACTTCCCAAGGTTGCAGATACATGCAACCTGCCTTCTCTCTCTCTTTTGGGCATTCACCCATCTCTCCCTTTTTATTCTTTTTATTTATTCTTCTTCCTCTTCCGTTTCACACTCCCACTCTCTCTCTCTCTCCCCTTCTTCTTCTATCTCTCCGTCTCTTTCTCTTCTTCATCTTCCCTCTTCTCTCTCCTCCATCACAATCCAAAACACTTAAACATAAAGACCAACTCCACACATTTTTTCCCTCTTCTTCCCTTCTCTCTCTCGCTCTTCTCTATCTGCTTTTTTTTTTTTTTCTTTCTTCTTCTATCTCTCCGTCTCTTTCCTTGCTTCCTCTTCCCTCTTCTCTATCGCTTCATCACAATCCAAAATAGCAAAACATAAAAACCCACTCCATAATTTTTTTTTTCCTCTTCTTCCCTTCTCTCTCGCTCTCCTCTTTCTGCTTTTTTTTTTCCTGAGTTGAGAGACAGAGAAAGGCTGAGTTTCAGAGGCTGAGGGGTTCATCTGAAGGCTGAGTTTAATTTTGTAAGTTCATATCGCGATATTATCGATAATATCGCGATATATTGTCCATTTAAAGCTACAACTTGAACGAAAATATCGTTATTGAAATATCGGCGAAATTATCGAGGAAATTATCGATAAATTGACGATATATATATGGAAATGTGCTAAAATATCGTAGCCCCAAAAAAACGATAATTTCGCCGAAATATCGGCGAAATTATCGATATTTTGTTCTATGCTGCTTACAGACTACGCTTGAAAAGAAAAGTAGAAAAAAGGAAACAACCGACTAAGCAAAGATAGATACTTAAAGCGACACGTGTATGACACGTATACAAGAAGACTCCGAGCAGCGAAAGAGATAAATTCCCATCTGTCCTACAAGTGTCCTCCGCCGAAATTGAAATCGAAATCATCTTCTTCTTCCTCCTTGCGTCTGTTTATGCAACTCAACCTCTTCGTCTTCTTACCTTTCCTCGCATTCTCATCCTTGGCAGAAGAATCAAATCCCTCCCAACTCCAAAACATGGCCACTCTCGGCGGAGTCCACGAATCCCATGCCTCCCAGAACAGCCTCGAAAACCAAGACCTCGCTCGCTTCGCCGTCCAAGACCATAACAACACGGAGGTCTTTACTCTTTTTTGCCTTTTAATTTCTTCAATATTATGCTGGAATTTTAATTAATTAGATTATTAAGCAATTAATTGAAATTCTTACAGAATGCTCTGCTTGAGTTTGCTGGAACTTGCTCGTGTGAGTCTGCATGAAACTATAAATCAATGTTACATCTTTGTAAACAAAAATATAAAAGACATGTTCAGTCAAATTTCATTCAGTACTAAGGAGTACCAGTATGATTTCATTGAAAGTGCTGCACTATTACTTTAAGACTTGTTTTTTTTTTTAATAACATTTATAGCCCTCCTCCTGTGTTTCAATTTGGTACAAACTGTGCCAAAGAACTGTATTTTCTATCCACGAGATGGATTCATGCCGCCCTACGAATTAACTGTTAATAACATAACTGAATGTTGGTTGTGGCTTAAATGGAAAACAAGAAGCATCTGCATGCTGCAATTGGATATGAAACAATATTTATCCAAGAAGAGAAGAAATTGTGATGTTACTTCACAGCTCGTTTTTGTAAATCGGGACAGCTGAAATAATGAGGAAGCAGAAAAGTCTGTGTTGTGGATAAAATGTTTTGTTTCTGTCATATGTTTTTGCATTCCGCCACGGTCACTTACAGGATGAGATGATGTTAGAGAGTGAGTTTTATGGCTCGTGTTTTTTTCTCTGTTTTAAAAAATAGCCCAGGTGCTGGTTTTAAATATAAATAAAAGGAAGAACTTGAAACCATGAACATATAAAAATAAAAGCTTTATTATCAATTCCTCCCTAAATTCTACTCCCATAATTTATTGAGAATGTAATTTCATACCAATTTACAAATTCTACTTCCACAATCATCAGCCTGCTATAATCACTTTTGATAAAGCCCACCGACACAAAAAAGATCTTGAAACCATGATCATATAAAAATAAAAGCTTTATTTACCAATATAAAATCTTCTAACACAATAAGTCCGCCGACACTAAAGACAATGTGAGGAAGAACTTGAAGTGAGGAAGAACTTGAAACCATTACCATATAAAAATAAAAGCTTTATTTACCAATATAAAATCTTCTAACACAATAATGGAGGACAGCTGTATGACGAGTCTAATCGTGTGGGTTCCCCACGTTATTACAAACGCACTTGTCTTTTTGCAATAATATTCTCACTCGAAGACTCCAAGTCAATGATACTGAGAGCAACAGCCAAATCCTTTGCTGCAAAACTTGCTTCAAATCTTAACTCAAGTCCAAATCCTTTGCAAAGAATCGAAACATGGCTGGAGCTTTGGTTGGAGAGGCTATTCTCTCTGCCTCCGTGCAGGTGCTGTTTGACAAGATTGGTTCCAGCGAGTTCGTGGACTTGTTCCGGAGAAAGAAACTGGACGAGTCGCTTGTTAAGAAACTGGAGATAACGTTGTTGAGCCTTAATGCGGTGCTTAATGACGCGGAGGAGAAGCAATTCCTGAACAGCTACGTGAAAGAGTGGCTTGATAAGCTTCAAGATGCTGTCTTTGATGCGGATGACCTTCTGGATGAGATCAATGCTGAAGTTTTGCGATGCAAGGTGGAAGCTGAATATCGAACCGTCAAAACTCAGGTGTGGAACTTCCTCTCTACTTCTCTTAATCCTTTTTATCAAGGCATGAATGGTAGGATTCAAGAGTTGTTTGATAGATTAGAACACCTCGCAAAACAAAAGGATTTCCTTGGGCTGAGAGAAGGTGTTGTTGGGGGGAAGGTTTCTCAAAGAACTCCAACAACTTCCTTGGTGGATGAATCTTGTGTGTACGGTAGGGATGGAGATAAAGAAAAGCTGATGAAACTGTTGTTATCTGATGATGCAAGCGACAAGGATGTCTCCGTCATCACCATAGTGGGAATGGGCGGGGTTGGCAAGACAACCCTCGCTCAGCTCCTTTATAATGATGAAAAAGTGAAAGAGCATTTTAATCTTAGAACCTGGGCTTATGTTTCGGAAGCTTTTGATGTTACTAGGGTAACTAAGTCCCTACTTGAGTCAGTCAGTTCAAAAGCTTACGATAATAAAGACCTGAGTTTTCTTCAAGTTGAGCTAGGACAACAAATAAAGGGCAAGAAATTTCTGTTTGTGTTGGATGACCTTTGGAATGAGAACTATGGTGATTTGAGTCTCTTGCAACGTCCTTTTGCATCCGGGGCAAAGGGAAGTTGGGTCATCGTGACAACACGTAACGAAAGTGTTGCATCTCTCGTGCGCACCATTCCGATTCACTTTTTGAAACAGTTGTCTAATGAGGATTGCTGGTTGTTACTTTCAAAACACGCCTTCGAAAATGGAAACTCAAGTGCACATCTAGAGCTGGAAGAAGTTGGTAAGAAAATTGCTTCTGCGTGCAATGGTTTACCTTTAGCAGCAGAAACCCTTGGAGGCCTCTTGCGTTTCAACACAAATTATGAGCAATGGAATAGCATACTAAATAGCAATATTTGGGAGCTGCCTCCTGAAAAATGTAATACAATTCCAGCTCTAAGATTGAGTTACCATTATCTCCCAACTGATTTAAAACGATGTTTTGCTTATTGCTCAATTTTTCCGAAGGGCTTTGAATTCCGAAAGGAAGATATTGTTCTACTGTGGGTGGCAGAAAGTTTAATTCCACAAGCTGAGAGTGAGAAAAGTATGGAAGAGCTCACTAAGAAATACTTTGATGACTTATTGTCACGATCATTTTTTCAAAGATCAAGAAATGAGAAGTTCACAATGCATGATCTCATCAATGACTTGGCCATGTCTGTGTCAAGGGAATCCTGTTTGAGATGGGAAGGGGGCGAATCACATGAAGTTTTGAAAAAAGTTCGGCATTTGTCGTATGCTATAGGCCAATTTGATTGTGCTGCGAAATTTGAGCCATTATATCAGGTTAAGCATTTGCGAACCTTCCTACCTCTAAGAAGCAAAGAATGGTGGTTTGAGCATTATGTAATAAGTAAAAGGGTTTTACCTGAGTTATTGCCAAATTTAACATGTTTACGGGTGCTAACATTGTCAGAATATGATAATATTGTTGAGTTACCCAATTCTATTGGTAACCTCATTCATTTGCGCTACTTGGATCTCTCTAATACCGGAATCAAAAGGTTACCTTCTATAGTTTGCACTCTTTATAGTCTACAAACATTACTATTGGCAAGTTGTCGGTCTCTTTTTGAATTGCCTGCAGACATGAGAAAATTGATTAACTTGAGGCATCTTGATTGTAGTGGAACTCAAATTGAAGAGATGCCGGTGCAAATGGGTAGACTAAAAAGTTTGAGAACATTGACTACTTTTGTTGTGGGGAAATCTACTGGGTTGACTATTGGCGAATTGGGGGAGTTATCCCATCTTGGAGGAAAGCTTTCAATTTTGAAGCTTAATAATGTGGTTGATGGTAGGGATGCATTGCAAGCTAATTTGAAGAACAAACAAGATCTCAAGGAGTTAGAGTTGGCATGGGGCTCCAAAGATGCCGATCATTCCGAAAAGGTGAGAGATGTGCTTGACAACCTCCAACCTTGCATGAATTTGGAGAAATTGACCATCAAACGTTATGGCGGGACCAGCTTCCCAAACTGGTTGGGAGACTCTGCCCTCAATAAAATAAAAGTTTTGCTTCTCGAAGATTGTCGTTATTGTTTCGAGTTGCCACCGCTTGGACAGCTACCTTCTCTTAAGGAGCTCAACATATGTAGGATGAAATTTCTTAGGACGTTAGGTCCTGAGTTCTATGGTCAGCCATTTCAGCCATTTCAATCGCTGGAGATGCTGGGGTTTAGGGAGATGGCAGAGTGGGAGGAATGGGTACCAAGTGGAAGTGAAGGTCCAAACTTTCCTCGTCTGCGGAGGTTGATTCTAAGTTGGTGTCCAAAGCTGATAGGAAGCTTGCCTTGTGATCTGCCTTGCTTGAAGAAGCTTAGCGTGAAAGGGTGTGGGGTTTTACATGATCAAAGGGCCACTGCTACTACTAGTACTAGTACTAGTCTCAACTACAATTGTCTTGAAGAATTGGAAATAGAAGATGGATGCCAAACAGGTCTGTTATCATTACTAGAGACAAAGCTCCTGTCCCGACTTTATGTTACACGTTTTAATGACATACAGTGCTTGCCCAACATCAATCGTCTTCAAAGGTTGAGTCTCTCGAAGTGTCCAACCCTGTCGTCGTTCCCTGAAGATGGCCTACCCACTTCGTTGACTTCACTTAACATATACAGTTGTAGGAGATTAGAATTCCTACCTCATGAGATGTTGGCCCAATTAACATCGCTTTCCTCTTTGATTCTAGAGAATAGCTGTGATTCAATGAGGTCCTTCCCCTTGGGCATTTTTCCCAAATTGACGACACTTGATATTCGCAATTGTGAGAATCTGGAATCGCTTTGCTTGATTGAAGAAGAAGGAGCGGTCGAGAATCTCAGTCATCTCAATAATTTGAGAATCTCAAGCTGTCCAAATCTGGAGTGTTTTCCCCAGGGAGGATTGCCCACTCCCAACCTGACTTGTTTGGTATTCCGGAGATGCAAGAAGTTGAAGTCATTACCTGAACGCATTCACACCCTCACAGCCCTTGAAAGATTGAGTATAAGCGACGTTCCAAATCTGGAGTCAATTGCAGAGGATGGGGGTTTGCCTCCCAACCTCCGATATTTTAGCATTGAGAATTGTGTGAGACTGAGGGCTTCATCTTCATCAGTGGGAGACTACTGTAACTGGGGTTTGCAAGCAGTTGAAGAATTTACAATTGGTGGCAGGGGAAGTGATGAAATCTTGGAGACGTTGCTCAAGCAACAGCTGCTCCCTACCACTCTTCACACTCTCTGGATCTCTTCATTATCAACTCTGAAATATTTGGATGGAAAGGGACTTGCACACCTTACTTCTCTTCAAGAACTATTTATTGCTGGGTGTGACAGTCTGGAATTCCTGCCAGGAGAGGCACTTCAACACCTCACTTCTCTTCAAAAGCTAAATATTTGTAACTGTCCGAGTCTCCAATTCCTGCCAGAAGAGGGTCTGCCGCCATCTCTTTCTTATCTGAAGATCGTCGGCTGTTCTGCCCTGGAGAAAAGATATCAGAATAAAACGGGACAAGATTGGGCCAGCATATCTCACATTCCATACATCAGGATAAATGGTGAAGTCATCATATGATGATATGACCTCTCTCTCTCTCTCTCTCTCTCTCACACATTGAGGCAAACAAACTCTGGTCATGTATCTACGTCAAATAACCGCTTTAACTGCTTTTCTTCTAATTCAATACAAAAACTGAAATTCACTATTCAAATAACCGCTTTGACGTTTGTAAGATTGTTCTTCTATTTTGTTGTACTTTCTGAATCAGTAGTAACAAAAACAATTTCTTACCAGCGGTTATTGTATTATCTTACATAGTGCCATGTACATGCATACCAAATGGTTTTGTTCAACTGAAAAGATTGACATGGTAAATTTATTCAAGTAGTATAAAAACCTACATATGCCATCTTCTTTCATTCAATTTTCGAAAAGTGTTCATTCATCCCGTTCTTCTTCAAAAATTAATGGAGGAAGTTATACTAGTCGCATGGTTTGAAGAAGGCAACTTTCCTTTTCCCTGTCTCCCTGGTCCAGCTGCTACTTCATTACCTAGTAGCTTTATCTATATGATTGTGTGGATATGCATATAATCTCTTATCTGCAAATGATTTTTTTTTTCCGTCCCACGAATCATTCCTTCAGCTACAAAGTTCTATTTGATGAGACTTGAAATGTTGGATGTGTACTTGCAGACTTGAGAAACTTTCCCATGTTTGGAGGTCAAAGCAACTTGTATAGGCAACCATGCCCGAGGAGAGTTTACCATTGTATATGGATTTTTGTTTTTCTACAAACAAATTGCGGCAAAGAAGGGGAAGGAAATGTTCTCAAAGCAGAGCTCTAGAAAGAGACCAGCATTTGGACAATGTCGTAAACGGATCTCAATCTAACATAACAAGCATCACTTTCCATTCATGATTAGGTAATCTTTCATCATAAAATTCCTTTCCCTACGTAATAACTTGAAGACGTCATTTATGAGAGCTCAAGTTCTGGGACATACGACATTGAGGAAACTCCATGCTTGGTCTTGAACAATACTATGATTTTCCTCCGGTAGGGAATCACATAAGTGTTCCTTATGCAACGAATATTAATGCTGCACACTTCATTAATGACTTGTTTATTTAGAAGAAACATTTTTTAGTGAAAAAGATAGTAACATAAACGAGTACTCGTCCATCACAGAACAGGAACAGAGCTGATCTTAAGAGAAATACAACTGTAAGAGCTTTAACAGGAACAGAGCTGCCTTCCATCCTTGAATTGTGATTAAACCAATGCTCAAGGTGAAGATAGGAACCTCACCCTATTCGGAAGCTCTTGTTGGCGAGTCCTTACTTAGTTAGGATTTTGGTTCCTTATTTTATTAGAATTTTGGTTACTTACCAATCATTATTTAGTCCTATTGTAGTAGAGATTTACTTCCTATTGTAATTTAGATATATTTCCTATTTTATTTAAGGTTAACATATCTTTGTACTCGTATAAATACCTCTATATTGGAGAAGAATAATAATATGAGTGAATATGAGCATAATTGAATATTTTACGCTTCTTTGTTTAGCATGGTATCAGAGCGGCGATCTTGGAATTGCTGACTCTAGTTTCAAATCCCCGCCGCCGCTATGAGGGTTGATGATTTTTTCAACCCTCATGGAGGTAGCACCACTGACTTCTTCTCTTATTCTCAACCAACCATCGTTGAGTTGAGTGCCCAGATGGCTCAGCTCCTACAGATGCAGACTTTGACCCCGAACCCGATCCAGAATCAGGATCCTCTTTTGACGACCCCGACCCCGACCCCGACTATGACGACGACGACCCTGACCCCGACTCCGATGATGACCCCGACCCCGAATTTGGCTCTAATTCAGACCCCGATCCCGAATTTGACTCCGACTCCGGCCCTAACTCAGGCTCAGATTCCGATCCAAATTCCTACTCAACGTGTATTTTATGCATCTTCCGCTGCACAGATTATGACTTCTCGACTAACGACCCCGACACATAGACCAGATTGCGCATATTGTGGTGATCCGAGACACACTTGTGAGACTTGTTTTACATTGCCTAGCTATCCCAATTGGTGGGCTACTCTTACAGATCGAGGACAATGCAATATGGCCAGTAATGATACTGGTTATGGATTCCATACTTTCAATAAGATTGATTCCAGGAGCTGGATAATTGATTCTGGTGCAACTGATCATATGACGTTTGATCCTGATGATTTTCTGAATACTACACAACCTCGACGAACTTGTATTGCAAATGCCAATGGTGTCACTTATCCTGTGACAGGGGCTGGCACTGTTGCACTCTCATCCTCTCTCACACTGTCTAATACTTTACTTGTTCCATCTTTATCCACTAAATTGTTGTCAGTTAGTCAACTTACTAAACAATTGAATTGTTGTGTACTCATTTACCCGAGTTTTTGTTTGCTTCAGGATATTCACACTAAGGAGATTCTTGGTCGTGGTACTAAGAGAGGGAGGCTATATTATGTCGATGACTTCAGTCCCGGCGTGGCTAACTGTGTGACACATCCCTTTGATAGCAAACAAAAGCAAATCTGGTTGTGGCACCGTCAATTGGGACATCCGTCTTTTAATTATATGAAGCATCTTATATTTTGGCTAAGAGTCACCTTGTGCCCTACCCGTTGAGTACGAACAAGTGTACTACTCCATTTACGTTAATTCACTCTGATGTCTGGGGACCTTCGCCTACCACTGCTCCTTCTGGTGTTCGATGGTTTGTCACATTCATCGATGATTGTACACAGATGACATGGCTTTATTTGCTGAAGAATAAAAACGAAGTGTTTTCCTGTTTTCAGTCCTTCCACAAACAGATGAAAACTCAGTTTAATGCTCAAATCCAGATTCTTCGCTCAGACAATGGTGGAGAATTTGTCAATCATGACTTTCAGACTTACTTCCAACAACATGGAATTATCCATGAGACGACTTGTCCTCAGGCACCGCAACAAAATGGTGTTGCTGAACGAAAGAGTAGACATCTTCTTGAAACTGCTCGAGCACTTCTGATTGGTGCTCATGTTCCTCGCCATCACTGGGATGATGCTATTGTCACCGCAATTCACCTGATCAACCGCATGCCTTCTGGTGTATTGACCTTTAAAACTCCCTTACAGGTGCTTGCGCAACACAGAAAATTCTCACAAACAAATATTCTCTCATAGTTTTCATATTTTAGCATGGTATAAGAGCCTGGTTCCTAACCTGTGATAACCTCTGACAAATTGAGAGTCGTTGGCATTCCTCATTCCTAACCCATCATGGGTCTTCACCTTGCTGTAAATCCTCGTTTCTCCTTTCCTTAATAATCAACATATATTTCTTCTGCCTTAGCCATAACCGCACCTTTCTGCAATTTTACCCTTGTCTTTGTCCTTGCGGTGTTTATTTGAGTCATTACTGCTAAAATATGAAACCTAATACGAGAATATTTGTTTGTGGGAATTTTCTGTGTATTCTTCTCCTTGTAGGAGGTCATATTTATAATACAACAAAACCTGAATGGGCAAGTAAATAATAAATTCCTAAATCCATTTACAGTAGGAAATCAGGAATTAAAGTAAATCAATTACAATTATAATAGGAATTCTTGGTGTGTAAGGAAAGTAAGTCAATACCCACAAGTCACGCCAACACTCCCCTCACGTTGGTGCATAGATGTCGCCAATGCTCAACTGATCCAGTGAATTGTGGAATGCTTTACTGGAAATTGCCTTTGTCAAAATATCCGCCAATTGATCATCGGATTTCACAAAAGGAAACTGAAACACTTTAGCCTCAAGCTTCTGTTTGATGAAGTGTCGATCCACCTCAACATGTTTAGTATGATCATGTTGAACCGGATTTTGTGCAATGGCTATAGCAGCCTTGTTGTCACAAAAGAGATTCATTGTGGATGTAGGTTTATACCCAAGTTCAGTAAGCAGCTTTCTTAACTAAAGAAGTTCACAAATCCCTTTAGTCATGCCTCTGAACTCGGCTTCTGCACTGGATAAAGCTACTACATTCTGTTTCTTACTCCTCCATGTCACCAAATTACCTCCCACGAATGTGAAGTAACCCGATGTGGATTTTCTATCTGTTACATTACCTGCCCAATCTGCATCTGAATAACCATCAATATTTAGATGACCATGCTTTGAGAACATAAGTCCTTTTCCAGGTGCAGACTTCAAATATCTAAGTATCCGAAGAACTGCATTCATGTGGTCTTCACTTGGAGAGTGCATAAATTGACTGACAACACTCACCACATAAGCAATGTCTGGTCGAGTATGTGACAAATAGATCAATCTTCCCACTAACCTTTGGTATCTTTCTTTGTTAGTTGGAACTTGATCCGGATATTCTCCAAGATGATGATTCTGAACAATAGGAGTGTCCGCAGGTTTGCAATCTAGCATTCCTATGTCCGTCAACAAGTCCAAGACATATTTCCTTTGAGAGAGAAATATGCATTGCTGCGATCGAGCCACTTCAATTCCCAAGAAATACTTGAGTCCACCTAGATCCTTCATCTCAAACTCAGTAGCCAAATAGTCTTGTAGCTGTGATATTTCCTGTTTATCATTCCCAGTAATAATCATATTATCAACATAGATTATTAATGATGTTACCTTCCCTTTTCGATGTTTCAAGAATAAAGTATGATCTGAGTTGCACTGTTTGAAACCATTGTTCTTCATTGCCATGGTGAACCGTCCAAACCATGCACGTGGTGACTGTTTTAATCCATACAATGCTTTTCGTAACCTGCAAACTGTTCCACTCTGAGTAGTATTACATCCAGGAGGAATGTCCATGTACACCTCCTCCGTGAGTTCGCCATGTAGAAAAGCATTCTTTACATCAAACTGGTGTAGTGGCCAATCCAAATTAGCTGCAATGGACAATAAGACTCTGACGGTGTTTAACTTTGCAACTGGTGCAAAAGTTTCTTCATAGTCTATACCATAGGTCTGTGTGTACCCTTTTGCCACAAGTCTTGCCTTGTATCGCTCTATAGATCCATCTGCATTATGTTTTATAGTGAACACCCATCTACATTCGATAGTCTTTTTTTCTCGTGGTATAGTCTCCAATGTTCAAGTCTGATTTTTCTCAAGAGCTTTCATCTCCTCTTTTATAGCTTGGACCCACTTAGGATCTTTCAATGCTTCAGAGACCTTGGTTCGAATATGGATAGCAGACAATTGATGCACAAAAGCCTTGAGTGGTTCAGACAACTTCTCAGTGGATACATGATTTGCAATTGGATACTTGGATGTCTTGCCAATATCAGGTGAATAACGGTTTGGTGGCTTCCCACGATTTTGCCTGAAAGGTAATTGATATCCAATAGTTTTATCCTCTAAATGCACAAGTCTAGTAGGAGTATTTACCTCAAAGATATTCTCAGGAGATTGGTTCGTTGGTACTGTTGAATGAGAGGGGGGGTCTTCATCTTGTTGTTCTGAGTTATCTGTAAGAGTATGACTCGCATCAAAAACATCTTCGCAAGGGTTAGGCGATCGATCGTTGTTTGGCAGAGAGCATTCGCACGTGCCAGACTCGGGACGATCGATTGTTATTGTTTCTTGGCCGAGAGCAATCTTCGTGCATAGATGAATATCCTCATGTTCCAAGCTGCTCCAATTGAGCTCTTCACTCGGTATCTCCCCCTGAAGAGTAGAATTGGATGCTGGGTCATAGAAGAACATATATGATTCTAGAAAGGTAACATCCAAAGTGACATAGGTTCGCCGGGTAGGAGGGTGATAACATTGGTAGCCTTTCTGATGAGTGGCATAACCCAAAAAAACACAACGAAGCGCACATGGATCAAGTTTGCTTCGTTGATTTTTGTGGAGATGAACGAAGGTCACACAGCCAAAAATGCGACGGGTAAGTACCAAAACAGAGGGCAAAGGCCCGTGTTGCGCGAGCACTTGTAATGGAGTTTTGAAGTTCAAGACCCCAGATGGCATGCGGTTGATAAGGTGGACAGCAGTGACGACAGCATCATCCCAGTGATGACGAGGAACATGGCCACCAATGAGAAGAGCACGGGCTGTTTCAAGGAGATGACGATTCTTCCGTTCGGCAACACCATTTTTTTGTGGTGTCTGGGGGCAAGTTGTCTCATGAATAATGCCATGTGTCTGGAAGTAAGTCTGAAAATCATGATTAACAAATTCTCCACCGTTGTCAGAACGAAAAATCTGGATTCGAGCATTGAACTGTGTTTCCATCTGTTTGTGAAAGGATTGGAACACGGAAAATACTTCATTCTTATTTTTCATCAAATAAAGCCATGTCATCCGTGTACAATCATCTATGAATGTGACAAACCAACGAATACCGGAATGAGTAGAAATAGGTGAGGGTCCCCAAACATCAAAATGAATTAAAGCAAAAGGAATAGTACTTTTATTCATACTTAAAGGATAGGATGCTCTATGACTCTTAGCTAGAATACAAGTGTCACATTTAAAATCTGAGTCCTTAAATACAGAAAACAATTCGGGCAATAAGTGTCTCATATAACCAAAAGATGGATGCCCCAAACGTCGATGCCAGAGCCAAATTTGTCGGTGCTTGTCATCAGACGGATGCTTCACACTATTGGCACGTCCCATACTGAAGTCATCCACATAGTACAGCCCCCCTCTTTTAGTACCACGCCCAATGATCTCCTTGGTGAGAATATCCTGTAGTAAACAAAAATTGGGATAAATTAGTGCACAACAATTTAGTTGTTCAGTTGCCTGACTCACAGACATTAATTTATTGGACAAAGATGGAACGAGTAGAGTATTAGAAAGGGACAGAGAAGGTGAAAGGGCAACAGTGCCGGCCCCTGTCACAGGATAGGTAACTCCATTTGCATTGGCAGTACTTGTGCGGCGGGGTGTAGTGGTGTGTAAAAAATCATTCGGATCAAAGGTAATATGATCAGTGGCGCCAGAATCAATTATCCAACCAGTAGTATCTCGTAGATCAGAAGTATGAAATGCATAACCACAGTTACCTGAGACATCCGGAAGCGCGGGACTATCAGGAGGATCTACCTGCAGGAACAAGGCTAATGGGGGTTCGGTAGAGACAAGAGCAGCACGGCCAGAATTACTAGCAGTTTCTCTGAACTTGCGAGCGCGGAGGTCCTCCCACCAATCAGGATAACCATTTAGCTTAAAACAGGTGTCACGGGCATGTTTGACGTTGCCACAGTGCGTGCAACCACTTCTATCAGTCGGAGCCTTGGGACGGGAAGGTGGGATGGTTTTAGGAAGTGGCGCACCAGCAGCAGTAGCATATGACTGGATCTGAAGATGGGCTGCAGTAGAGGAATTATGGGGCTGTCCGGCACGAGTAGGGGGACCTGATCGAGGGGCACTCTTGGCCGCGAAGCCAGCACCAGTGGCTCGATCGGATGAACCCATCATCACTGCTTGTCGAACATCTTCACGGTGAACATAGGCATAAGCTTGGTCAACAGTAGGGAATGGAGTCATGTGAAGAACATCACTTCGGGCCTTATCAAGACGATCATCAAGGCCATCCAAAAATATGTAAACTCGATCTTCCTGCAGAATATCATTATAGCGCTTGATATCACTTTCATACTCCATCATATTTGGACGACGAAAATCAATTTCTCTCCATAAGCTTTGGAGAGTATTGTAATAGGTTTCAATGGAGCCACCAGCTTGCCGCATACGAGAGACTCGTCGTTTCAGATCATAAACCTGAGAAGTGTCAGTGCCATCATAGTAAGTTGTGGCAATTGCATCCCACATTGCTTTTGCCGTTGAAAATCGAATGAAATTGCCAATCAAGCTCTGCTCCAGAGAATTGATAAGCCATCCCTTCACAATAGAGTTCTCGGTGCGCCAGCGAGGAAACGTTGGAGCAGTCGAAGGGGGTTGCGGAAGATCGCCATTAATATATCTCAATTTGTCTTTGTCGGAGATATACAACTCTACAACTTGGGACCATAGGGCATAGCTGGTGCCATCCAACTTTATGCAAATCTGTGCAGCGAAAGCTTCATAGGTAATTGTCGTCGAAATCGTTGTCTGATTCGGGTTCAAGGTCGTCGTCTGATTCGAGGTCGGGGTTGTCGTCTGAGTCGAGGTCGGGGTCGTCTTGGTAGGATCCTGATTTAGGATCAATTTCGAGGTCTGAGTCTGCATCTGCATTAGTTGAGCCACCTGGGCACTCAACTCGGCTATGGTTGGTTGAGAAGGAGAGGAGGAAGCAGTGGTGCTACCGCCATGAGGATTAGAAGAGTCATCCTCCCCTATGGTGGCGGCTAGGGTTTAGAAACTAGAGTCAGCAATCCCAAGATCGCCGCTCTGATACCATGCTAAAATATGAAACCTAATACGAGAATATTTGTTTGTGGGAATTTTCTGTGTATTCTTCTCCTTGTAGGAGGTCATATTTATAATACAACAAAATCTGAATGGGCAAGTAAATAATAAATTCCTAAATCCATTTACAGTAGGAAATCAAGAATTAAAGTAAATCAATTACAATTATAATAGGAATTCTTGGTGTGTAAGGAAAGTAAGTCAATATCCACAAGTCACGCCAACAATTACCTTTCTTTTTCTCTACCTATGCCTGCTGCTGCCTTTTTTCTCTTACTTTTCATCTCTCTATGAGCTTGCTTTCTGCTAAAATCATATTGAGCCCATGTTAGTTTCAGTCTCTTGCGTTCACAGCCGAGCCTCTCTTTTAAATGTATACCATATGGGCAACACGCCCCTTGGTCATTGATGGCCTGATCTCTTTCCTCCGTGAGCCTCGTCACCGTTCACCTAGCCATCTCAAACCTCCGCAAGCCTCGTCACCGCTTGCCGAGCCTTCTCCTAGCTGGCCTTTGTCTCTCTGTTTATTTGGGTGTTACTTTCTCCAAATCTTGACTCTCATACATCATCAGATTTGAGGGGGAGTGACACTACTGCTCATCTATTCCATTGCAATTCACCTACCTATCTACCATGGCTAATTGTCCGTGCCTGTTTCTCAAGTACCATTGATCATATGGCTCTATCGACCCATTCTCTTCAGGGGGAGAGGGAGAGTGAAGAGAAGTTGTCTTTGTTGTTGCTGCTGCCACAGTTGTTTGCCCTGCCTTGTCTTGCTGGTGCCAGTGCCTTATATTGCTCTTGCTGGTGCCAGTGCATTGTGTTGCTCTTGCTGCTGTCAATATTGTTGTCTCTTGCTGGGGACATTGTTGTTGTTGCTTCTATTATGTTCTGCCTTATAAACTGCCGTGCTCACAGGGTTTCTGTGTTCTGCCTTATCTACTGCCGTGCTCACAGGATTTCTGTGTTCTGCCTTACCTACTACCGTGCTCACAGGGTTTCTGTGTTCTGCTATGTGCCCTATTTTTAGGGTTTGCTATTGTGTTTCCGCTGCGAACTTTGCTTTAGTTTGTCACTTGTTTCACTCGTGGTTGACGAAAAGACCTTCTCTACAATTGGTGCTTCTCAAGTATGGTGTTCTGTGACTCGCTTGTTAAGTTGGGCGTGCGAAATATCTTTGCCCAACTTGAGGGGGAGTGTTGGCGAGTCCTTACTTAGTTAAGATTTTGGTTCCTTATTTTATTAGAATTTTGGTTACTTACCAATTATTATTTAGTCCTATTGTAGTAGAGATTTACTTCCTATTGTAATTTAGATATATTTCCTATTTTATTTAAGGTTAACATATCTTTGTACTTGTATAAATACCTCTATATTGGAGAAGAATAATAATATGAGTGAATATGAGCATAATTGAATATTTTACGCTTCTTTGACAGCTCTTCCATCCCCAACCCCTTATAATTGTCGAAAACCCTCCTATTCCTCCCCTTCTGATGTTAGCCAACTCACTCCAGCCTTCCTGAATAACACATACCACAAATTTGAGATAACATCCATGATCTATTGTATTTCCCCATTGTTGTAATAGATAACATCCATGCCTTCTCATCTGATTTACTCATTTGCCAGAGTGGGAGGAATGAAGACCAGAAAGCCGGTGTCCAGATTTTCCTCATCTCAAGGACCTGACTTTAGACAAGAGTCTGAAGCTAAGAGGAAGCTTGCCTTCTCATCTCACTTGCTTGAAAGACTTAGCTTGTCGTCTGGGTGTGGGGTTCTACATGATGAAAGGGCCAGTACTACTTGTAACATGGAATAATGTCTTCGAAGAATTAGAAATATATGATGGATGCCCTATTTGATACGATGCCATTTCCAATTCAAAAACTTTTCAGGTATGTTAAGAAAGTATTACACAACTAGATGTTTATGATTCAAATTCAAAACAAAGCACAAATTGGATTCATATAAATCTACCTAATTGCCGCGCCATTGATTGTAACAATTGATAATTGAATATGCATCTTTCAGTGTCGTCCCCTTTAAGTTTTTAGCGTATCAATTAGTCTCTATCATCTCTATTTTCTTGTACATTACATACTTGTTGGTTGGAAATTAGTTTTCAGAAGCTACATGAGTTGGGGTTAACTAGAGAAATTAGTTTGTTCATATTCTAAGACGAATCTAACGATCCAAGTCTTAATGTCTTGAACTTAGGAGTGTCTTGTTGAGCTGAGATATGCATGAAAATGGAAAGCAATCGAGTTGAAATCCTCACTGGCTTTTCAAAATCTGATGAGGAAAAGTATGAGAAAACACATGAAGGTAAAATTCTGTTGGTCCTTTTCTGTGCCTTTCACATCCGAAAGGTTTGCTTGCTGCAATTATTCGAACTACAGTTCCATTTCATTAGAATTATTATTATTTTTGGTTGTATCTCTAGACTCTCTGCGTAAGATTCCCAATGGGAACTACCCCAACTTGACCCAATTTGGCATGGATTGTGTATTTTGAGATTTCAAGGTAACTGCTGCTAATGGAAGCCCTCCTTGTTTCACTTGTTAATTCTTAGGGAATAACAATTTTACCAACAAACTCAAGAAATGCATGCTCTGATGTGTTGAAGTTGAAGATTTTGAGAAAGAATGAAAGCTGTAGCAGAAAATGTCACATCCCGGGATCGGCTCCGCCGTAGCACGATATTGTCCACTTTGGGCCCCCCTCTCTGCCCTCACGGTTTTGTTTCTGGGAACTCACGAGCAACTTCTCAGTGGGTCACCCATCCTGAGATTGCTCTAGCCCCAACTCACTTAACTTCGGATTTCCTATGACTCCGAAGCCAAAAAAGAAAAGTAAGTTTGCTTTTTTATAATTGAAAGTTGGCATCTTAATCTTTCTGATAATTTACAAGGTCCCTTGATGGCTGTGGAAGGGCCACATGTTTTTTACTAAACGGATACTTAACGACAGCAATAAACTTAACATCCTTATTATATGCAGATAGTTCATTTGTGTTTGGAGGGGCGGCCTTCATCTGATCTGACCACATGGAAAAGCTCTCTTTGTGTTGATGAAGAATTCTTCATCTCAAACAAGATAGAACTGATGTTAAACCCTTGGGGCCACGTCTTCGTTTGGTTTTCTTGCAAGAAACTGATGATAAACTGATGTTAGTGCTCGTATTGTTGAAGTTCAATTTGCTCTTGTCCCGCATTGAAAGATTATAGCTTTGTCTATGAATTCTTCAAGGACAGCCAGTCCGATACTGATTGTTGTTTCCAACAAAAGCTCTGTCTCTACACATTATAGCTTATTCCTTGAATGTTACATATATTCAATGTTTCCATACATTTCAAGAATTTTGACAAGCAAACGGTCATTCATTGAAGTTCAATATGAAATCTTGTGAGGTTGTCTAAGCTATGGGATGAGCTGCTCATGTTATGACCCTTCTCTTCCTTGTTCCCATGACAATCACAATATTATGCCTCCACCTAAGCAAATTAGAAGACAATTTGGAGTTGTGATATTAAAAGTAGAATGTTACATGCACAACTGATCATAACATCTCTTAAAATTTTTGAGCGTTAACAAGTAAATAAACATGCACTTAAAAATTAAAGTAGTTGTGCATGGAAATATATTGACACTGATTTTATTTTGTACCTTCTCTTTCTTATTTCCATGAGTGAATGTATGTTTTGCTTGCTAATGCTCAACAATTTTAAGACAAATGCTAATCATACGTCAGTTCGATTTGTAGAATGGTTAGCTGAACTTATACATCAGTTTCAATTTGTCATCTTAAAGAAAAATTTAAGAGAAATTTCATTTTAATTTTTCAAAATTCATGATTTGTTGTTTGACTTTAACATTATCCAATTTTTCATATATTTTAAGGGTATTTTAGTCTTTCTATTTTCAAGGGTATTTTAAACATAGAAAATTCATTATAAAAAAAATGTATATCTTTTAAACAATTAAAATTGAAAAAAATAAATAAATAACCTTCCTCGATCCCTGTGTGCCATCAACAGCTCCAACCAACTTTGTCCACCTTGAAATCCATTCCCCCTTCCCTCTTCACAGACCCTCCATTTCCCCTTCCCTTCCCTCTACCCCTTCCTCCTCTCTCTACTATGGCACACCTAGCTTCCACATACAAATTCCCTCAGCCCATCCAAACCGAGTACACCTTCTTCTTTTTTCTAATTAAAAATTTTAGACATCCTCAATGAACACCATAAAAAAATTTAGACATGCTTAGAGAGAGAGAGAGAGAGAGAGAGAGAGAGAGAGTGGAAGGAGAATGATAGAAATGGGAGAGGGAGGAGAGAGATGGAGAGACGGGGGAGGGGAGAGATTGAGAAAGACGAGAGAGGGAGGAGATAGAGAGCGTGGAGAGAGGGGGAGGAGAGATAAAAAAAAAAAACTATAAATTATATATGATTTTTTGTTTTTAATAATGATGGTGTTTTTGAGTTTTTCTTGAATTTGAGTTTTTAAAAATGAGTCTACAAAAGAGTATTTTTTTCCTCCGTTAGTTTGGGTTTTTGTTTTTGTTTTTGTTTTTGTTTGCTTGGAAACGACGCTTGAATTAAAGAAAAAGAAAAGATTAAATAGAAAAAGGAAAACAAAAGCTTACCGACTAAGCAAAGAAAGATACTCAAAGCGACACGTGTATGACACGTATACAAAAAGACTCCGAGCAGCGAAAGAGATAAATTCCTGTCTGTCTTACAAAGTGTCAGAAACCCAAACACAAAACAAAAGCAGATGAAATTGAAATCGAAATCTTCTTCTTCTTCTTCCTCCTCCTTGTGTGTGTTTATGCAACTCATCTTCTTCGTCCTCTTACCTTTCCTCGCATTCTCATCCTTCGCAGAAGAATCAAATCCCTCCCATTTCCAAAACATGGCCACTCTCGGCGGAGTCCACGAATCCCATGCCTCCCAGAACAGCCTCGAAACCGAAGACCTTGCTCGCTTCGCTGTCCAAGATCACAACAACAAGGAGGTCTTTATTCTTTTTTGCCTTTTAATTTCTACAATTTTGTGCTGGAATTTCAATTAATTGAAAATTTTGCAGAATGCTCTGCTTGAGTTTGTGAGGGTGGTGAAGGCAAAGGAGCAGGTGGTGGCTGGCACTCTGCACCATCTGACGATCGAGGCCATCGATGCTGGAAAGAAGAAGCTTTACGAAGCCAAAGTCTGGGTGAAGCCTTGGTTGGGTTTTAAGGAAGTACAGGAGTTCAAGCACGCCGGTGACTGTAATGAAACGCCGTCGTTTACCCCTTCTGATCTTGGTGTTAAGGAAGGTGGGCATGGTCCCGGGTGGCAATCTGTGCCGCCACACGATCCTCAGGTTCAGGATGCTGCAAATCATGCTGTTAAGAGCCTCCAGCAAAGGTCTAATTCTCTGTTTCCTTATGAGCTTCAAGAAGTTGTTCACGCAAAGGCTGAGGTTTGTGCTTTTTCACTTCGTATTGGGTTTTTGGGGTAGTGTTTGGTTGTGCTGAATTGGGTGTTAAAAATAAATTTAAAATGCATATTGGAGAATTGGGGTTTGGTGGGTAAAATTTGGTTGTTTTCAATTGGGTGGCAAGGAGAATTGGGTATTGGAGGGTAGGTAATATTTGGTTGAATTGAATTGGTATTGGGGTAGTCTTTAGATAGTTCAGAAGATTGAAATGCATTTTGTTGTTTTTAAATGTGCATTTGAACTCAAATTGTGCTGTATAGTGCACAGGAATATTCTAATTTCTTCTTTTCTTCATTTGTTTCTGCTTTGAGATCAATGGGTTTGTACTGATTTGCATATGTTTGAACTATCTGTGTGAGAGCAGGTGATTGAAGAACATGCCAAGTTTAACATGCTTCTGAAGTTGAAGAGGGGAGACAAAGAAGAGAAGTTTAAAGTTGAAGTGCATAAGAACAATGAAGGCACCTTCAAACTGAACCAGATGGAGGCAGATCACTCCTAGTTAAGATATAGCAAGTTTGTAGCAAGCAAATGTTCTGGAACTAACGGAGTGTACAAATTGCTTTGGTTGCTGTTTGTATAACTTTTTATGTCCTGATACCAACACTTTGGTGTGTGGTTGTGTTTCCGAACTGTATGCGTATGTATAATAATGCTATTGCTACTTATCTTTTCTTTCAATTCCCCTCACTCCTGGAATGGGTTCGATTTGCCCATCGCATTCTCGCCCCTACGAAAATCCTAATCTGGCTCTGGTCCCTGCCAACCATAACAAAGTCCTCTATCCCTATTCCTGCCTCAGAAAGCGCGAGGGATTCTTACTCCCTTTCCTGGGTAACCTTCCGACTGCTGTCGACCATTTCGACACTAGATTTTTTTTGGTTTTTTGGTCAGAACCCACAGCCAAGCCCTTTCTGTTCCTAGCTACAACCGCAGCTTCCGCCTACTGTTGTCGATGTCAGTATGAGAGTTGGACGAAGACAAACTAAAAAATTAGTTGGAATTGCGGTTAAAAATCCTTTTTATTGTTTATTTAAATGATTATTTTTAACATAAATTTTTATGTATTTTACTTTTGAGACATACGGCTCCCACTATACTTCTATACGGAGAATAGAAGGATAAAGCAACAGAATAAAAGTTGGAACGAAGATAATTGGGTTCTAGGCAAAGAAATCGAAAAGAAAAATTCTGAATAAAATTGAGAAAAAAGACTACAAGTATTGCAAGGATACGTGCCATCTGAACCTTGTCAACTAGTAAACCTAAGTGACTTGAGGTTGGATGCTAATCAACTCTCTGGAAAATTAAACCAGAACAGGAAATTCAAAGAAAACCTAGTAAAAGAATAGACTAACGGGCCCAAGTACTCTTGGAGAGCCTTGTAGATGCTCCTGCATCAGAATAGCAACTAGCGGATGTCACCTCAGAACTCTCCACAACATCATCAGCAAACACAGGGATATGTTCCTTGGTTATATCGGATAAAATGATGAGCACATGCTGCTCAACCTTAACAACCATACCAGTTGCACCTTCCAGAGTACCAGATACAACTTTCACATGATTCCCAGGTTCGAAGTATTTGCAAAGCTCTTTTTCGTTTAAGGCAAGAGTTTTTGGAAGTTGTTTAATTTCGGGCCTGATATGAACAATCTCTCCCTCAACTTTCTCAACCCATCCTTTCAAATTTTTAAGATCTCCCTTGACAACAATAACTGTATCACCCTTCACAAAGGGTCCCTTCTTTCTGTTTGAAAATAAAGTTGACAAACGGGCACCATTCTCCCCGGGTTTCCGGAATTTTTCAAGTTCATCCAAAGTGGGACGTATGTTTTGAGAGCTAATTGATTTCATCGATACTGCCTTGTACAGGAAACCATCTTTAAACAGCATGCCATCAATACTCTCAAAGTAATCACCAGTCACCGGATCTCGTCTACGCTCTACACGAATATGCAGTTGTTTTGCTTCATCAATATTCATAAAGCGTGGAGGAGGAACAAATGCCTTCTTTTTCACAACTTGTCTGCCCTCCAGTTTATTTGCAATAGCTTGTAAATCAATCCTTGGAATTAATTTTACCCTGACTCTCTGCCGCACATCATCGACACCGACAACCTTGGCAAGGTCTCCTTTATAGGTCCCCATCTTCATTCTGACCCATGTGCCCCTAGAAACATCAATTGCCTTGCTTTCAACCGAAAGAACGTCAGTCATTTCTCCGATCGGAACACGGTTTACCTTATGTAGGGCAAGTATATTGCGCAGACCTTTGCAAGCCTCCCTCACATGGGCTTCGTTGTCGGCTTCAATGTATATAAAGCTTTTGAGGTGGTCTAGGGCAACAGCAGACTTGATGTTCAGTTTAGGTTTATCAATATACTTTTGCATTAAGCAAACAACTGCCTCTCGCTCACGACCGATCGCGCATTTCACCATCCACAACTTTGGGTCCCTAACACAAGGTAAAAGAGCTTGCTGATTCACCACCAAATCAGTTGTCTCCTCCTCGTCGTATTCTGCACGACTAGGTGATGACCTTGCATACCGCGCTTGAATTCTTCTCTCAAGCGCTTCAACATCTTCTTCTTGCTCATCTTCTTGCGGCCGCAATGGACGATGACGATGCATCCTTCTACCATCATGTTCTTCTTCAGGGAGATCAGCTCCAGTATCAACAATGAAGTCGTCCTCGCCCTCATCTTCCTCTTCCTCCTCCTCATCGTTATCGACCTCGGCCTCGATATCAAAAAACTTTGACCCAATAGGCCTCTTATTCCTCCGTTTACGACTCACACCACCACCATAAGCCTCATCATCGTCTCTGAAATCCGATCTCCTCCGCTTCTGTCTGGATATTTGTCCTCCCTGCTCCTCCTCATGTTCCTCTTCTTCATCCCCATCTAGAACTTGGTCTGGTTCGTAGTCATCTTCATCTCTGTGACGAGCCATAGCTGTCTGTGTGCTGATGGGATCAAGTTTGGGGTTCTAGGGTTTTTGTTGGGTAGTAAGAGCGTAGTGGTGCTTTTTATGACATAAGTCTCCTGTTGAATTGACAAAATTGGACTAGGAAACTGCTTTCCTCCTTGCCCAAGGAAGGAGGCATTCCTATCTCCTCTAATTCACAGATTTACAAATATTATGTAAAAATAATTTATAAAAAAATATACGAAGAAGAAATCTTGACATACATGTCACACGGCATGAAATTAAGAATTCCTACTTCTTAAAAAAAAAAAAGGCAAGTATTTTCGATTAAACTAGGAGGACGTTATCGAAATCCCACCTAAACTAAGTGGTGCACTATTCTCGCAATTTTGCTACAACAAAAAAGTCTTCCCAAAACTTACGGACTAAGTTATTTCATATAAAAAATAAAATTCAAACAAATAAAAAATCTTACAGACTAAACAAAGAGAATCGTACACGTGTCCCAAATTCGATGGGCGATATAGCGAAGTTTCCGTGCACACAGCATGTCGAAGAGTCAACAGAATTGAAATCGAAATTTTCATCTTCCTTCCTCCTGTGTGTATTGATAGCCATACAACTCTCTATCTCAAATCCAAAAGCCTCAGCTCGCAAAAACCAATTCTCACCCAAAAATGGCAGCAGTTGGCACAGTACGCGAATCTCAAGGTTCCGAGAACAGCGTCGAAACCGAAAGCCTGGCTCGTTTCGCCGTCGAAGAATACAACAAGAAAGAGGTAAACAAAAAGCCCTTTTTCTATTTGTGTGAAGCAAATATTGTGGGTGGGTTTTTGGTTAATTGATTGATTGAATAACTAATTGTGCAGAATGCTCTGCTTGAGTTTGTGAGGGTGGTGAATGAGAAGGTGCAGGTGGTTTCGGGCACTCTGCACTATCTGACGATTGAGGTCACCGACGCGGGGAAGAAGAAGCTCTTTGAAGCCAAGGTCTGGGTGAAGCCTTGGGCCAACTTCAAGGAAGTGCAGGAGTTCAAGCCTGTTGCTGACTCTTAGTTTGTCTTGAGAGGTTTGTGGGCTTTCATTTGGTTTTTTATTTATTTATTGCTTTTTTCTAATTACCTGGTAATTTGTTTGGAGAATTGGGTATTGGAGTAGGATTTGGTTGTGTTGATCTGTATCTTGTAATTTTGTGTCAACATGTATGGAAGTATATGAAATTGTAGATTTGCATTTCTTGTTAATGTAAATTTCTCAACTGAGCTTAAGAGTTTAAGATTTTGAAATTCAATTGAAAGCAATTTACACAAAAAAATTCACTCATTGTAGACGACTTGGATCCTCTCCTTGGCATTAGTTTTCCTGCCTCCTTGTTTTCTAATGAAAGAGAAACCGAAGATTAAAAATATGCATGCTAGTTTATGAAATTCTAGGTTGTTTTTTAGCCTTCATTTCATGTCCTTTTTCCTCACTCCTCTTTCAGAAGATCAGCCCTGTTTCCTTTCATTTTTCTCTTCCACTCCTTGGAAGAAAATAGATGATTCATGTATGTTTTCAGAATTATTCTTACCACGCCATTGAGCTTTGCAAATAAATTTGGTCTTAAAAATGGTTAAATCAAGCTCAAATGAAGTACATTAAGACCTTTTAGCCAAGCTCTGCAAGAACATCATTCAGTCTGGTAGGCACAGTCTAGGTGTCTCTGCTTGTTGGGTGCTCTTGATCTTTCCTGGGTAATCCAACTGCTCAAAAGAACGTAATCACTGAAGTTATAATCTCAATGGAAAACATAAATTTTTGTTTAGTAAAAGGATGATAAAGAAATCAACAAGGTAATGGTAGTTATGAACTCATATTGCTAATGTTTTGGAGTATATTTCAGTTCCTTGAATGGCTCCTTTTCTTCTTGGGATGCAACCATAAGTGATTGAATATACTTCTTTTCTTTCTTGAGTGTTTCCCACTTACACAATTTGGAGCCACACTTGTTAGGTTCTTTATAGTAGTGCGTGAAGATGATAAAGAAAAAAATTTGTTATGCATTTTTCTTCTTTTCATACTTGGGTAGGATAGGAAGGAGACTGTTCATCTTCTTCTTGTTCAGAGAGAAGGATAGGAATATGTCAATATAGTAATAAAACCATTTAAAAACTTATGGTCTAACTTGTCATATTTTTAACCTTCGGATACGATTGGTCTATATTAGAACCAATTGGTAATTTATACTTATTTCTATGTGTTTAAACTGTGAGAGCAGGTGATCGAAGATAATGGAAGTGTAACATGCTTCTGAAGGTGGGGGAGGCAAAGAAGATAAGTTTAAAGTTTAAGTGCAAGAATAATGAAGGTAAAGTCTGAATCAGATGGAGCTACACCACTGTTAATATATGAGTCTGTAGCATGCCAATCTTCTACAAATTGGGGTGTATACATGCTTCCGTTGTAGTATTTATCTTGTGTCCTAATTAATACCAACCCTAATCACTCGGTATTGTTGTGTACTTATTTTTCCAATTTGAATGCAATGTGTTATAATTCTATTCCCTAATCTTTGTCCCAATATCTCCCCACTCCCTCGACATGTAATGTGTTTAAACTTAGTAACAAGTGAACAAAGTGACTTAAGAGTGGCCATTATTTTGTTATAATTCCAGTTCTTAGTCTTGTTTTTTTTTAATAATCCTCAAAACTTCCACAAGTAGTGAGACTGAGAATGAGTGCAACTGTCATCTTTTTACCAAAACTCAAGAATTTGTTTGAAACGTCATCATTTTCACTCTGTTTACTAGCAATCCTACACATGCACAAATATTACTGGAGAAATAAGAGAAGAAAGATGAAAAAGTAGTGAGAGAAAACATTGGTGAATTTATTTTATTTCTATTTTTTGAAAAACTAATTTATAATTACTGTGGTACCCCTAATATATTAGGCTTTTCATTATTTGTGATTGTAAATAGGGACACAATTGGAACATTACTAGTATGGGTCAATTTCATTTAGTAACATTATTTGATTTGATATTTGTTACAACACCAAAGCAACCCTAGTTACATTATTTCCTTTTGAAGCGCTAGAGGTAAAAGGGATTAGAAGGCGTGGTTAAATTCCCCTTCCTTTCAAGGCTTGAAGGGCTTTCATGGAGAGACGATCTATTTTCTTAGCAATTTGATCACCATTTCCTTGATGATCAAGAGTGCGTTTGTCTTCCCCCTGTTCCTTGATCCATTTTGTGAAGTCAAACATGGATGGTATTCTCCTGTGTGACGCGAATGTTTTTCCTGCCTCCAACCATTTCAAGTAACAGCATTCCAAACTGTGAATATCTAAACAATGGTCCCACCCTGGCAGACTAGCAGTGGTCATGGAAACTGCAGTTTGATCCTCAAATCAGAATTTTTTTGAATTTTAATTTGTAGAAGTTGTCTTTCAACAAAACATTATGAGGTTTGATATAAAAAATGAAGGGTTCGTTGGTCACATCCGTGCCTCAATTCCTTTGGCTATGATGAGAGTAATATGCTGCAGCTTCTCCCAGCCAAGGAGATTGTTCTTGGTGTCTGCTAATGATCATTTACAAAAGCCAACCAGGTCGGTGAACTAAAGCTCTCCTAAATCCATCAGCGCAACCAGATCAGTGCATTGGTTCGTCACAATGTTCCCATTTTATTAATAAACTCTTTTCCAGTTCCTTTGCAATTGTTGAGGATCTTTGTTGCAACAAGGATCGAATTGGAAAGGTTTCCTTTGAACACTGTCCCAAAGGTACCTTGTCCCAACTTGTGTTCTTATTGGTAATAAGAGTACCTTGTGGGCTTGAGAGCTCTGTTATTTTCCAAACATTTCTTCAATTATGGCTCGATTTTCTGTTCTGTCAAAAGTATATACATGACAGAGTGCAACAAATGCAGGCACAGGTGAAAATAGACTAAGGACTAGAGTTGCTTAAATTTTGCCTCAACTCCCCTGTAACACCTAGTTTTTTTTGTTTTTTGTTTTGTTTTGTTTTTTTTTTTTTTTTGAGGTACCTGCAAAAGATCTGAACACCAGCACTTTTTCATGTCCACAGTGAATCATTATGTAGTGCTGGGAGAAAGTTCTCATACTTTTGGCTATCTATTCATTTTCTCTTCTTCTTTTCCTTTTCTCGAAAATTCAAAATTTATTATTGCTGAAGTTCAGCTATTGCAGAGAATGTGGTGATGCTTAAATAGTTTGGTACATGATTATTTGAAAACTGTGACAGAAAATATGTAAAATTGCATGTGGATGAAATACCAAACCTTGATAGAAACACTCACTCGTTTCCAATTCTCTATTATTCAGATTTTTCTATATTATTCAAGATACAAGTGTGCATTAATTTTAATTTAACAGATATAAAGAAATTTTGTGGGCAGGAATTTATTTGTCAACATGGAATTTTTTTAATGTATTGTTAACTTCATTTTCCACAAGGTAGAGTTGATTTGTCAACACGGAAATGAGATTTTATTTGTCTTAACTTGTGGAATAATGTTGCCAGTGGATAAAAAAGAGTCATAGGAGGATAAGGTTTAGACCAATTCTGCTGCTTTCAAAAAGATGTATAGAAAAACTGGTTGGTGGAAGTCAACAGTCAAGACCACATGATACCTTATTTTAGATAACATGCTGTGAGTATGATTAGATGTTCAAGGTGCAGAGAAAAGCTGAGTATTTCGTCAGAGATGACAATTTCTTTCTTCATCCTGTTGTTCATGGTAGGCTTCAAAGTTAATACTGGAGCATGCCAAAATGAGTGCTCAGAATTACGCTGTGGAGACATACCTATCAAATTCCCTTTTCGACTCAAAGACAAGCAGCCTGATCACTGTGGCTACCCCGGATTTGATTTATCCTGCAATGGAAGCAACAATATGGTGCTTGAGCTGCCAATTTCAGTGAAGTTCATCGTCACTGATATCAACTACAAATCTCAGGTAATTCAAGTGGTTGATCCAGATGGTTGTGTTCCCAGGCAGCTTCATAAACTTAATCTGTCTGCCTCTGCCTTCCAATTCAAAGACGAAGGGAACTACTATACTTTATTCAATTGTTCACCAGCAGATAGAAATTTATTGACGAAGCCACCAATTTTTTACTATCAAATTCCCTGCCTTAGTGAGACTAGCCACCAAATGTTGGCTATATTTTCAGATTCTTCCATTGACGAAGCTCCCATTTCTTCTTGTACCAAACTGTATAACCTTCCAAGTGTTCCATATGGTATATTATTCGAGTCAGAGCATGTTAGTTTGGAATGGTTCAAACCAGCATGTAAACAATGTGAGAAGAAAGGTAGAAAATGTAGACTGAAGAACAACAATCACACTGAATCAGAAACGGAGTGCTTCAAAGTGGACAAACAAGGTATAGTCTTTCATCCATATCACTATACAAGTCAGGCATCACCCCTTTGCTCCCCATCAAGAATTTATTCAATTAAATATCATATGTCGCATTAGCTACAAAGAATTAGATAGGAAATGCAAAGAAAGAAAAAAAGAAGTGCGAAATTTCTGGCATATAGACTATAATGCATCATATAACATAAAGATAACCAAGAATATGAAATTTCTGCAAATATATATAATGATTGAATGATTTTGGGGACATGAGAATCTAATGGCATTCAAATCTTTTACAGGTGCCTCAACAAAGCTAGTGGTTATAGGTGAGCTATGCATGCCCCTTGTCCTTTTATTTATTTATTTATTTATTTCCAAAATCCCTTTTTTTCTATAAAGATAGAGGTTCGTGGCCGAATATACAATCTGTAGGTGTGATCCTGGGTTCATTTTCATTTGTGGTTGCCCTTGTTTCTCTCCATCGGCTGTACACTTCTGACAGACAACAAACCATGATTGAAGAATTTTTGGAAAATTACAGAGCTCTCAAGCCCACAAGGTACTCTTATGCTGATATAAAGAGGATCACCAATACGTTTAGAGACAAGCTGGGACAGGGGACCTTTGGAACAGTGTACAAAGGAAAGCTTTCCAATGAGATCTTTGTTGCTGTAAAGATCCTCAACAATTCCAAAGGAAATGGGGAAGAGTTTATCAATGAAGTGGGAACATTGGGTCGAATCCACTACGTCAACGTGGTTCGATTGGTTGGCTATTGTGCTGATGGATTTAGACGAGCTTTGGTTTATGAATTTGCACCAAACGGTTCACTGCAGAATTTTATAACATCAGCAGACAGCAACAACCATTTCCTTGGTTGGGAGAAGCTGCAATATATTGCTCTCAGCGTAGCCAAAGGAATTGAGTACCTTCACAACGGATGTGACCAACGAATCCTTCATTTTGATATCAAACCTCACAATGTTCTTTTGGATGAAAACTTCAATCCAAAAATCTCTGATTTTGGTCTTTCCAAGTTGTGCGCCAACGATCAAAGTGCAGTTTCCTTAACAACTGCTAGGGGCACCATGGGTTACATCGCACCTGAAGTCTTCTCTAGGAACTTTGGTAACGTGTCCTACAAGTCAGATGTGTACAGTTTTGGAATGTTGTTACTTGAAATGGTTGGAGGCAGGAAAAATGTTCACGTCACAGAGGCAAACAGCAGCCAAGTTTACTTCCCCGAATGGATCTATAATCTTCTAGATCAAGGAGAAGACATCCGCATCCACGTTGAGCAAGAGATTGATGCTAAAATCGCAAAGAAACTCGCAATTGTGGGGCTATGGTGCATCCAGTGGTACCCGGTAGATCGTCCTTCCATGAAAGCTGTAGTTCAAATGTTGGAAGGAGAAGACAATGTAAGAATGCCTCCTAATCCTTTCTCATCGACTGCTTCAACAAGAGACAATGTTACAATGCCTGCAAAACGCCCCCGCCAAGAGTTACCTGTAATATTCGAATTAGATTGACGAAGTTAGAATGATTAGTCAGAAGTGCAATTGTTTTTGTAACTTGTGATTAATATCAAATAAACTAGGCGTCGGGGAATAAACTGATGAGAAAGTAGTGTTAGATAATGAAAAGTAGTGTTAGTCTGTACTGCCTAATTGTTCTTCTTCGTTGGTCATCTATTTTTATTTTTCTTTTATTTTGTCAAAATTAGGAAGGATGAGGGATATTTTCTTACACAGACTGCCCATGTGTCATTGGGCTTTAAACCTGAGACTACTAGTCATTAAGTCAAAGTCATTTTTTTTACCGAATTGTACAGATTTTGATGGCTGAAATCAGGTCTGGCCCACAGGGTGTGCAGGTTAGGCGACGGCACAAGGCCCCCAAAAAAATAGGGCCTCTTACACACTTCCAGTCCAATAAGTATATTAGCCAAAAACAGCCTTTTTATGTGTGAAACTAATGTTTTTTTGGGCTTTATTTTGAATCTTTTTCTTTATCTTTCATACAATGGGCCTTTTTAAAAAAAAAAAAAAAAAAACTTAAACTAACCAATTTACCAACTAAGTTTGAATATTTTTATTATAATTTTTGTTCAATATGAGGTAAGTGTTAAAAAAAAAAGCCACATTTTTCATTTTTGCCCAAAACCTCCAAAATCAATGGGACAACCCTGACTGAAATGATGTGTATGAAAAATGGAGGATTTAGATATAAGTTTCGAGTTTTTCAGATTTTCTTTGAGTGAAAGTTTTTGATAGTTGTAATTGATGGTAGAAAATAGGGAGATTAGGTTTTATTTTTTGCATGCAAATGGGTCAATGGCCTTTAATTCTGTCCACACATCTGAAAGGATATATCAAAATGAAATTGAACCACTACTTCTGCAGTATTCTACAAGCAATGCTCCTGTGGCAGCTTTTCACTGTATTACTATTATATAAAGTCCACATATCACAAGCAATACTCAACGTTTGGAAGCTCTCTCTCTCTCCATGGCTGCAGGAAGAGTAGCTTCTCCATCACAATTATTCATAGCCCTCCTCTTAGTTCTTAGCTTATGCTGTTTGAGTTGCAATGCTAAACAGTGTGAACCTTCATGGTGCGGCAAACATAACATAAGCCACCCCTTCCGACTAAAACATGATCCAGAGAAGTGCGGTGACTCAAGGTATGAGCTGTCTTGTGAGAAGAACAACCTTACAGTATTATACTTGTATTCTGGAAAATACTATGTGCAGGCAATCAATTATAATAACTACACCATCCGAGTTGTGGATGCCAATCTTCACAAGGGTAACTGCTCTTCAATTCCTCATTATTCCTTGTCTAGTTATAACTTCAGTTACGAGGATCCGTATAGGATTTCTCAACGTAGAGGTAAGGGGTCATGGTGGCACAAAGATGATGTGAAACTGTCAAAGCCTATAATATTTCTGACCTGTGAAACCCCGGTGAATTCGCCTCTCTATGTGGATACTGCTCCTTGCATTGATGCAATGAGTAGTTCCAATTCTAATGGGCATTCATATGTTAGTGTTGGACGATTAAATGCGTCAGACTTGAGGGAGTTTTGTCACGTAGAGCTTATGGTTATGATATCGTCGCAGCTTACAAAGAACAATTCCTACATAGACATCCACAATGAGATGATCTATGGCTTTGAACTTTCATGGCTGCAGTGGGGTTGCTACATCGACAGTGATACCAACAAAGTTAATTGCTTTCGTGCGCGTTATTTTCGTAAGTATATCAAAGATTTCTTCATTTGTTTTCTTCTGGTAGCATAACTGTAGGCACATGTTCTGTTTTTTAACATGTCAAGATTCTAAAGTTCAAACTTGATGAAAACTTTTGACTTTGATGATGCAGGCTTCATGTATTATCTTTACGGTGAGGACTCTCAATCCTATATTGTTTTCAATTTCTTCCAGTCTAAGCTGCATTTGTTATTATTATTAATTAATTCCCTCTGTTTCTTGCAGATTTCCGTGTCTACCTTTGGTTGCTTGGTGAGTTTCATCTCAATTTATTTTTTCATCTCAATTATTATCCTCAGCAAAAAGTATGATTATATGTTTCAAGTGAGAAAATAAAAATTACTCTTTCCAGGAAAGAAAATTCATGCAGTGTTAAACAATTGGTCTCTAATATTCAATTACATATACATTCTGGTTGTAGCAGCAAAACTTATTTCCATGATTCATTTCGACACTTCCTTACAGGACCAGCAATTGGAGCACTTGGAGCAAGGGCTACACTTGGGGCTCCGTGTCTGATTGCGTTTTTAATTTATAAATTCAAGAGGCGGCACTTATCAATGTATGGCAATATTGAAGAATTCTTACAAAGTCACAACAACCTCATGCCAATAAGGTACTCCTACTCAAATATCAGGAAAATGACCAAAGGATTTAAGGACAAATTGGGTGAAGGAGGTTATGGTTCTGTATACAAAGGGAAGCTCCGAAGTGGCCGCCTTGTAGCAATTAAGATGCTGGGTAAGTCCAAAACAAATGGGCAAGATTTTATCAATGAAGTTGCTACCATTGGAAGGATTCATCATGTAAATGTGGTGCAACTAATTGGCTATTGTGTTGAGGGATCAAAGCGTGCTCTTATATACGAGTTCATGTCAAATGGATCTCTTGATAAACACATATTTCTTAAAGAAGGACCCTCATCCTTAAATTACAAGAAATCATTTGAAATTTCGCTTGGTGTTGCTCGTGGTATTGACTATCTTCATCGAGGATGTGAGATGCAAATTTTTCATTTTGATATCAAGCCTCACAACATTCTTCTTAATGAGACTTTTGTTCCAAAGGTTTCTGACTTTGGGCTTGCAAGATTATGTCCATTAGATGAGAGCAGTTTAACTTTAACTACGGCAAGAGGAACCATCGGATACATAGCTCCAGAGTTGTTTTACAAAAATATAGGAGGAGTGTCAAACAAAGCTGACATCTACAGTTTCGGAATGCTGTTGATGGAAATAGCAGGAAAAAGAAAGAATCTAAATGCAGTTGCAGCTCATTCAAGCCAAATATACTTTCCTTCATGGGTTTATGACCAATTCAGTGAAGGAAAGGACATAGAGATAGAAGATTCCACTGAGGAGGAAATGAAAATAACAAAGAAGATGCTTATAGTGGCATTATGGTGTATACAAATGAAGCCTAGCGAGCGTCCTACTTCGATGAGCAAAGTAGTACAGATGCTTGAAGGAGAAACTGAAGCCCTTCAAATGCCTCCAAAGCCTTTCATGTATCCACAAGACAAACCAGTGGTGGATGATGAAGACAATTCAGAAACAACATGGCCATCGTCAACACAATCTAATGAGGACTCTAAAGACTCAATAAGCTTAATTCAAAATGCTGACAATTAGCCTGAATATATGTATAGTATGCCCGAGGAAAGGCTTCATGGCCAACATTTCAACTCTGCAGGGGCAGTAATGGTTGTTTCGTTTTTGGTAGGACGAATATCCTTCTTGTAATATATTTCTGTCATGATTTGTAAACTTGTTTTCAACAGTTTTTGGTCCTTCCTCCTTTAAATTGAAGTGTAAGGTGCCCTATACTCTTCCTTCAGTTTCCACTTGCTGTTGATGGAAGTTTTATTTTCTGAATGTTTTAATGGATTGTAAACTTCAATATTAAGCTTAGTGAATTTACCTAAGTTTTGTTAAAAAGATCTTTTTAACATCTTTTTTTTTCCTTTTTGGTAAAAAAAAAAATAAGTAAATTAATATTGATATCAACTCAGTTTATTAAGCTTTAGGTAAATCGACTCCATATTAATAATCTACCTCAGATTATTAAAAGATTGTTGCAAATGCATGAGTTGGTGGATGACCACCATACCTCTTAGCATTCACCCTTTCTAATTTTATGTAACCTATACACTAAATACCATAGTTATGGGCTTGTAATTTATGAGTTGTTAATGTCTTCTTATCACTGTAAGCCTATAAATAAGAGGTCTTACCAAGATGAGATAGACAAGTTGATTGAACAATTTCTATTGTCTTCCTCTACTCTTCATTTCTCCCTACAAATTCCCTTAGTTATATAACACGTTATCAGCACGAACCTCTAAACATTTGAGGTTTTCTTTTTCTATCTTACAAATAGAATAGCTTCCTGAAATTACCTGTAGGATGACTAAAAATGCCTAGAGGGGGGTGAATAGGCCAATTTAAAATTATAATAACTTCGGTATCCGGATTGATATGGCTTATCAATCTTGGAACATGCTGAACATAAAATAAAGGAACACCCAAAGAATTAGTTTACATGGTAAAACCCCACATCTGGGGAAAATCCACGGTACTCTTTAGTCCAACACAAATCCACTACAGAACAATGATTACAAGAAGTACTCATACACTTATCCCAGACACATTCTAGATAATGTTTACTAACTTCTTCGTAACTCAACTTCTGTCACGGGATGATCTTCGACACTCCTTATATTGAACGCAATACTGATTATGATTGCTTCAAGCTCGTAGGAGGAAAACTGCCACCACGGTCTTGGTGCCCTCAACCGTATGAGTCACCAAACAATGCAAATGAATGCAATATGAATGATTAAGTGTTTGATAAATCACCAAGTAAACATGGAACACTTGATGATTTATCTTAAATATATGCACAACAGCTTAGTAGGAATTTTAGATGCTCAGATAAAAAATGGTAGTTATGAACTCATATTGCTAATGTCTAGGAGTATCTTTCAGTTCCTTGAGTGGCTCCTTTTCTTCTTGGGATGCAACCATAAGTGATTGAATATACTTCTTTTCTTTCTTGAGTGTTTCCCACTTACACAATTTGGAGCCACACTTGGTAGGCTCCTTTTAGTAGTGCATGAAGATGATAAAGAAAAAAAATTGTTATGCATTTTTCTTCTTTTCATAGTTGGGTCGGATAGGAAGGAGACTGTTCATCTTTTTCTTGTTCAGAGAGAAGGATAGGAATAGGTCAGTATAGTAACAAAACCATTTAAAAACTTATGGTCTAACTTGTCATATTTTTAACCTTTGGATACGATTGGTCGATATTAGAAACGATTGGAAATTCATACTTATTTCTCTGTGTTTAAACTGTGAGAGCAGGTGATCGAAGATAATGGAAGTGTAACATGCTTCTGAAGGTGGGGAAGGCAAAGAATCTAAAGTTTAAAGTTGAAGTGCAAGAATAATGAAGGTACCCTAAGTCTGAATCAGATGGAGCTACACCACTGTTAATATATGAGTGTATCATGCCAATCTTCTACAAATTGGGGTGTATACATGCTTTTGTTGTAGTATTTATCTTGTGTCCTAATTAATACCAACCATAGTCACTTGGTGTTGCTGTGTAATTATTTTTCTAATTTGTATGCAATGTGTTATAATTCCATTCCCTAGTCTTTGTCTCATTATCTCCCCACTCACTCTACATGTAATTTGCTGGAATTGTTAAGGCCCTTCTGATATCAATTGACTTCCCCCATGCACGGACTCCGATCTTTTAAGCTATGAAGTTTAGGACATACATGTACTAGATGTGCAGAAAACCTAGTAATAAGTGAACACAGTGACTTAAGAGTGGCCATTATTTTGTTATAATTCCAGTTCTTAGTCTTCTTCTTTTTTCTATAATCCTCAACACTTTCACAAGTAGTGAGACTGAAGAATGAGTGAAACTGTCATCTTTTTACCAAAACTCAAGAATCTGTTTGAAACGTAACAACAAGAGGTTTCTTAGCAATTTGATCACCATTTCCTTGATGATCACCAGTGCGTATGTTCCTTGATCCATTTTGTGAAGTCAAACATGGATGATATTCTCCTCTGTGACCTGAACGTTTTTCCTGCCTCCAACCATTTCAAGTAACAGCATTCCAAAACTGTGAATATCTAACTTGTACGATACGTTACCCAAGTTCATGGAGAACACATTAGGTGGAATGTAAACAATGGTCCCTCCCTGGCAAACTAGCAGTTGTCATGGAAACTGCAGTTTGATCCTCAAAATCAGAATTTTTTTAATTTTAATTTGTAGAAGTTGTCTTTCAACAGAACATTATGAGGTTTGGTATAAAAAATGAAGGGTTCAATGATCTTATCCGTGCCTCAATTCCTTTGGCTATGATGAGAGTAATATGCTGCAGCTTCTCCCAGCCAAGGAGATGGTTCTTGGTGTCTGCTAATGATCATTTACAAAAGCCAACCAGGTCGGTGAACTAAAGCTCTCCTAAATCCATCATCGCAGCCAGGTCGGTGCATTGTTTCATCAGAGTGTTCCCATTTTAACAGTTTTTGGTTCTTCCTCCTTTAAATTGAAGTGAAATCTGCGATATGGTGTGCTACTTTTCTGTATGCTGTTGGTTTTTGACAAAGTTTTGGCTGGAGAGAAGATATTAGTTTATGTATTTCTTAGACTACCAGTTTTTTTTTCCTTTCAAGTATAAAACCAAACAAAAAATGGTTTTAAGGAACTTCTTTGCAGTTGGTTTTTGTCCCATTTGAGAAGGAACCCGTTAGAGACTTCATATGAATTTACCAAGCAATGCTTGAGGCAGAAAAAGTTCTGTGCAAGGAAGAATTCCCACTCAATCAGCCACCATTGCAGCCGTTGTCCCATCACCATCCACTTCATTGAAATTAAGCAAATCATTAGCAACTCATATGTAAACCCATTATAGGACTTTTTTAGGAGCTAAAGAAAGCAAGGGAGCAAAGAGATAGAAATCCAATTTACTGGTCAGAAGATTAATTGAAGACCTAACCGAACCATTACCTTACACAAGATAACAACGAACAACACAGCTACTTTTCCTAGAATCTATAACAAAGCATAACAAATTAAAAAGGCCAACCACTCATAGGGCAATCCACCGCTATCCAAGGGTGCCATATTCTTCATACACTTCTAAGAGTCAAACTGCAGAGGCTATCCTCTCTGCCATTGTTAGGAAAAGCTACCTTCTGGAAATGGATGTTAGCAAATGCTATGATACTAACATTTCACAGGAAACGAAATTCCAACTTCATTGGGACAAGTGCATAGGCCAGGCCATGTCATCTCCAATTAGGTCACTATTCCAGCTTTTGTATACTTTTATTTAATTTTTCCTTCAACAGCTTCCCATTGATCTTGATCCCACTAACCTACTTTGGGATGATAAGCCATCAAGAGGAATTTAGCCCTCTTCGTCATAGTCTTCCTCATCCTCGTCTATCCTTCCGCTCAAATGTGCAAGTTGAAGAGGGTCAATGGCCATTTTATCCACATCAGAGAGAGACCACCCAGGATATTCTTCATGTTTAATCTCAGAAGTAGGTCCAGCAGACGAGGTCGGGGCTGCTGTTGCTGCAGCTTGGGATGCTGTTGCTGCAGCTTGGGATGCTGTTGCTGCAGCTTGGGTAGCTGTCGATGAAGCTTGGGCAGCTGTCGCTGCTTGGGCTGCTGTCGCTGCAGCTTTTGTATCCTCATTCTCAATTACATCGGCATTCAGATCAAAATTTCGAACTGCAGGATCAGACTCATCAGGGATAACAGCATTTTCCTTCATTTCCTCCTTTGACTCGGAAGCGTCATCCACCACCATTCCAGGATTTGGATTAGGTTTGGTGGCGTGCTGAAGAGATGTGCAGGGTTCAGATTCAGTCTCATGGTGCAGGGTCTCTCTTTCACTGGCCCGCCCACGTCCACGGCCTCGTCCTCGACCCCGACCTCTTCCTCTGCCGCTGCTGCTGCCATGGTTAACCTCAAGCTGCGGAGAAGTAAAAAAAAGATTTTGACATCAGTGGAACTCTTTGCATTTTGCATTTAGTGTTCAGCTAATTCAGCCCAAGTACAAACAAAACCAACCGAGAGTCATATGCAAACTTGTTTACTATTCAAAAAATATTTCAGTCCAACATCAACCTGGGCATCCTAAAAAAGCCAAAAGAAATGTCACTCCAGTTGAGGGTGTTTCAGCGATGAAGTAGAACGAAGAACACAAAAAATCAGAGTTCTCAATAACTGAGAGTAGACATAATGAGCATGGCAGTTGTTTTTATGTTAAGAACAAAAAGATTGTAGGGTGCCATTATAGTTACCATCTTGCTCCTCTTCAACTCTTCATCACTGTCGATGCATTCATCACCTGGTGGTTTCCTGACAGAATAAATACATCAGTGAATAGATTCAAATAACTGTACAACGTCGACTTATGATAATACGAAATAACAAGAATAGACCATCTAATATACCTTCGTTTTGAAATGGCTCGATCCTCGCCAGCTGCATCAGAATGACCATGGCCATAGTCAGGAACCCTGCTGACGATGTCCCTCAGAAAATCAAACACATTATAGCTCTGTACACAATGCTTTCTGCAATCAAGGTAGAGAAATTAGATTTAATAAATTTAATACAAACGAGAAAGATATGTCCTTGTCTGTAGACAGTCAATATTCCAGAAAGATGTGTTCTCACAAAAAGTGAAAAAGAAGAATGATAACAATGAACCATGAAACTATTAAGTTTTCTCTGTATAAAGACGTAATTTAGCACACAGTTGATGTTCAAGAAGTTCACGCACATAGCACAAGGAACCTAATAAGTAGGAGCTTCAACATGGCCAGTCCATATCCTTTTACATTTTTTCTTTTCCTTCAGGACTAAAAAGGCTCCGTATGAAATACAACTTCAAAACATTACTTGGTCAATCCACTTTTGCTTACTCATCCAGGCATGCTACTTTTGTATTACTATTCACAAATTGGACCAATTAGATTTGACTCATTTAACAGGGACCCCATGATATTATATATTCGACTTCGGGACAAACAATTTTTTTGAAAAAAGTAATATGCAGTAACCAACAGATTTGAGTGAATATGTTAACTAGAAAGTCTAGTATACTTCCTGTGCTTCAGTCTGTCAAAGAATAATTACTTATCCCAAATAAATAACTTGTATGTGGAAGTTACATTAAGTCTTGATTCATCTGATAGTATAAGCTTAACATAAATTTGGATGAATAACACAACAAACTAGAGAAAACAGCTCAGCCGGTCAGCATAGACTTATGGCATGTTACAACATAATAGGTCCTGGATGCTAATGGGTAGCACGCTAGCTTAGTGGTTAGAGGTTCAAGCCACAGTCATTGGAATGATATTTCAAAAGGACTCAATTCATTCTCTCATAATTTTCATTTCGTTGTGGGGAACAATAAGTGCGTTAAACTTTGGGAGCGCAAATAGATTGTATAATCTATTGATGATTGATGAACTTTCTTCTTTATTATATTTCATTTTAAAATACCATAAAAGATGTGTAAACTGACTCTTCCAGAATTACAGAACTTTCTCGTGTAAATCCTGTTCTAATTGGTTGACTGATGAACCATCCAAAATGATTTGGAAAGATAAACTGCCTTGCAGTTGCTTAAATAATTGTTTAAGGATTAATACTTGTTCTAATATTCAACACAGGAGACTTAATGTTTGCACATCGCCTTCTTGGCATATTATGAGCAAGGAAACAGCTAAGAATATTGAACATCTATTCCTCTATCATCCAGTTGCACTGATGACATAAGCGAACACAAGGTTAGTTAAGCTGGGTGAATCCCGCTTATTGTGTTTATCTACTTATTGAGAATTTTTATGCTTAGAAGAAAGTTTTGCAACCTATATTTAGGATCTTTCTAGTGAGATAGGGAATGCACTTTTAAACTTCATTTTGGGTATTCTAAAAATTTTAAAGATAAGACCATTTCCTTTTATTTATGCAAATTGGGAAGCAGCTGTTTCTGGATACTTTTGTGCTTTTGCACATGTATATGTTGTATTAGCTCTAAGCCCATTATCTGGCCAATAAACTTAATTACAGTACATTTCATGGACTACTCGCTCACCATTGTTGCACTTACTTAAACACAAAGTTGTTCTGTTATTTATCCCTTAAAATAAATAAATGAATGAATGCACAAAATTCAATCTTTCACTTACAGATGCACTGCATTCATGGTTTTAGCTCCTCTTTGGAGGGTTATCTCATAGGTACGGTCACAAAGGTCTTGCAAAAATAACTCCAATGCTTTAGCTGCATAATATGCAACAAGAGAAGTATAAGCAACAAAAATAAAAATAAAAGAACCTGCCATACTACTATCTTACTAGCGTAAGAAAGTCAGAAGTACTCACAAACTAAAACAGGCACTGCTAATGCTATCTTCCCAACATCCTCATCAGCTTGCATAATCTTTTTAATACGAGCCTGCCAAATTAAAATTTTGTATCAGAATAGGCTATACTAAACGTCTCAGTGGTTAGAAGGGATGAGATACATGTAAAACTTTAAAACTCAACTACAGTCAAACAACTAAACATCATTTCTTCTAATCAGAAGCACAAGGCAAATATATCTTTGCTTAGTGCTTGTCTGGCACAAGGGAGTAACATAGTTAAGGACAAGACAAGGAATTCTCTAGAAATCAGTGCATTCATACACAGCCTCTCTTGGGGTAAAGGACAAGTGCTATCAAAGAAATCCACTTGGAAACGAAATAGGAAACTCCCACGCTTGATGCAAATATGATAACCATAAGAAACTCGGGAAAAAAAGAATATTTTCTACACGACAAACTCAACAAATATGATATAAACATACACAGAAAGATTTTGTTTTTGAAGATACAAAGTAATTTTGTGATCATAAGGATTATCTATAGGGGAGAGAGGCAGCATTTGACAACAAAAGAAAATCGTATCCAAATAAGAGAAACTATAAAATACTGAAACAACAACAGCACTCCATAAACTACCAAATTGTACGTCACGCATGTAAATTTCAATCTCGAAGTTACCAATGCATAACTCAAATTTTCAAGAAAAAAGTGTTTCTTGAATTCCTTCTTTCCTATTTTTCTTTTTGAAAGTTTCAAAAATAAGGTCCACAACTCTCGAACACCTAGGGCAACACCTCACAGAGCTATTCTCTGAAATCTAGTGTAGCATATGGATCACTAAGTAGCTGAGGAAGCGCAAACTCAACTTTTTTTCCTTTTTCTTTCAACCCATGAGATGAAACTCTCAAATGATTTTACAATCTTAAAAAATAATCCAAGTACTCATGTGAAAATAATATTTAATATAACCAGATCAGATTTTACCCTAGGGGCTTTACAAGTCATTCACTTATCAACTCATCTTGACCAAAATACAAAACCACAACACGATAAGAGCAAAGAGCATGTGTATCCATATAAAATTCCCATAATTTAAGTAACAATTTATTTACTTTAACACGAGGCAAAATCATCGATAAGAATAAAATCCCTAAACCAAACCAAATCACCCAAAACAAAACAAAATCCCAATTCTACCTAAAATCACAATCACAGCAAATAAAAAGAAAATACAGTGTAAAGAAATCCAACCCAGATCAAATATCTCAGAAATCCCCAAAAGATTGAAACTTAACCTAATAATTCGAATCAACGAAACATGCTTTATTACTCTAGCTAAGAAAACGCACGATAAGCAAAAAGAAACAGCAATAAATAAATAAAAAGGTTTCTCCTTTTCCCCATTTTCCTAGCAACCAAACAAATTAAATCTCAATCGAAAGAAAAACCCTAAAAAAAAGAGCGGAAAGAGTGAGACAAAGAAGGGACTTACAGCAGGAAAACGGGTATCGAGCTTCTTCCTCATGGCGTCAGATTTGAAACATTAATTAAATCGAAAGGCAAAGACAACAAAGAAACCCGAAAGAGAATCGAATTTTCAGAGCCACAGAATGATTGATTTCATCATTGTCGTATAAAATCCATCAGACCCATCTCAGATCCGAAACGTTTCTTCTTCTTTTTTTCTTACTTCGAAAAAAAAAAACGAAAATCAAAAAGATATATAATAATAAAAATAATTAGCAAACGAATAAAACTGGTTTTTGGGTTCCAACAGAATATCCGTCCGTACGAGTTCGATGAAATAAAAACAAAAGCAAAAGAAGATATGATATATGAAGATCTGATGGACCGACTGTGAAATTGGGTTTTAGGTAGAAGACCAGCTAATCAAGTCAGGACATTGCAGCACCGCTTCACAAAATTTAATTCAAAGTCCTCAGTTTATTCACATGTCACGTTTTCATTGGTCCGTTTATTCAAAGTTCGAGACATCATACTTTTGCCATACCGAACTCCCAATCTTAACCGTTGGATGGTTGGGATTGTGCCACATATGTCACATATCCTTGCGCAAGCCTCTTCTCTGTTTGGAAATTAGCTTTTCAGGTTTTCATGGATGGAGGATTGTGGAGGGTTTTACTGTGCATCATGTCTAAGGCATTATTAAAAAGTCATCAAAACTCAGAACATCTCATTAAAGAACAAACTTAGGGAAAATTGAATTAGTTAATTAATTTTTTTAAAGTAAATTGTGTCTAAACCTCCGTTTGGATGAGAAAAAATAACTAGAAATTTAGCTAAAAGTCGGGAATTTAAGAGGAGAAATTGACAATTCTCTTGTTTGGCAACTTAAGCGCTAAATTTATTAAATGACTCGCGGAAAAAATGTGGAAAAATTGAGACATCAAATTCCCGAGTTTAATTTCCACCAAAATAGGTGTCATTTCACAATTTTCATAGTGCAGGAATTCATATTTTCCAGCGTGTCATAACTTACATAATAAAAAGGCCAAACTTTTTTTTTTTTTTAAACGCCAAAATTCATTTCACAATTATTGTTTGTACAATGATCTCTATATTGGTTATGCTAGTACAATGGTATTTATGATAATTTTTGTATTAAAGAGCCTTCACATGATTGGGATGAAGAAATGTGATCTTATTTGAACCGTATGTACAATCAAAAAGAAGTTGACTGTATTGATCAATTCCGAATTAGCAAAAGTACATTAAAAAAGTATGCATAATTTTAGAAGAAAATGGTGGGTTGGTTTGAACAAGAAATATTTCAATTGAAGAATCTGTAGCAATATTTTTTTTTTTAAATAATTGCTCACAACTTGAAATACAGAGTCATTGGTTTTAACAGAGTCTTATATGCAATGATGAGAATTAGTGAAGATTACGTAAAATTTCAGCCAAGTATTGTTGGGAGTTACCAAAGAAGCAAATGGTAGTGGTTTGAGGTACCTATATAACTAGAAAGAAAAAATATTTTTATTTTATTTTTCAACTAGTTATCTTAAGTTTCATACTTATACTGTATTATATTTCATGTTTAGAATTGTCTTAGAGCACTTGATAGAACTCACATTCCGGTAACAGTATCGGTCGAAGAAAGACCAAGATATCGAAATATTTAATTTCTGTCATTTATAATTTACATGAGCTATCTAAACATTGAAATTTTGAATTTCTGTCGTTTACAAAATTCGACATACATAAATACAAACACTGAAATCTTCAATTGCTAGAATTTAAAATGACAGAAATCCAAATACTGTCATTTTAGAATTCTATCTAATTTGCAATTCCTCATTCCAAACGGAGGAAAGGTGTCAAGCGGGTTGTGTCTAGAGTCGGCCACTTAATGAAAGGGTTAGGTTGAGCATGTCCATTCATAAAAATTAATAAGTCTTGTGGCCCTAGCTCATATAAGACCGGGCTTGTATGGACCACTGAACGGGCCAATATGGCCCACCCCAAGCTCAACTTATGTATTGCATTTTCTGAATTTTTATTTTTGACAATTTCATTTCAATCTTTTTTTAACAATTATATATATACTAAAATTATTATTTAATTTATATTTTAAAAAATGTAATTTTTAAAGTGTATTATTAGAAAAAAGAAATATACTTAAATTTAAAATATAATATAATACTGTTATGTATTACTTTTATCTAAAAACAAATATAATTGAATAAATGAGCTTTAAATAGGTTAGCTCAGCTAGTGTTGAATAAATGGGCCTTTTTAATTAGACCAGACTCATGTCGTACTGAGTGTTTTTTAATCGAGCCAAACTAGTGTTGTGCTATAGCTTTTTTTAATCAGGCAAGACTCATGTCATGCTCGGGTTAGCCCAATCTATTTGATATCTCTATTCAAATTCTAGTGGAAAGATATTTCTCTTTAGGAAGGCTGGGCCCTACAGTACTATTTCGTAAGCTCGTTTCATCTGAACCATTTATCTCATTCTAGATCAAATATGGACCATTAATCAAATCAAAGACTTTTGACTTGATATAGGCCTTTGGATTGGTAGCTAGGAATGCATCTGGGCTATCTAGTTTGAAGCTACCATGGACCTCCCCATATTTGGTTGAAAACTCATCTTTTGATATGAGCCTTTGATTAAATATTCAAATTAATCCGAGCCATTAGGGAATTCTATAAATACCTCTCTTCTCCATTTTTCTTCACACCAAAACCTTCAAACCATTACTCCTTCTCCTCCACCAAAATCACTATTCTAACCTTCCTCGAGTCACTATTCAACTGAGTTACTATTCACATACACTATTCATCTACTTTCACAATTCACTTCCCTAAGCTAGTAGCTACAGTTCCCTATTATTTCCGGAAGTTACTATTCACATCAACTTTACTATTCATCACTTCTCCAACCGAGGTAATCTCTATTCCTCATCTCGTTTTTCATTTGCTTTATTTTCGTATTCCTGTTCCTAAAGCGTTATTCTACCAAATTTAAATTGTCAAACTTAAATTAATTTCATTTTCTAACTGATCAATTTTCTTAGTTACTTCTAAAAATAAGATCCTTATACCGTTACTCTACCCAATTGAATTCTTATCAAACTTAAGAATCTTTTTTTTTTTTGGTCGAAAAACTTAAGAATCTTATTGCCCTATATTTTCCCGTTTTCTTTGACCGGACCCGATTATACCTTTTCATATTCCTCTGGTCCATATGTGGAAAAAATAATAATAATTTAAGTTTGACAATTTTAATCAAGCATAATAACGTTTTACATACATGAATATAGAATTAAAGAAAATGAAAAACGAGATAAGGAATAGAGATTAAGGAACTCAGAGGTATTTTTGGTGAAATTTCAAAGTAGGGAAAACTAAAATAGAATTGACACGTGGCATTTTCTGATTGGTTGGAACACATCACACGACCACGTGTCATTGTGTGATTGGTTGGCAAATATCAAATCATTGATTAAGTCTTTGACTAGGTTCTATAGTACTATTTCGTGAACTCACTTCATCTCAACTATTGATCTTATTATAGATAAGATTTGGACCATTGATCAAATCAAAGAATTTTGACTTGATCTGGCCTTTGGATTGGTAGTTGGGAATGTATCTTGGTCGTCCATCTTAAAGCTACAATGGACCTCCCCACATTTTGTTGAAAACTCATCTTTTGATCTGAGGCTTTGAATTAAATATTCAAATCGATCCAAGCCGTTAGGGAATTCAATAAAGACCTCCATTTTCCTCTATTTTTCTTCACACCAAAACTTTCAAACCATTACTCCTACTCCACCAAAATCAATATTACGACATTCTTGGGGTCGCTGTTCATCTAAGTTATTATTCACAGACACTACTCATCCGATTTCACTATTCACTTCCCTAAACTTGTAGCAATCGTTCCGTATTCATTATGGAAAATTACTATTCACATGCACTTTTCACATCGGGTTTCATTATTCATCACTCCTCCAACTAAGGTAATCTCTATTCCTTATCTCGTTTTTTGTTTACTTTAATTATGTATTCCTATTTCTAAAGTGTTATTCTGCCCAATTTAAATTGTCACACTTAAATTAATTTTATTTTCTGAATGGTTAATTTTCTCAGATATTTCTAAAAATTGGATCCCTATGCCATTACACTGCCAGTTTGAATTCTAGTCAAACTTAAGAATCTTAGGGCATGTTTGGTATGGCTCACTAAATGGGACTGTGCTATATTGGACCTGAAGCCCATGTTTGGTTAGCAAGAGGACTAACTTAAATGGGACAGTAGAGCCCAACAGTAAAAAAAATGCCTCACTCGTTCTCCTTATACAAAGAAGCTCAAAATGGGTTCGCAAAATAAGCCTTCGCTATATTGAACACGCCTCTCTCCAGTTCGCGACTCCTTCTCTGCGACTCCGTCTTTGCGACTCTACCTCTCTTTCGTTCAACATCGACTCATCTTCTTCGAATCTTGACACAGGTAAGTTTTTCTGGTCTTTCCCTTTGGATACCTCTCTTATTCCTTCTTCCATCTCTTTGATTTTTGCAAATCTCCTCAACAATTTTGACTGTGCTCTGAGAATCTCTCCTTCCTTTTCTCTGTTATTTTCTTATTCTCTTCTCTAATTTTCGTAGAATCTGTAGTGACATATATATATATACATGATGTTAATTGGCAATTAATTTGCAATTGGGTATTTCAGAAAACCTAGAAATTCAAAAGTAGAGTAGACTTTTGGCATGAATCTTGACCCAGGTAGTGAAAGTTTGGGTATAGCTGTTTGTGTGGTTTTGCTTTGGTTATTGTCAAAGCTCTGGTTGTTGTCAAAGTCTGGGTATAGCTCTGGTTATTGTCAAAGCTCTGGTTATTGTTATCATAAATTCTCTCTCTTCACAAATCATGCGATCATAACAGAATTAATGGTTTGAAATTGTTCTGAATGATCTGGAATAGTATGTTTCTTTTAAGCCCTCTCGTGTCAAGCATATGAATTTTTGTCATTCATTTTGTTTTCTCATGGTAGAGCACAAAGTTGCATTTAGTTTCCTACAATTTTCACATCAGCACTAGCTGAATTATTTTTTAATTGTAAATTGTTCCAGGTGGCGGACAATTTCTATAGACCCAATTTGAAGAAAGCAGCTCTTGCCAGGGTAAGTGTTGGTCACAGGAGTCTCAAGGTCTCCGAGTCTGGTGTCAAGAAGAGGAATAGGCAGGTTGTCAAGACCCCTGGTAGGAACAAGTTTTTTTTTCTTCTTCCAATGTATTAATTTTTGAGAACCGATGATTGCTTTTGTACTTAACATAGCTCTAACTGCAAACTGGATTTCCATCGCAATTGTCCAGTGTTATATGTAAGTATACTTGTAGGCAAAGGTGAAATTTGGAAAACGTGATTATGCTACCTATACCCAGCAATGAACCAATGACAAAATTTGCTTGAAATCGTGGTACTAATTTAGTTGTGAGATTGCTTGTATGAGAAAAATTCAATTGTTGATCATTATTGGTTTCTTGGATAGTTGTAGACTTACATATCTATTAGTGGGGAAGATGCGTCATCTTCTACTATGTTCATTTGGTGTTTTTAGTTTTACTTTTCCAAGTTCAGAGAGATATGATTTCCCATTTTATATTTATCTCTAGAGGACTTTGGAAACTTTTGCCCTTTTAATGAGAAAGGGAGGCTCCCTGTTTGTTTTTTATCACCAAATTTTGCTGAGGATTGATTTGGTAATACTATGCTCTAATATGTAGTTTTCAGAAATGTCTTAGTCATAGAGTTTTGGATGCAACTCTTGTTTAAATCCTAATTCTAGTTTACCAGGTTAAATGCAAGGTATAAAGAATGTTTGCCTATATTTTTGTCACAATTTTCTGAGTTATCTATTTTATCCTCAGCCAACATATTTTGGTATAATAACATAATATCACATGGTAAAGATTCAATTAATTAAATTCTTTATGTTTGCATACAAATAATCATGCATAAAATTGGTGGAATTTATAATTTTAACAACAAATAAAAAGCCTTTGGTTTGGAGGAAAGAAATGTACATGTCAATTTGGTAATTATAATAACAAAAAAAATTACATTAATTATTTAAAAATTATTAATTTTAAATATTAAAATAATTATTTTTTAGTCCGACACAGCACCAAACATAGGTCTTCCCTATTTTTACAATCCAGTTTCTTAGTCCGACGCAGCACCAAACATAGGTTAGTACTTAATCCAGCTTAGGCCAATCCGAGCTAATCCGAGACAGTTCCAGGATTTAGTCCAGTCCATGGCAGTCCGCCGTGCCAAACGACCCCTTATGGCCATATATTTTCCCGATGTCCTTGGACTATAATATCCGGACCCGATTATACCTATTCATATTCCTCTGGTCCATATGTGAATAAAATTCATTTAAGTGACAATGTAAATTGAGCATGATAACGCTTTAGAAACATGAATATGGAATTAAAGCAAATGAAAAACGAGATAAGGAATATAGATTAATTTGGTTGGAGGAGTGATGAATAGTGAAACCTGATGTAAATAGTGCCTATAAATAGTAATTTCTCGAAATGAATAGGGAATGACACCTACTAGCTTAGGGAAGTGAAGAGTGAAATCGAATGAATAGTGTGTGTGTGAATCTACTCATATGAATAGTGACTCGAAGAAAGTCAGAATAGTGATTTTGTTGGAGGAGACGGAGTAATGGTTTAAAGGTTTTGGTGTGAAGAAAAATGGATGAGAAGGGAAGTATTTATAGAATTCCCCAACAGCTCGGATGAATTTGAATATTTAGTTTGAAGGCTTAGATCAAAAGATGAGTTTTGAACCAAATGTGAGAAGGTCCATGGTAGCTTCAAGATGGATGGCCCAGATGCATTCTCAACTATCATGGACTTCCACATATTTGGTTCCAAACTCATCTTTTGATATGAGCCTTTAAATTAAACATTCAAATTCATCCGAGTTACTATTCACTTCCCCAAGCTGGTATTCTAGGAAGTTACTATTCATGGGAGACTATTCACATTGGGTTTCACCATTTATCTCTATTTTCTTATCTTGATTTTCATTCGCTTTAATTTCGTATTCCTGTTTCTAAAGGGAGAAGGAACTGCGTGAAGATTGCAACTACAGCATAGATGTTTCTTAGAAAAGTAGTGTTTTTCGCCCTTCGTATTCCCAAATAGGATTTGTATCCAAGGGTGACGGTCTTGCAAGTTCTTTATAACCATTACAAATAGTTTTGCTATACAGTGCACAACACAAGCAAACAAGGTCAAACTTGTAATGCATCCGTCATTGACTAGATTTATAATCAAAACTAAGATAAAAGAGGCTTCAATTATTTGAGTCAATATCCATGCCATTTACGGATTTGCTCATTCTAAAATCAACGACAGCCTTGTCAAAAGTGCTCCTCACGTGTTGGCAAATCACCATGAGATCCTGGCATGAATCGTTGAACACATCTTTTGCTGCATCACCTGTTATAACTACCAGTCTTGATCTCTTGGACTACAGAGGTCCAAGAGATTTGTAGTCACTCACCGTTGGATGTAAATTCAACGGTTCACTCACTCTTGCACTCCTTTTAAGAAACTTTTTTGAACCATTGGATTAATATCCAACGGTGGGTGACCACAATCTCTTGGACTCCTGTGGTCCAAGAGATCGAGACTGTTATAACTACTTGACAAAAACCAAGGAAGTTAGTATAATTTTGATTTATATAACTACTTGTCATTAGAGACGAAGGCTACATTTTGGTAAATTGGAAGGGATCGAACCCCTAACGTATCCTAGTCATAAACCTTCTTCCCCACTCCCCCCATTTCATCACCATTCACAACCAGGGCTAGCCCCAAGGTTAGATAACCAAAGCAGGACACCTTGATGCATTAATTACCAAAGTAGAACTTTTAATGGGTACAAATAAATTATTCTTGAGATTCAAATAGGTCTCTTCGCATACATGTTCAAGTAAAAACTCCATTAGAAGTAACAGAGAGCCCACAATTCTGTAGTGTACCAATTAAGCAGCTGTTTCTCTGGGCATCTAAAACTGCTCCTGTCAATTACTTGTTTCAGACTCCAAAACTTTGCTCCAATTAAGAGATAAAGTTTAAGCAAAGTATCAAATACACAACTGGAATATTTTGGAGGTATGACCAACTGAATAGAAAATATTGTTGTCATATCGACAATGTAAGCAAAAATCATCAGTATCAGATCTCTACCATAAAACAAATAAATAACCAACCAAAAATAAGCTCAAGGCTGCAATCATGGGACACATAGTTGACAGAAAGAAGAAAATTATACTAGTTCGTATACATTGCTTACGGCAAGGCATTTACCTGTTGTCTGAATTCTGATATTAACTCGGTTATCCGAGGGATGAGGAATGCTGTACCCACAAAATTTTGTTCTTGGACTGCAAAACATTACAACTAAACTGTTATTGCCAATGCCATCACTACTAATTTTTTGATCACTACTAATTACATCATCATTTTCCACTTAATCCTATCTTATAGCAAGATTTACTTCAACACAGAAAATTTGATAAGGATTCAAAGGATGGTATGTATCAATAAACTTGTAAAGCTTTATGATTTATTTCAATACCCAAAAAAAAAAAAAAAAAAAAAAAGTTATAGGAGAAGCAGATTATTGATGCATAGCAACAGTAAAAAATTTACTAAAAGTACTTATAAAATAAGTAGAAAGCACTTGCTCCTGATTCAAAGTGAGGCGGCATTTGCAAATGTATAATCCTCATCAACCAAAGAAAATGTAGATTGGCTGGGATCAGTTAAGGACCCGTGTTCCATTTCTTACAAAATCCCGCCTACCAAGAAAAAAGAACAATGTATGCTCTCTCTCTCTCTCTCTCGAGCGTTTAGGCCTTTAGGGTTCATGGTTTTGGTTGTGCATTTAATCGAAGTTTTCAAGATACCGATATTGCCCTCATTTTTGTAAAATGACATTTTTGCCCTCCACCTTACTCACTCTCCTTTCGGCCGGTCTTCAAACTCAAACCTTGCGTTTTGGGTTCTCTCCTCTGCCCACTGCAGCTTGTTTCTATCAAACGAAAAGCTGATCTTTACTCTCTCTCCTACCTACAGGTACCATTCTCTCTGTACTCAAATACCTTCCTTTTCCATTTACTTTTTCTTTTCTTTTCAAAATTATAATATTAAGTTAGGGTTTTATGTGTAGAATTTTTTCTTTCCTGCATTTTCTATCTTGTATAATTTTCATGATTTGGGGCATTGTCATGATTTAGGGCGAATATATACTTATGGGTTTAGGATATTTTTTGCTCTATGCATTTTCATGGTGTAGGGCTTTAGTATAACTGTAAGGCTTCTTGGTACAAATGGAGATAGGAAATATGATTGATTTTTTTTTATAGAAAAAAGTCTCGCAATTTGATGATAACAGGAACTGAGAGACATATCTTGAACTTAGTTTGATTTTAGTGTTATTGGTCTGAGTTTGAGTTGGCAAATTAACCATCCCAATCAAATTCGAGATGAACTCGATTAGGGGTTCAACGTGCCTAAGTTCCTTTTTGGTTGGTTGACAAAAATTCTGAGCCCTGACGTTAAAACCTTTATCCAAAAATTTATGTTCCTTAATCACATTCATGGTTGTAACTCTGACTGCAAGTATAATGAAGAAGCAACATGTAGCAATGTTGTATTTGATGCTTTCTAAAACTTCAAGCACTTAGAAAAAAGTTCTCAGTAAGAGGCTGAAAATTTATGCACTCACTGAGTACTTTTTCCAGTCATAAATCTCTGCTTAGAGTTAAGTTTTTGCCCCATACATGACAGTGAGAGCATGGTTTCAGTTGCCACGTGGATGTTAGAAATGGGCCACCAAGTTTTTTGGTAATCTTTTACTCAGATGTGCAGGTGAAATTAACTAGGCATGCTCTTGAATATCCAAGTGAAATTCCAATACAATTATCCCACTCGAAGTTATAACTTCAATCTCACTAAGACAAAGTATGTCTATTGTCAACTTAACGCCAATTCAAAAAATCAACCGAAGTATTTTCGTTTCTGCCCCTAATGAGATTTCTGTCCAGTCAATGTAACTCGTCTAAAATTTTAATCTTAACGTCACCATGTATTGAATATGGAATGTGAGAGAAGCCCAAAGTAATACCATGCGCCTATCAAAGTAAATTAACAATCTCTTCAATATTTTGTACCAAATCTGGTCCTTGATTTACTGTCTTCTTAGTTTGCAAGGTTTTGGATTTGAGTAGGCTAGATTTACACTTTGGGGAGCTGAATTCAGTGTTGTTGTGTGTGTGTGTTCAATTCTTCTAGATATGTATGTACACACTCATTTGTTTATACACGTTAATTTGAACAATTCTATTCAACAGAAGATGGCATGGAGGCAAATGCTATTCAACTCAAGAGCAATTTTGGGACCATATTTAGCAACCGGATCCGCCAGATTCTCCACAAAATCAAACCCATACCTAGGTAAGTAAAGATTTTGATTTTAGGCTTTAATACGCAATTATTGATCCTTCCACTTGTCTTTGGTTCCCAAGAAAATGATAGAAAATAAGATTTCTGGGTTTCATGAATTTGTGATTTCCTTTTCTTCAAAATTAGAAGATACACTTTTTATTTGGTTAAGTAGCTATGTGGCAGTGGAGGTTGTGTTTGGATGCTTTAAAAATGAAAGAAGATGAAAAAAATGGGAACATAAAGTTTGGGTTTTGTTAATGCTCTATATTTAGGTTTCGATAGAAATGAGAAACTTTGTTGGTCACTTCACCAAAAACAATAAAGAAGAATGGCCCAAGAAGTGTTGTTATGCTTCTGTTGGCTCACCACTCAGTTGCTGAAAAAGTTGGGGATACAAAAGGGAGGCAGGTGAAATCTTGGGTTTTGTAAGGTCATGTTTCTTGTTTATTTAACTGTCAATTTAATGAGTAATTTTTTTCTATTATTGAACATCACACTTGGCTTCTGTTTTGTTCTTTTCGTTTCAATTAAAAAAAGTTGTGCTAAGAGATTGAGAACATTGAAGGGCATGGAAGGTGAATCATTTTGTGTAAAGCTTAGCTTATAGTTATATGTTGTAGGCTTAAATGCGCAGTCCAAGTGTCAGAATAACAAACTTTTCTTGACGTTTTATTAGAAATTTAGGAGATAAATTTTCGAAAATTGGGTTTAATTCAATGGAAAACCTTCAAATTGGGGTTGTGTGGTTGTTTTTCTTGCAGTGAAAGTTGGAATACCAGAGTTTTTGAATGGAATTGGCAATGGAGTGGAATCCCATGTGGCCAAGCTTGAAGCTGAGATTGGTGACTTCCAAAAGCTGCTTGTCACTCGTACTCTCAAGCTGAAGAAACTTGGTGTCCCTTGCAAACATGTAATCAATCTCTGAGTTGATCACTTACTTCGCAGACACACACACCCACCGGAGATTAATATATTAAAGTTTCTGTTTCTAAATTCTTGCAATTTAGGAATGTATAGCTATACTATACTAAAGCCTTGGAATCATCTTTATTGTTTCTTGTTTGCTTTGGATCCGTCTCAGTAATCCTTCCTTTATGCTGATGAACAGATGGAAATAATAACTTTGTTTCTTCTTTTTTCTTCATAAAAATGAAAGAAATATAATTCCGAGGATCTTAATGTTGTTTTCTTGGTGGTTTAGAAATTTGATATTGGATTTCTCTTTTTGCAGAGGAAGTTGATCTTGAAATACACCCACAAGTATAGACTGGGACTCTGGAGACCACTAGCTCAGGCGATCAAATCTTAGTTAGTTTTGGAGTAGTGTGTAGTTTACACAAAGATTTTGTCTGCTGCCAAATGTTACTGGCAGACACTCGATGTATGGAGCTGTGAAAGAAGAGAGTTTTTGTTTTCATGATATTCTAGTCTTTCTTCACCCTATTTAAGTTTCATCATAAAGTTCAACGGTAGTGTATGATGTACTGGATTTAATTGAGCAATCTACCTAGGTGGTTTCACCAGAATCCTTGTTTCATATCTTTGGTGTCCAAGTGCTCTGACTTATAGCAAACTGGTTTAGGAGGATTACAAAATCTGTTGGTATTGAAGGGTCAAATGTTTATTGATTTGTTAAACCTTTTATCTATGTGACACTGACTGTAGTTTTTAATTAAAATACCAGATTATTTAAAAAATTCTCTGCTCAAGTAATAAACAGTACATATTAGCTTATTCAAATTGGTGAGATTATTCAGTTATAAGTGGCTGCAGATTGGCAACATCTCATCCTTTTCCTTAGCATTGTTGCTTCTCTTTCCTAGATTTCGTATTTTCACCAAGTCTTGGTTGCTAGCCTCCATATGCTCTTAGGATCCAGTAGCTCTGCATGGTTGAACATTTTTTGTGCCTATTTTCAAGAGTTCAGACTGGCTCGAGTTCAGTTCAACCAGGCTAAGGTGCGATTATGATTTCAGTTACGACGTCCTTATTAACGTCTTGTTCTTTTTGTTATTTTAAATACAAGCGATAGTCTAAATGTATGGTTCTCAAAGTAGAGAATTTAGCCAATTCCTTTTCTTGTTTTTTGTAATCAAAGTAGACCGTGGTACTCATTGACTTCCAAGGTTTAGTCATATAATTGTGTATTTTATGTAAATCATCAATTGCTTATTTATTTATTTTTCTGTTAAAATCATCAATTGCTTATTAGTTCCGTAGTAATTGCATATATTTTAACTGAAAAAAACTCATAACTCCAAAAAGATTTTGTGTTAATCATGCAGGTAACAGAGCATTAAGACCCCATTTGACAATAATATGCCCAGCATAACTGCTATTAATTCCAAGGGAAATGACAAAGAACTATACAACCCTGTATAAATACATGTTTTTAGATCCCCCTCCAACCATCCCAATCTCAACAAGCTTCCACTGTCTCTCTGCCTGGCTCTTTCATATTAATATATATATATATATATATATATATATCCTTCCAATTTCTGCTATGGTTATGATGAAGAAGAAACCAGGCCAGGGACGCCAAAAGATTCCAATTGCCAAAATAGCCAAGAGAAGTAATTTACAAGTCACATTCTGTAAACGTCGTTCAGGGCTCTTCAAGAAGGCTAGTGAGCTCTGCACCGTTTGTGGTGTTGAGATTGCAATAGTTGTCTTCTCTCCTGCCAATAAACCCTTCTCCTTTGGCCACCCTCATGTTGAGTCCATCCTTGACCGCTTTCTTTGCACTCCAAAACCTTCCACAGACTCTGATTTCACTTCTCAACAACTACTTGTTGATCAGGCTCAGGGCTACATGAGTGACAGTGGTGTTCATGAGCTTAATATGGTATTAATTCAGACTCAAAAACATTTGGAGGCTGAGAAAAAGCGAGGACAAGAGCTTGACGAGATGAGCAAAGCCGGCCAGGGATCATCGAGACGGTGTTGGTGGGAAAACCCAATTGATGAAATGGGACTGCATGAGATACAGATACTGAAGGCTGCAATGAAGGAGGTCAAGAAGAATGTGATTGAACAAGTGAACAAGATTTTGAAGATCCAGTCTTGTGCTGCCATCAATTCTCAGTACCACTCTTCGGATGAATGGTAATCGCTAAACAAAGTGATGATCATCTATTTGAAAGCAAACCCGCAATCAAATTAGACCTGCTGGTTCTTTGATCCCTAGTAGTGCCTATAACTTTGGTTATGTGCATGGTCTTGTCTGAATTTTCCTTTCTGTTAATGCTTTTCCGTCTTTTGAAGGCAGTGATAAAGCTAGCAGCTCGTTAGGCTAGCTGGTAGTCTTGCATCTGAGTTCGATCCCCTTCCTTAGAAAACTTAAAATTATCGCTTGTATAAAAACAAATTTTGAAAAGTTATATTATTATCATCATTATTAGTATTAGCATTGATATCTATAGCTACTTATTTTTGGTTGTTCTCTCTTTCAGTTATGGTTGTAAATGAATTAATAATTACAAGTTTTTAATTAGGAGATTCACTATTATACCAAATATAAAGCATTTACACTGGCTAGTTAATAACGTAATATATACAACTATAAAATGAGATTTTCTATAAAATCATAAGATATTATGCCTATAAACCAAAAAGAAGAGAGAGAAATTGGAATGAACTTGGCTATGCTCCTGGAAGACAAAAATATTTTTCTTATATTGTCCAAACATCGGCTGTATTTTGCAAGTCGTCACATATTTATTCGTCACATTATATATTTTTAGAGCGTCGCGGATAATTGCCGGAAATCTTGGCGCCCAAATTGTCAAGCCCGAAAATGTCATTGGGGTAGAGCCCCGAAAAGAAAAAGAAAACAAAAAAATACTTCCCCAACCCGTCCCGTCCAAACCTAACCATTGCTTCACTTCCTTCATCTCCCTCTACAGCAGCTCCGGTTCCATCTTCCTCCAACCACCAACCACCAACCACCGGCTACGGCGACCACTCCTCCTCCTTTCTCTCTCTCCCTTGCTCGCGCTCTGGCTTTTTCTCTCTCAAACACCCACAGGTAGTGTTTTTGAAATTCTTATTTCTCTGTTCTATTCTTGGTTGTTATTTGATAAATTTTGATTGGGTTCTTTTTTTCTGGATATTTGAGGTAAAATAGAATTTGAAACCTGATCAATTTCTTGTGGGTTTTGCAGTGCTCTGCCTCAGTTTGTTTGCTTTGGCTGTTTTCCGTTCCGGGTTGAGGTAAATTTCTTTTAAAATCTGCCTCAATTTGTAATCTGAACAACGTGGCAAGGCAATGCCTAGGAGTTTTGCCTTTTGTACTTTTGCAATTCTACTCTTCTATGAATCTGGGCAAATTTTATTTTTAATGGCAGTGGAGTAATAGATTTTGGTTTACATACCCAAGTTTTCAATTTGATATATGATAATGTTGAATTGAGTCTATAATCAAATCTATTTTATGATGATGAAATGAGATGACAAGAAATGATGATGAGGACAAATTGAAATGTTGAGAATTGATGACTTGAATGGATGGGAATTGAAAAATAAATTGATGATGAATTGATGAGAATGTTGATGATTTGAATTTGTTTAATAATGAAATTTGTTTTAACAGATTTCTTTATATTATGATGTTGATAATGATGATGTGCATGATATGATAATAATTAGTGAAACAATTATAGCTGGATGATTGGTTAGGATTCATTTTTGGATTGATAATGATGTGTTAGCTGCTGATTGGTTATAATGTTTGGTGATAATTGAATTTATGGGGACTTTGTTTGTTTGGTTGGTATATTTATTTATGATAGGATGGAGGCTAGCCAATCCAATACGCTAAATGCCTCAATTAGTACACCTTCTATTAAACTCGAAACCCAAGCTCAACCCCAAACACAACCTCAGGACCAACAAATAAATTCTGTCAATGTGGGAGAGAAGAGGAAACCCTCAAAATCTGTGGTGTGGTTACACTGCAAGAAAATGATAAAGAAAGATGCTCATGGGGTAAAGGTGATTGGGGTTTGCAATTACTGCAAAGAGGAAATGCCAGCTGATTCTAAGAAAAACGGGACAACTGGTTTAAAAAATCACTTAGCGAGGAGATGCAAGCTCTCTCCTCTTTATCAACGGGGTGATGAAACTCAATCGGTCTTAAATTCTGAGACCATGGGTGGTGGTTTGTTCCCCCAAACTTTTAACCAGAAGAGAAGTGAACTCAAGTGTGTTATGTTCCTCATTAAGGATGAGATGCCTTTTAGAGCGGTTGAGGGCTCCGGGTTCAGGGACTTCATTACTGAACTTCAACCTAGTTTCAAGATACCTAATAAGAAGGAGATTGCGGCGGGAGTGTGGGATTTGTTCTTAGTGGAGAAGGCTAAGATCATGAGTTTGATAGGTGATCAAAGAGTAAGTATCACAACCGATACTTGGACATCAATCCAAAACATCAATTACATGGTAGTCACTGCTCATTTCATGGACAATGACTGGAAGTTGCATAAAAGGATCATCAATTTCACAAAGATCACTAGTCACAAGGGTGATGACATAGGGAGGTGCTTAGAGGCGTGTTTGAATAGTTGGGGGATTGACAAGGTCTTCAGCATTACAGTTGATAATGCATCCGCAAATGATGAAGCGGTTGAGTACATGGCAAAGAGCCTCAAGTCAAAGAACACCATTATGCTTGATGGCAAGTACTTGCATATGAGGTGTGCTTGTCACATCCTTAATCTAATTGTTAAGGATGTGTTGAAGGAGCTTTATAACTCAATTGAGGGGATAAGGAATTGTGTGAAATACATTCATTCATCCCCGGAAAGGTTGGCCAAGTTTAGGGACTTTGTCTTCTTAGAGAAAAATGAGAAAATGGCAAATGTGCCCATGGATGATGTTACTAGGTGGAATACAACTTATAAAATGCTTGATGGTGCATTGAAGTACAAGAAAGTGTTTAGTAGGATGGCAGATGACAATGCTTCCTTTGTGGTGTATTTTAATGAGTATGAGAAGGATGCAAAGGAAGGACTTGTGAAGAGAGTGGGCCCTCCAGTAGAGGAGGATTGGGAGAATGCACAAGCCTTGGTGCATTTTCTTAAGAAGTTTTATGATACAACTCTTAAGCTTAGTGCAACCAAAACGTGTACATCCAATCTAGTATTTACCGAAATGGTTGGGTTACAAGTTGAGATTGAGAAGAAAATGAAGGATGGTAGGGATCCTAAATTGCAAAGGGTGGCTTTTTCAATAAAGTTAAAATTTGAGAAGTTTTGGGGGAGCTTTGAGACTGTAAACAAGCTTGTCTTTGTAGCCCATGTTCTGGACCCTAGATATAAATTGCAAATGCTTAAGATCATCTTTCGAAATCTTGGAGCCGAGCCTACTAAGATAGACTTTGTTGTTAGTGAGGTTAAAAAATGTATGCTCACTTTGTATAATGAGTATAAAGGGTCTGCTAGTATTGGGAGTCTACAATTGTTTGATTTACAAGATGAGGATGCTAAGGATGAGCTTGATGGTGATGATGCTCAATCACAATTGGTAAGGGACCTTTTGCAACAAATAAAGGAGGAACAACTTGCGGACATATCCAATGAAGTAGATAAATACTTCGCCGATCCTTTTGAAAATGCTTTGAACAAAGGGTTCAAACTCTTGGATTGGTGGAAAGGGAATCAATCAAGATATCCAATCCTTTCAAAGATTGCCAAGGAAATTTTTTCAATCCCAAGTTCTACGGTTACTAGTGGGAATGCTTTTAGCCTGGGTAAGAGGACTGTGGATCCTTTTAGAAGTTCATTGACTCCTGAAATGGTAGAGGCATTAGTGTGTACTTGTGATTGGCTTAGAGCGGATGAATTTTGCTTCTACAAAGAACCTACGGACGAGGAGCTTGAATTTTATAAGCAACTTGAAGAAATCCAAGCAAGTAAGTTGAAATTTCATTTTTTTTATTTTTAAAGTTGATATATTCATGTTCAGTGCTTAATGTAATGATATTTTTCTTTGTTTTACATTTAGTTTCGTCTACTGCTCAAACTTCTACAAATCAGCCGCCTCCTCTACATTCATCTTCTACATCATGAGCTTCAAGATTTGAACACTTTCACGGGTTGTAATAAGTTTTGTTATTTATGGATTGTAATAACTTTTGATTGCAATTCTCGCATGGAGGTGAAGTTGCTGGAATAGTATTAGGAACACTTAGCTTTTGTCGATTCAATGGAGTCTTAGGGTATGCAACTATTCCATCTTTAGAACGATAGTAAGACTTTTCAGCAGAAATGCGTAATCTGATATTTCATGTATGAAATACAAGACCTGCCTGGAAATGATTTTGTACAGAGTGGAGAAATATGACCCCTTGCCTGAAGCAGGACAACAATGCATTTATTTGAAACCTTTGAAGATAATATTAATAGCACTCCCTTCTTTGTAACCTGAGATAGAGAGGCATGAATTGTAAAAGTGAAGCAAATGTTTTAGGATACAAATGTGGATCCTGATTGTCGTGACGTAATACTGTACCTCCCATGGGAGATTAGTTACCTAATACTATACAAAGGGTATTTACTGCTTTGAGTTTAGACACACTGCCATATGTTTTAAGCTTTATTGTTTAGTAATGCATCTGTTAAGCGCTTTATTTATTTATTTATTATTGTTAAATACAGGCGCTATTGGGAGAGGGGAATTGAACCTAGTACCTCGGGTGCATGATTAATTGCTCTTAACCACTTGAGTTACAACCCCTTGCATCTACTAATTGATTTTTTTATTTTTTATTTCCTTGAATCCATTTGTTTACAATTGCCTGTCAAGAAAGGTTCTAGATAGTAGAAAGGAAAAACAGTAACCCAGTTGCCATTCAAACCTTACAAGAGGGAAAAATTGTAGCAAGACAAAGTAGTTCCCTGGTTCATTAGCTAACTGTCCACAAGAATGAGCCCCAAAATGTCAAGCACATTCATCTGCTAATGAGAGGAAAACCATCAGAAAATCTACTCTTCAAACAAAGAAGCGAAGCCTGCCAAACCAGTGAGTGCAGAAACATGACACAGTTAACCCAACAAACAACAACAAAACAAAATTTGGACCGCCTTATAAACGAGAAAATGAAAAAGGTGAAGGAAGAGGGCAACCATGGAAGGCTCTGAAGGCCAGATTTTACAGCCTTTAGGGTTTGTCTTGAGCATCGGTGGCTCGGCCAATGAAAGCAGAGTTCCCAATCAGAGATGGGTATTTGATCGAAGCTTGTTCAAGAGAGCTTGAAAACCCTCTTCAGTAGCTTCAAAATCAAGTAACCCAGGTAAAGAAAAGTTGTCATAAATTGATAACCTTGACCAGGTCTTTGAATGCCTCTTTCCCTTTGAAGAAGGCATCTGTGAATACATACAATGCTAACCAAGTTGGTGTTGGGTGACAGAAAAAGTGAGATAGAAAGAGAGTAACAAAATTTGCTCTAGAGTTTAATAACATTTGCCTCCATGCCATCTGCCGCTGAATAGAAATGTTCAAATTAATGTGTATATACATACATGTGCATGAGTGTGCATACATTATACACATACACACTGAATTCAGCTTACAGAAGCACAAATCTGTACTTCAAATCCAAAACCTTGCAAACAGATCAATGGAAGACCGTAAACTGATTGTTTCACTACTCTCGCAAACTTTCCAAAGCCCATAATTTATTGTGAGAATTTTTTTTTATTGCCAAATTAGTCACTGTATAATCAAACTTGTACAATTTATAAACATGGTGGCTGTTTTTCATTGAATAAACCTGATGAGTGACATTTAAAGAAGGGTTAAAAATCTTTTTTTGTCCTTGGATTCTACACAATATTTCACTTTGGTCACTAATAAATAATTGTACTCAAATTGGTTACTATATTAACCCAAATAACAAATAACCATATATGCTTCGTATTAACTATTCAGCCCAAACAAATCAATATATTTGTTTCTGTCACGTGGCGGGAATAGACCGCGGCTCTTTGCAGGAAAAACAGTAGGCCTTCCCACATCTGATACTTGTTTCCACGCCGTTCGTCTCATCCCCCTCTCTCTCTCTCTGTCAATCGCTTCGCTCCTCTCTGAGCATTCAGCCACGCACGACCTCATATCCGCCGTCGCCTCCACCGACGCCCTCTCTGAGACGTCACCCATCCCTCTCTCCCAGTCTCTGATTCATAGATATTAGAGATGGATGCTAAAGCCAGGAATAAGGCATTGTTTCGTGCTAGATTGAATGCCCAGAAGAAGGAAAAGCGCATAGACTCTCCTCTTGTACGGTCAGTGCTCACACCTCCTCTTTTCCAATTTTGCTTTTACACACACACACACACACACACACACACATATATTATTATTTGTAACTGGGTACTACATATTTGTACTTATAAGAACACAAATAAATTTTTTTAGACTAGGGACTTTCAGTTTAATGTAATATTATCATTTAAATTGCATTCTGTAGAACCCTTTTCGTAAATTTTGTTTTCAATTTATGTTTTCGAAACATAAATTGATTATTTTTAGTATTTAAAATTGGGACACCTAATGTGCATTTGTTTAAAATACATAATTTCATTTTTTAAGTAGTAGTTTTCTAGTTAAAAGAAAAGTTAAGCAGTGTTTATTACTGTTGGTTCTGTCAGAGTCTTGAATGTTTAATTGGTTTCATGTTAGAAAATCATGCTCTCAAATTTTGATCCTGTTAAAACTTTGAGCTAATCAAGCACAAAGTATGAATTTGGTTTAGCAGTCCCTTTTAACTGTTTACAAATGCATTATTCTGTTCTAGCTAGTAAAATATAATTTGTTAAGTAGTATCTAATTCCTTAACCATAATTTGAAATGAACCTCACGAGAACTCGTTGGGAATCAGCTAAGAAGATGCGGATTATGGAATGTCAAACAATCTTACTTTTATCTTTCCTGATTGTATCTAGGAATTTGTTATGTATACTATCTTTCCTTTACCTTTTATTTGATTTTTTCACTTGTTACTACTTCCGATATCTTGTTTTCTACTGATGAAGTTGATTTGTATATTTAAATTGCCAAGACAGAGTTTCTGACTGCTTCATCCCTTTCGTGCGATACATACAGGTATAATGAATCTGACCAGCCCGTATGCAGGGTTTGTGACATCGCTCTGAAATCTGAATTTCAGTGGGAAGCACATCAAGCATCTCGTAAACATCATGAGGTGATAACATTCATATAGTACTTTCCTAATCATAGGATTAAGCAACTAAGAGACCTACAAACATCTTGTAATATGGAAAATCCAAAGTTGATATGAAAGATCTAAATTTTTTTAACTAATATGAATAGGAGAATGCATCAATTTTTCCTGCTTCTTAACAGTTATAGAAATAACACATTTGTTGTCAATCAAATCATGTATTGTGATGTTGGAACATTACAATACTGTTGAATTCAATAACACCATTTTAGCTCTTGAAAGGTGGTTTTGTTACCATCTTGAATGGTTCCCTCTGTCTCGTTGCTCAGCAGTCTAGGTCTCATCCCATCCCTCTAAATGTAGGCAATGTCAAAATGATCTTGTTCGGTTACATCTTATTTCTCGTATACTAATTTGGCTTGGATAACCCATACATTTAATCTATATTTGGCAGAAAGAGGAAGCATTTCCTTCTGTTAGACTCTCTAGATTTGAACCTGGGATGCCATGAATATAGATGTGTTTCCTTTTTCTTTATCTTTAATTTAGTTATCTGGCTGAGTATTACTGAAGTGATGTTTCTATCGCAATAGGCAATAAATAATCTCAAAGCTACAGCAGCTGGACTAAACCGAGTCAACAACGCAAAAACTGAAGTCCGTCCAGAATTGTTGAAACCTGAACCTGAACATCCTCCGGAGTTGCATATCCCAAGACCTGAACGCTCTACAGAATTGCCTAGACCTCAAACGTCATCTGGGCTTCCTCCAGATTTTTTTGACAACCATGAGGCACAAAAACGAAATACTGGTGAGAATCTATTTCGTTTATATTACTATTATCACCACCCTATTGCTTAGTTTGATTGCCTGAGGAGTAAGGGCTGTATCATCTTTTATAGAGGATACAGACTTATATAAGGGAGAGACTGTATGTACTAGCCTTTTTGCACGGGTGTAGCTTGCTCTTTCATTTATTTGAACAAAAGGAGGATAGTTCTCCTCAACTATGCAGAATTCAGTTGTTGAAAAATATTTATGTAGTTAGCCAAGGGAAAGAGTAAGAAACTGGGTCAAGGGTGAGTGCATTCAACTTCTTGCTTTCCAGATTACAAATATAAGTGTAGCACTCCTTATGAATATAGTTATTCCAATATGTGTGCACAATCCAAATCTTTATAATATTTCGTCTTTTTTTGCATGGGTTTTTATCACAAATGGTCCCCGAGGTTGGCAAAATTATCACACCTTTGGCCCTTTATGTTTTTTTCTGACATTATTGGTCCTCTATGTTACTCACACATCAATTTGGTCCTGCTGTTTAGGTTCTGTCAAAATTTCTGTTAAATTGATGACGTGTCATGTATGTGGTGCCCACATATCCAATGAGATAATGACACGTGGATCTAAATAAAAAAAAAATTTAAAAAAAATTGGTTTAACATTTAAAATCTAAAAAAATTAGAAACTTAAATAAAGAAAATAAAAAATAAAAACTGCAGCAACTCTCCCCCTCCGCCCCTTCCCCTCATGTCCCTTCTGTCTCTCACCCTCTCTTTTTCTCTAGCCCCACCCGAGAAGGGACGAAATTAACCAAAATTTAAATAAAAGAGAGAGAGAGAGAGAGAGAGAGAGAGAGAGAGAGAGAGAGAGAGAGAGAGAGAGAGAGAGAGAAGGGAAGAAGAGGAAGAGGAGGGAGAGAGAGGCAAAGAGTGGATCTACTAAAGGGGGAGGGGTTGGCAAGGGGGGATGCTGACGTGTATTTTTGTTTTTGTTTCAGTTTTAATATTTTTTATTTATAAAAAGACTTAATTTTCTTTTTAAAAAGGATTTTAAGTTTTAAAATATTTAAAATATATCATATATTGTCTTTAAAGCCACGTGGCATTATCACGTGGTCACATCGCCAATTTAACAGAAATTTTGAAGGAACCTAACGGCATGACCAAATTGATGTGTGAGGTGTAACATAATTAAAGGACCAATAATGTTAGGAAAAAACATAAAGGACCAAAGGTGATAATTTCGCCAACCTCAAGGACCCTTTGTGATAAAAAGCCCTGTTTGCATTTCTGTTGCTAGGCGTATCCTAAGTATGCTTTATTGCTTTCCTCGTTGTGAATACTTTCTTATTGAGGAGTTCCTCTCAGGTAATATAATAAATAATAAGTGATAATAATTGTATTGATGGAAACAGAGTTTCACAGCACCTGTGTCCTCAGCAAAAATGTAGAAAATATCTGTGTAGGATAGCATCTGAAGCTGTACAACTAGTTTTTGAATTCATTGATGGCATTAGTTATATATAGGCAATTACCTATCTCCTTACTTTCAGAATTTTGTGATAATTGGCTGCTCTGAAGAGTTGAGCCCTTGCACTTATGGTGGATAGCCTGCAACTTTATGATTGGATTAGTTACACAGTATTTCTTTTACTATTACATATAATTAGGTGAGTGTATAACTTATAAGCTTATTCCAAAGAAGTCCTATGGCTGCCCTACCCAAAAAAGAGTTCTAGTTGAGCAGTTTTACTCTTCATGCAGCCCCAGAATTAATATATTGCAATAGATGATTGTAACTGCTTTTGGTTTGCCTAACTGGAAAAAAATTCAGATACGCTTGTGTGGATCTTCTCCTAATTTATGTTTCTGTTCTTGGAGGAAATATAGATTAGTTGTTACTTCATGATTTAAGATTCCAATAGTTTTTTCTCCTATGAAGCAAATAATAAGTTGTGCTTACTTGAAAAATTAGCATAATTGAATAAATAATTTTTTTTGCCTCCCATTAATTGTTTTGGTTGACGAAGCATATTAGGAGCTTAATTGTTTAATTTACATGAAGTCACTTTTTATATCAAGGTTTTGGGACTCAATAATTTTATGATATGATATCTACCAGTTGCAGTTTTTTTCCCGTATTATAAAATTGTGGATAATCTTGTTAAAATGTGAATCTGCTTGTTGTTTGATTTGCTTAAGATTACCTTTAAAGAACTTTTGATTATCAGTAGAATATTTTCTGGCCTTTTAGCTTACCTGCTCTATGTCTTTTAAGTTGTTTGTCTCATGTCCTGTGGTTGGATTAAAACACTCAGTTGAGATTAGGCTTGAACCCCTTGATCTTCTTCTTGTGGGTGCTCTCGGAGGGGAGTGGGTGATTCCTAAAGGGTGTTTTGAGCTCCTTAGTATCTATCTGAGGGTTTTGGGGAAGGGGAAGAGAGCTGGAATCCTTCGCGATTGTCTAGTTCATGCTATTTTCTGGAATATCTGGATGGAGCGAAATCGAAGAATTTTTCAGGGTCATATAGGAGTAAGGGTTGAGGAATTATGGGACAGAATTAAATTTTGGGCATCCCTTTGGGCTTCAGTTTCGGGGCAGTTCAAGGACTATCACTACTCTACCATCATGAGAGACATGATGGCAGTCTGAAGATGATTTTACTGAAGTTTTGTGTTTTTTAATTACAGAATTTTTTCAATCTTAGTAGGTCAGACACTCTTTATTTTTGGTCTTCTTGTTTGATCGAGGATTTTTCCTCTTGATTATCAATACAATGTTTCTATTCAAAAAAAAAAAATTATTGTCTTTTTTTGGGAGGAAGAATATTTATAAGCCCTACATTAGAATTCTCCACCGAAACACACCCACCAGATTAATTCTTAATCCATAGAATTCAAAAAGCATATTTCTCATGCAATTTAGCCCAATAGTTTGTTTTATTAGTTTAACCCCTAACTTGATATGACTAAAGTGCCGATAGGCCTGAGATTTTTAAATTTTTTTTCTCAACTGAAAATTTTTCATGTTGATTTTTTTCTTGGAAAGTTCCAATTAAAACTGCAAGTTTTCTCTTGCTTATTGAAAAAACAACTAGATGTGTAAATATATATGTTCTTGCTTCTCGTTTTCTATTAGTACAATTGATTTATTTGATAAATAAAATGCTAAAAAAGTACAATTCCCACCATCAATAGTTTTTCCTGCTTTCATTACATCATTAGAAGTATATGAAATTAAAAATGTTAGCACTATAATCTAATTAACCCCAGGGTTCCTGAGATGTAACCAGGCCAATAATCAATGATGGTTGATACTGGAGAAGATATTGGCAATGGGGTTTGAATTGTTATTGGAATTTTGAAATAGCGAAACAAATTTTATTAGTGGAAAAACAGAAAACAAATTGGTGTCCCCCTCATTAAGCCTCTTTCTTCGCTCATAATCAAGTGAATCAAGTGAAGGAAACAAGAAACTCCACTAAAATTTTCACTTCAACAAAAAAAATACCCACAACAATCCTATTTCAATAGTCCTTTATTTTATGACATTTAGTTAATATCACGCCTTTTCTTTAATGCCATTAGGCCACAAACAAACTGTTCGGCTTTCTTGTTTGATTATACAGTTTTTGGGTTTTATGAATCAATTCTTAAAGTTATGGTTTGTTATGGTTTTGATATGTGCCTTTTCTTACTTGGGTAATTTTCCCTTTTCTTGTTGTTGTAGACAGTAATTAATCTTTCCTTTGGGAAAACCAAATCTTTTGTGTCATATGTAGCTGCCTAGATGAAATTGGATCATTTATTTATGTTGTGCTGATATTGGCACAATATGGTGTCATTCTAGAGCTTAATTTTTTGTGGTTTATATTAAAATGATGTTGGTTTGGTCATATGTACAATACCAGCACAGAAAATCTAAGTAGAGGATTTGAACTCTGCCTGGAAGGCAATTTTTTGGATTTAGTTTTTGGACTGTCAATCTGTTTCTTTTTTTTTTGTTTTAGTGATATCGGTTAGTCTTTCTAACTTAACAATATCGTCTTAGGAACGGACTCTGTCACAGTGGCGGAGACTGATTCATACAAAAAGATTGAGACGAGAAAAACTGAGCCTGCCAGGGACCTTACACAGACATCATCACAGATTGCCAGTTCAGAAGCTAAGCAAATAAAGGGAGCTCTTCCTGAGGGCTTCTTTGATAACAAGGAAGCTGATTTATCTGCACGGGGAATAAAGCTTGTTAAGCCAGATGTCAAGTAAGTACACTGTTCTTATTAATAATAACTCCTAGATTATAATGGTGTTATTGTCTTAAAAGTTCTCTTATTTGTTTTTATTTTTCTAGTTTCTAGTCTAGTATGTATTTACTCCCAAAGGTTATTGGTTCTAAATTCCATTCTAGATATACATAGAAGTTCCAAATTCTGGTAAATATACTTGTTCATGTTAAAAGGATTCTGAAAAGGCTTAAAGAGTTCATAATTTGAATCTTCATACAGTGTAACTTGGGAAGTTTGTTATTTGAAATTTTTAGTTTTTGCAATATTGTCTTGAATATGCTGTGGGTCTCTTAGTGTCTTTTAAATTGTCGGGTGCAGTTGTCTTCTTTTAATGTCACTTTATTTTATTTTATTTTTCCCCTCTTGAAGTAGGTTTAACATGAACACATTGTGACCTTGAATTTGTGTTTGACTGTTGGGTAGAGATGAGTACAAAGAATTCGAAAAGTTGATCCAAGAGGACTTGAAGGAGGTCGATAATAGGTTGGAAGAAGAAGAGGTGAGCGCTTTTATATCCTTGCACTATTGTTTGTACTCTACATGAGGTTGATTTGCACACAAACTCATATCATTCTCGTCATTGCAATTGTGCCACAGATTGATGCCGCTGAGATGATAGAAGAGGCTGAATCAGTAGAGCAAAGGTGAGTTCAGCAATAAAGGTGCTGTGCTTTGATTTTATACATTCTTTTCTTTTTTGTTACTCTATTTTCCTCACTGTAAACTTTTACCTTCTTTGTTCTCCTTTCGCTCAGGACATATCGGGAGAAAGTAGAATTGTTAAGAAAGAAGAAAATGGAGTTGAAGGCTGCGAGTGCTTCCAAGCGCAGAAGAGTTTCAGAGATTGTCAAAAAGGAGCCCAGTCATGATGAGTCATTAAGTGATAGTGACAGTGATGAGAATTTTGCAGTGGATTGGAGAGCTCAACATCTTTGAATGCTCTTGGTCTCCTGTAGGATCTGTTCTTGACATGTTCAAAACCAGACAATGTAATGTGCCAGTGACTGGCTTTGGAACCTGTAGGTTCTTTGGTGCTAAAATTGGAAGCTTTGCTGAGGCTATGTGCAATTGGGAGTTTGTGAAGGTGAAAGTAAACATGCATACCTAACTCATTTGGGCATCCCCACCATGTTGCATGCATTTAAAAGAAGTGAAAAAAAAAACACACACATTTTCCCGTTGACATACTTATTTACAGCTTCAACCCAATCCATTCATTCTCCATGCCTAATTTGTTGGGAATTCTTTTTGGCCAATAATTTGTTGGGAATTTACAATGCTATTAGTAGATCTCAAGGTTTCACAATAAAGTCCAAGATGGCAAGATTTCATCAAATTAATTCATGGTTAGTTGTGCCATCAATGAAGATTATATATCCCCCGCTTCTTAAGTTCAATTTGGCATGAAACCAATTGACAAACACCATCATGATCTGAAGAAAAAAAGAAGGAAATAAGCCATTGACCAAATTCATATGTGAATAAATAGTACGAGACATTCTGAGGGAGGGAAGCTGTTGACCTTGTTTTCCTTTTCATGGGTACTCTATGAATCTATTGATAAGAAAAAGTAATAGCACAAAGAAACAACCAATGAATTAGGATTAAGGAGTCATAGAATGCCAAAGCCAATTACATTAAATAGAATGCCAAAGCTAGTTACACCAATTTGAACCCAAAAATGTGTTCAACCAAATGCAACACAAAAGGGCATAGAGCCCACTACAATTATTAAACTCACGAAAGGCATAAGGCCCACATAACAACATGAAGCCCATATAAAGGCAAAAGCCAACAAAATACAACACATACTTAGAAAACCCTAAGATAAAAAACATGAAAGGAATAAAGCCCACATAAGGACATGAAGCCCACATAAAGGCAAAAACCAACAAAATACAACACATACTTAGGAAACCCTAAGACAAAGAACACAAAAATGCTACACCACCCAAAACCCAAGAGCTGGGCCGCCACCAATGCAAGATCACAACCGACGAAGAGAAATCAGTAACCAAAGCTACAAACAGTCGATGGTGATGGACAAGCTACCAAGACTACAAAGAGCACTACTATAATCCAAGCAATAAGTGACACATACACTTTAAAGCATCTCCAACTCCATAAGTGCCACTAATGATAAACGACGGAAGAGACACCCGTGGAGTCGAATAGCAAATGATGGTGGTGGAGACCATAGGCCGAGACACAACCACCGATGATTGGTGGAAAATATGCATAGCAAAAACAAACACACAAATATAAAAACAAAGCTGATGCTGCCGAAGTCACCACAGTCGTCACCTCTGCTGCCGTTGCCGACACAGGGAGGAAGGTCATGTGGGGATTAGTTTTACAACAATTACAACAATTTTATATTAAAATTTACCAAACGGTTTTGACACTGTTTTTTATACTAACATCACTTTAAAAATATAGTTTACCAAGGTGTCAGGGGTTCAAAACTAAGACTATTGGTCTGCAAGTAAAAGCTCTTTTCCATTGAGATAGAACTCATAGGCTAAGTTAGAAATTGTTGGGTTCAAATAAAAAACACTTCGGGGAAATGATAGTAGGTGTCTTCTCAATATTGACTCATGATGCCATGCATATTCATTGAACACTTGTATTCCTATGAAGTACACAATTCATTGATTAGTCATGACTGATTATTTGTTTATAAAGTAAATTAAAATTTTAAATTACATTCTATATATATATAGCATATATATTCTTCCATTTTACTAACAGCCTAATATTTCTTTTCCTTAAGAAAACATGGATTTTTAAAATCAAGTACATTCCAATATACCAACCAATGGTGATATTCAAATTTTCAAACACTGTTTAGGAAAGTTAATTATTAACGAATGCTAGGTCCTACACTTGTACTTCAAAGTTGAATGGCATATAATATAATATTAATTACATGCTTACAATGAATAGTTTTAATACGGTTTTAAAAAATATATATCTTCTTGACTGCGTATGCTATCCTTTGAGTTGTTAAAATTATTTGGCAGTGTGATTAATTACAAACAAACAATTACTGTTGATATATCAATGTTAGAGGAGGTCCTAAATTCGAATTCCTGCACCCCACCCCATTGATAAAAAAGAGGTGATTGACTTGTTCAAATTATCTCTACAACTCACAAAATTGGCGTCTCCAATTGAAATCAAAGTCATTCAGATACTATTACATTTCACTCATGATAACCCCAGCATTTTGGACATAAACTTCGCAACATCATCATGACATGACATGAGCAGAGACACTAAGATTCCTCTTCTCCAAGGTCGTGTCCATGAGGATCATAGAAATTGTTTCTACCTCCACCTGCTAGAAACATTTGTCAAGGCACACACGCAAGCCAACCCACATTGATTCTGCCTTGCCGCAAGGCTAGATGAAAGAGTACTGATATTTTCACCCCCCTGTTCTATTTCCCCACCCAACCTTATTTTTAAAATTTTAAGGACAAATTCACTCCTTTGTAAAATGGATTCTAAGTACTTAGCAACAATTAAGTTGGAATATTAATCAAGATTAATTCAATGGCACAGACTTTCAAAATTTTATTACCTACCAATCACTGGATTTACCTATTTACACGCCCAGTCCAACTATCTATCCAGCTGTAGTTCGTCTTGCTCTCTCTAACTCTCTTGTGTTGCACACTTCAAGAAGTTTAATTAAAATTTTCTTCGTATGGTTGGTTAAGAAATAGGGAGATTCACTATTATGAAATGGACTTTAGAAACACACTCAAAGCCCATTTACAATATAACAAAAATGTTTTTAACTTCTTTTAAATTACAAAACTGTCATTGATTTCTTAAAACAAACCTAACCCCAAAACCTCATAAAAAAGCCCATACCACTCAATAGGGCATCAAAGTAATTTAATAATCAAAATTAAATTCAATAGGGCAAAGTTTCATTTTTTGGGTTTGTTTATAGAAATTAAATGGTGTAGGGGTTATTTATAGTTTTAGTGCTAAAAATGGGTATATGACTAAATATCTCTATAGGAAACCCATATAAATAGGGAAAAGGGGAAAAAACCCAACCCGAACTTTCCCTTTTCCTTAATGAGA
>NC_034010.1:5516477-5812374 GCF_000346465.2 Prunus persica
GGTAGAACGGAGACTGTTTATCTTTCCGGGTCAGTAAGGATGCGGGTTGTTAATGGGTTAATAGGATTGCAAAAGTTTGTGCCGTTGGATTAATCCAACGGATTTCATGAAATTGTCGCTCACTAGTTAACAGACCTCAGAACATAAAAAAGAATTTGTTTAAATTAATAATTAAAAATATTTTAATAATAATAGTTGGCGGGAAGATAGGATTATTGTATTTTTTCAAATTTATAGTGTGTGGGAAGATAAATGTGGATAAGAAAATAGGATAGGAGCAGCACTCTAGACGAAATTATATGGAACCTTTTTTCTTTTTCTTTTTTTCCAAAATTATGTCTTCCCTGTTTAAAAAAAAAAAAAATCTAATTATATGTCTTCCTTTTTTGTTTTTGTTTTACTCTAATTATATGTCCTCCTTTTATTATTATTATTATTATTATTTTGGACTCATATACATATATATGAGTATTTGTTTTATGTCTTATTTTGTTTATAATTTTCCATAACTTCTTTGGCCAAAAAATTGACAAAATCAAGATAAGACATTGAATTAATATTATTGTTATTAAAAGTTATACATAAGTTAGAGATGCATGGAACATCTCATGACTGTTGAATCACAAAAAAGAAAAAGAAAAAGTTAATAGGGTTAATGGTTTTATTAGTCCCTAAAATTTGACCCGATTTGCATTTGAGTACCTCAATTTCCAGAAAGGTTCCCGTGGTCCTTTAACTTTAGTTTCGTTTGGACAAATGGTCCTACTGTCAATTTTGTTAACTTTTTTTGTTAAATGCAAGGGCAAAATGGTATTTTTATATTAAAACCAAAAAAATGAATAAAAAATTATATCTTTAAAATAACAATAAAAGAAAATCAAATAAAAAACCAACAAAAAAGAAAAAGAAAACTCAAGTTTGAGGGGAGTAGAAATCGGGATAGAGGGGGAGGGAGAGAGTATAATTTTAATTTTTTTTGTTTTTTTAATGTTTATTCATATTTTAATCAATTTTGATACAAAAATACTATTTTGCCCCTGCACTTAACAGAAAAGTTAACAAAATTGACGGTAGGACCATTTGTCTTAACGAAACTAAAGTTAAAGGACCACGGGAACCATTTTGAAAATTGAGGTACTCAAATACAAATCGGTTCTAAATTCAGGGACTAATAAAACAGTTAACCCTAATATATTATACATAAAACAAGAATTTCAAACATTGAATTAATATTATTGCTATTATTATTAGTTATTGAGAGAAAATCGATAATTGTATTCATAAATTAGGCACAAGGGTCATCAGCCACAAAGGTAAATATAAATACCCACTAAGGGATAATACACATATGGAAGTATAGTAACCACATTGGGTTAATCCATATATAAGCCACAAAAGCCCACAAAAATTTTAACATAAAAGCAGCATGCATGAACAAGTCAGACGACGAACTCGCCCTTGGACTAACCTGGGCTATAGCCCAGGTGACTTTCTTTTCACCAACCCACCCAAAAAGTTAAAAACAATGCTAAAAAGTAATTTTTGTAACCAACATGTGTCCATCCTGGCAATTCCCACCGGGTTCAATCAACAAACTACTACAACTTTTGTTTAAATATTTAACACACTCCCATATTTATTGCTTCAATATATTATTTTAATACTTTAATTAATATACATTAACATTATATAAATTACTATTTTTGTCAACTCGCAATATACTCACTTAAATCATTCAAACTCACTACGTAATAGATTTCTTTCAATTATATATATATATAAATTTCTTTCAATTCTTTTGTGTTAAAATAATATGTAACATTTTCTAAAGTTTCACTAACAATTTCCATTTTTTATTATTATCAAATTTGTACCAATATCAATAATTTGACTGCATTTCCTAGTTTTTGGATCACCAATTCGAAACCATCAAAATTTAGTAGATTTGTATGTAAGGTAAATTTAGCCCACTCAATATTCAAATCCTGAGTCCGTCCCTAATTAGGCATGAATTGGAGCGCCTAAATCTACCAATACAACTACAACTTTTAAACTCTCACAAGTACAAAATACAAGTAGAGACTAGGAAACAAACAAACACCAAACTCATAAGGAGTTGATGTAATTATTACAAAATAAGAAAACTGCAAACAAACAACAACAATAAAACCAACAGAGTCACTACTACTGATGCATGGTCGCCTTAGACAGAACACAATTTGCAACCACTCACCCTACAACAAAAACCAACCAAAAAATCACATAAGCAAATCTTGGTGTTAAAAAAACAAAAATTCAAAGTAGATATATGCACAAATAACCTCCCCACAATTAAATCACAAGTGCAATAGATGGGGAAGGGGAGAAATAAGAAGGGAGAGAAGGAGAGAGGAGGAGGAGGAGGTGTGGCCAAACTCTTCCTTCCCCTTTGAACACACTGCGCAAAAAAGGTTAAGAGAGAGAAGGGAGGCTTCAGTGCTCAATTAATTTTTCAGTTATTATATTTGAAAAAATACTAATAGGCTGTTTTACTGCATAGTTTTTGCAGTTGAGTTTAACATTAAAAAACAGTAATTATTTTTTAATAGAAATGGATATATACAAATTTCAAAAAGGATTAAGATTTGTTATCATTGTTCACAATCATACATAGGATTTTAAAAAGGTGTTTTGTTCAACATCAATAGTTATGTGCCACTTTCTCTTAGATTAGCTCTATGTATAGTTGGGATCCGGATTTTCTATTTGGATTTTTTTGTTATGATCTGTTTGATTTTTATTCTCTACATACCACCTCATTTAAATTTCATTCAAGGGATTTAAGAGTTGACACGTCACTCATTTTTTATTAGAAAAAAAAAAACAACAATTTGCTTAAAACATGAAATAAAAAGTAATTAAAAAAAAAACTAAAACTAAAACTAAAACCCTAAAGCAGGTACGTTCTGCAGCCTCTCTTCTTCTTCATCTTTTTAGTTTTTCATTTTTGCTTTTCAATGTCTTCTTTCTACCCAGTAACTTATTCAACCCCTTCGATTGTATATATTTTTTTCTTTTTCATATTAAGCTAATTCCCTATAGTAATCGTAAGATAGGATTATGACAATTGGCAAGAACTAATTAAGATATGGGATGAAAGAGACTGTGAGGTGGTGTTTACATACAGATGGTCTCCCCTGCTGCCCTTCAGTGCGAGGCATGTGAATGTGCTTAGTGCCGTTCTTGTTACAAGGATGGTTGGATACCTCTGGTTATTAATAATAAGAAAGTTTAACTTATTATTATCTCTTGTATTATCTTTTTCTTTCAATGAAGTTTCACTTATCAACAACATAAAACAAGATTTTGCGAAAATGGAAAATGATTCTTGTGGAGCCTTGAAAAGAAGAAGAAGAAGAAAAAAAGGAAAGTTGCCGGCTTGACGTTGAACTCTTTAGGGTTAGTAATTATCGTTAATTGTTAAGTATGATACAATTCTTTTTTGTTTTTTGTTTTCAATGTGACATGTCAACTTTTAAACGTTTGGATGAAATTTAAATAAGGTGACATGTGAAAAATAAAATTCAAGCAGATCATGACAGAGAAAATCCAAGCAGAGAATCCGAATTTGATTAGGAGGGAAAACAACACTTTATCTTTCAATAACTACAAGTATTGTATATTGAATTGATTGATGTAGCGCATGTGGATAACCGATGTTAGGCATTTGTTCTAGATGAATTTTCAACTATAAGTATTGTTTATTAATTGATGTGGCATGTGGATGACCGATGCTAACATTTGCCCTAGATCAATATCTAGATAGTTGACTTAAAAGGAATGTATACTGATTTCTATATAATATTCTTGGCTTCCATGCGTGCTCCAACTTATTACCAAGTTTGGTTTTCATGTTAAAAATCCAGTATAAGCTACTTTAAAAGTCGATGAACTAATTGACACCCATATAAAAACTCAACTCTTTTTACACCCATGGTACTATGGTAGTACGGTACATCCCATGCTAGAGTTTCGAAGAAAAATACTTAGATTAATTCTGTAGCATATTCTTCCATTTTCTAACAACCGAATATCTTATAATCGATTAATTTCTTTAAGAAAACATGGATTTTCAATAAAAATCATCGCTTATTCTCAACAACAACAAAAAAGAAAAAAAAAATCATGGACTTTTAAATTTTAAAAAAATCAGCATTTAATAGAGTCAATTTTAAAAAATTCGAACCCTAAATAAGAAAGTTTATCCTCAAAGAATGCTCCATCACACACTTGTACTTCAGAGTTGGAAGGCAAAATTAAGTTGATGTACATACATATTAATTCCAGGTTTATAATAATGAATATTTTAATATAATTTAGGAAATAATATCTGTTTTTGATACTACGTTACTCAAGTAACAACTAGTTCTTCACTGTGTCTGCGTTAATCGCTGCGCTGTAAAAATCATATCTGCAAGTGCTTGATTTTTGGTTGATATTATCTGCATAAATACAACTCACAACCAATTCAAAGTCCTTGTAATATCTAACGTAATATTCCTTGTAATAAATCGCAGGATTTGTGCTTTCCACACATGGTGCTAAGCAAAACTAGGAAGAAGGGAAAAAGAGTGGACTTCGAAACTCTTCAACATGTTAATTTTAATATAAATTAATAGTTAAATTCAAATTCTATGTCTTAATTATTATACTTATGGAAAATCATCTTGTCAACTATTTTCCTTTTCAAATTATGTCTTTTAACAATTTTATTAACTAAAGGATATTTTAATGAATTTTAAATGTATACATATATATTATACAAAAAATATTTTATTTAATACTACCAAATGTATATTTTTAAACCCAAAAGGAGAGGAAAAGATATTAGGTTGTGACAGTTCGGTATAGTTTATGAACAAATTTTTTTTTGTGTCAGGGTTAATCATACATATTAGGGTTATTTATTTATTTATTATTAATAAGAAAAACAGGAATCGAAATTAAGATCTCTTCCAATACGGGGATGAGAAGTATCCCTGTACTAAGTGCTAGTTGGTCCACACATATTATAGGTTTAAATAGAAGTTATTTTCTCTTATGCATTAATTGTCATGTGCCATGTGAGTTACTTACAAACTCTATGCATCTATTGATCGATGTGGCACACGTGGACGACCATCGCTAACATTTGCCCACTTAATTTCACACCTAACTAGATGGATATGTATATGAAATTGACTTTAGAAGGAAAGTCCACTGATTTTCTACAACAACATTCGTGGACTTTGTTTGTAATATTCTTGGTTTCCATGCATGGTGTAACTTATTACCAAGTATAGTGTCCCTGTTCAAATCCAGTATAAAGCTACTTAAAAAGTCGATGCACTGATTGCCACCTATATGAAAACTTAGTATAGAAGGTTGACAAGTATATCTGAATAAATTAGCCGGAATTGCATGGTACTTGCAAATTATGGTGAGAATGATATAATTATTGTGGGGGCAAGCTTGGCCATGAAGCCAAATCTCAGGAAAAGCCTACTCATCGCTTTAATCCTTTGCTATTATAGTGCATATTGCAATAACAAAATGAGATTTCTTTCCAAATATGAACGGTAAGGCATTAACTCAAACCCTTAATAAAAAGGAGTTGATGTCCCCAAATCTTTTCATCAAACCTAAAATTTCTATGCAAGATGGCAGAAGAATCCAGAGTAGAACGTCTGAGCTCTACTTCTGAGGCTTCTAACATCTCAGCCGCCTCGGATGGCCCACCACCAACACAAAAAGATGGCCCTGAAAATCTTGACCAGAAAATGAAGATGAAATTGAAAGAGAAAATTGTCATCGATGATTCTGATGACGATGATACTCAACAACCCCGACAACAACCACCGCCACCACCAGTCGTCAGATCATCGTCGTCGCCATCACCAAGTTCTCGGCTCCGACTTGATCTGAAGCTTTGCAATGACAACTCTGCTCGTGGGTCAGGGTCGACGTCGAGGCTTGAACTCAGCCTGTTCAACACTTCGAACCCAGGTTCTTCCAACCCAGGCTCATCAAATCCTGTCTCAAGGTACTCTCAACCCAATGAGACCACAGATGAGAACCCACGTGGCAGTGATGACAAAAGATCCCAACCTAGGGTTTTCACATGCAACTTTTGCAAGAGGGAGTTCTCTACTTCCCAAGCATTGGGAGGGCATCAAAACGCTCACAAACAAGAGCGCGCCTTAGCCAAAAGGCGGCAAGGAGGACTTGAAAATATGGGAGGTGTCTTGGGACATTCACCCTTTTCTTATTACAACCCATATTCAAGTTTCTCATCACCCTCTCTCTATGGATCTTTCAATAGATCTCTTGGGGTTAGGATGGATTCCATGATTCACAAGCCTTCTTATCCATGGTCCTCAACCCCCGGCTTCGGGCGGTTTGGCCATGGTTCTGGGGCATGGTCATCTAGGGCAGGAGGCCTCCTGAACTTCCAATCCACTATTGATAGGCTCAACTTGGAGGGCCTTCACGCTAATGCTCCCAGTGGAATATTAGGGCATCCAGGAACCAGTAGCGCTCCAAGGTTTGATCAGGAAATCAGTGCTGTTCGCAACTTTGGTGGTTCGAGTTCGAATTTTGGAATCAACAGGCCATTCCTTGGTGATCTTATCCGCCGCGAGCCTCCAACATCCGATACCGATGCTGCTGGCCTAGATCTGTCTCTTAAGCTTTAGATTTATCATTGTTTGCTGTTGTTGTTTTTTATTTAAATTCATGTAGTACACAGTGCGTGATTTGAATTTGATTAGATCTTAGGTTTTTGTTGTTGTTTGTATTTCCATCCACAGATCTTTTGTATTGTTATGAAAATGTTGAATAAAAATAGTCGATGTGTTTGTACATGTATTTGATTGGGTTTTAATTTTTTAAATTTTTTTCCAAATTAATTCAACATCTGGCTTATAACCCTTCCTTTGGTGTTTGATGTGTGTGCTATTTAGGAAGAAGCAGGCATGATAAACTATGATTTGAATAGAGCATGGGTGTGTGTTTCAGTTTTGATTGCACTCAAATCGTCTTTATTGCAAAATTATTATGTTAGTATAAACCTCTCATAAACTTGATATTTCAAAATTCAAACTAATGGCCTGGATTCATTTGACCACGGACAAATTTATGGCTTTCAATTAAAGCTGATCATTCCTTCATCAAAATTTTAATTTCAAAAGATCATTCAGGCATGCATGGTTAGTTTGGGTTTCAAAGAGAGAGCGACACGTAGTCGGGTGTATAATCTTTCGTGTATATCTCTCTCCATACGTGACTCATCATGTGAGGCGAGAGATAGACACAAAACGATATATTATGTCGCAATAAGTTTTAGCTAAGTTTTGAGAGGATTGAACTTCCTCTTTTTTCCTTTGTTATGCTTCATTTTATGGGGGGTAAGATATTAACGAAATATGAACTAGTGGGTTTGCGAGACCTCTTTTCTTTGACCAATTAATTAACTTTCTTCCTTTTTTCTCTAAATAAGGTTAATTAACCTTCTAAGAGAATTGAACTGACCGTGAAACGAACACGTGGCTAATGCATTGCATCTTGCATATGGAATAAGTTGTCCATGGCTAGCACTGTGTTGTTATTCCTTAATCATTCTTTTATTTATTTATTTACGAACAATATGGTAACTTATTTAAAATGACATTTGAAATTAGGGATAATCCTAAATCAAAGCAAACAAGGTATTTAATCATCATCATCTCCATCCAAGAGCTCAATCAGATCCAAACTGTTTGAAATGCTCGAAGTCAACTCTTTGTGTTGAATCTATTCGCCATTCCCTGATTCTAGAGCAGAAAATAAAATTAAAATAAAAACGTCCAGATTCACAAAGAAATTTAAACATCAATTGGCATAAATGGTAGTTTAAACTCAAAATGGAAAGTTGTTTCTCACTTAATTGCTAACAACTCTAACTGAGTTGTGGCCAGAAATTTGTCCCCTAATAGGAAATTTGCTCGCTCTTAATTAATTTACAACTAGCCGAGCTTCTTCCGCATATGTTTAATTTATTGTTTCACTTGTTTTCTTTTCTTTTTTTCTACATAACCTCAGCGGGATCAAGCCAGACGTAATTCAATAAGTTGAAATTGGAAATTTATTTGGAGTGAGTTTCTTCAGTTAATAAATAACTTTGGGAATGAAAATTTAACTGGGCGTATCTGAGGAGCCTAAACATGTGATGATGGACTCGTCAACTTTGCCCATTTGTTATTAGGGTTTTTATTTTGTAGACAAAAACCCAATGCCTCATGGTGGACCGATGCTCCTTCCTATGCCTATATTCCTCTGGTGGTAGAAAAATATGTGCAATCGATTTTGGAAACATCAAAACATCAACGGGGCATTGCAGACGTTTTCTTTTTCAGTCGATTACGTGTTAGTTTGAGCAAAAAAAATATACGAACTCGTTCAAGATTCATGAGAAAGAGATTATGGGAACATTTCTCCCATTAAGAGAAGGCTCATTTTCTGGAACATGACATGAGGCTGAATCTATTCTGTCATTCCTCTACTACCGACATCTGCAGCCTCAGATAAGTTGGTTTGGCATTATTCCAAGAAATATATTCCGTACGTTCTGGTTATATATTTGGGACTCCATAATGACCACCCAAAAGAGTATCTCTGGCCATTTTAGCTTAAAATGGTCATCTTCAGGAACCATTTTTTTAATTACCGGAGCATAGCATGGCAACACAGTATACATAAAAGAAAAAAGAATTACACAAGTGAATAATTATAAGGCTTTTTTGTAACATCCCGACTCAAATTAATTATTATTTAATTAATTTGTGAAATTTTTATCCATCGGAGTAGGGTTAATATGGTCACTTTTTAATATGGAAGATTTCTGGGGATTTGAGTGGCACGGTTGGGTAGAGCTAGTCGATACGAGTTCGTAAACACGTAGTGGGCCCAAATTGGAGTTTTAACGAAGAAGTTACGGTCATCGGAAGTGCAGTGGCATAACCGTAATTTTTTCAAACTCGGATTTTTTTAAAAACAGGTCAGCCTTCTTTCTCTCTTCTCCTCTCTCTCTCTCTCCTCCCCCGATTCTCTTTCCTCCCTCTCATGTCGTCGCGACAGCCGGATTTTCCGGCGCCACAAGCTCCAAAATCTTCCTCTCCTCCTCCTCTACACAACCCACCCAATTTCCTGACCCAATTTCTAGCCGTGAAGAGACTGGAACGAGGGCCACAACGTTTCTGGCAACCAAAATTGTCGAATCAGATATGGTTTCTCACCCTCCCAATGCGTTTTGGCTGTTTTGATGGTTGATTTCCATCGATTTGATGCCGTGCATGTGCTGATGGACTCATCAACTATGCCCATTTTTATTGGGCTTTTTATTGTGTGGACAAAAGACCCAATGCCTCATGGTGGACCGATGCCTCCTTCCCATGCCTATATGCCTCTGGTGGTACAAAAAGATGTGCAATCGAATTTTTGTTTTTGGTTTTTTTGCAGGTAGCAATTAATCAGAGCTGAGTCATATAGATGTGTCGTTATCATAAAAATTTGGTATATATTACTATAAAAGATTCTTGACTAGTAAAGTGGCATATGATATTTGTACCAATACTTAATACATAAAAGTTACTAGAACAAAGTTGAAAATGCTTCATTACGTTAAAATAGCAAAAATAACCAAGATCTAATATGCTCTTACAAATAGGGAGCAAATAAGACACAAACGCAAACAGTCAATTTAAAGGACATATTGAGCCAACAATATTCACAATTGCAAATCAACAATATTAAAAATATAAATAAAAAAACTAACAGTTCTAATTATATTCTACCTGGAATGCTGGGTTTTCTACATGGATTGAGGAGGAGTCATTATTGTTGATTTCTTTGTTTTTTGCAAATTTAGAAGCTTACGACTGATTTTTATATTTGATGGCAAGTGGGAGGTGCTCTTTTCCCCTTGAAAGATTTTCCTCTTTTTTGGGGGTTTTTTATGCTAAAGGTTTTTTTTTTCTTTTCACAAAGGTCCAAGTTTGCACATTCTTTTGCTTTCTCCTCAGTGTATTATGTTGGTTGGTTAATGAATGAAACCCCTTTACCGATTAAAAAAAAAAACCTTTTTTATTTTTTTATTTTTTTGTGGTCAATCTCAGTTCATTCTGTTCACCCGTTTGCGTGTTCCACTCTTGAGGTGGAAGGGCGAAGTTCCCCACTGGCTTGGAGACCACTTGTTGGTCGACAAGTCAGCTTTCTTTGGTGTGCGAGCGTGCCACTGCTAGCAATATAAATTCTAGCAAACTTATTTTTAGAGTGGATAACTTGCGCCTCAAGTTACTGACTTCTAAAACAAACGATTGTGAATTTGGGTGAGGAATATCTCCCAAGTAAGTTCTTTTCTTGTCTCAGACTGGTGAGGACTTTCACAATTTATCTCAGTATCAAATGGTTGTTCTGGCCAGAATAGATAATAATAAAGCACTGTTTCAGGCAGAACTGCCTTTTACAAAATTAAGCAGGGGGAAACCAACTCTAGAAAGGCAAAAAGATGGCTGAAATCCCATTTCTGCCTGGGTAGAAACTTCTGATCCCGGCTGGACTGGGCATGTCTATGCTGGACTGTACTGTCAACAACTTTAGCTGTTTGGCTTCAGCTGTAAATCGATACCAAAGTTCAATTTTGGCAGAGCTTCAATCTACTTCAAGCCTTGGGAGACTTTTGAGCGGGCAGAACTGCGACTTCTTCAGTTTGAAGGGACAGAAGTGGCTATTCTCGAGTATTTAGCAAGCTGGAACTATGCTATAAAATTTGTTGAGGTTTTCAAATTTGTGAAAACTCAAACTGTGTTTGTCTTGGCTTTTGCTAAACCAAACTTGTAACGAGAGGGATCTCGCTTTTAGAGGACTTATTTTCTAAGTCTGAATTTTGGAATTCTGATCTAGAGCTGTTTTCTCGTTTGTTTTTTGTTTGATGAGTTGAGTGTATGTTTTTGATGTTGTTGTGTTGATGTCTTTGCTTCCTTGCCTACCTTTGTTTTTATAAGAGACCCTTTTGGGGAGGTGATGTTAAAATAATGGGCGGCACAAAAGATCTTTTACAACGTAAAGTAAAAAGATCTTTATCAGTCATGGCAGACAAACTCTAAGCAGTCACCTCCTAAAGCAGTTTCTTCCCTGGTTTCCTGGGTGGCAGTTTTCTAATTCAACCACCGCCATCATCTGTGTGGGCTTTCTATGGCGGTTTGGCTCTTTTTCTTTTGTATTTTCTGAATGGTTCCCTGTTTCCCGTTCTAATTTAGAAAGCGTGATCCGTGAATTCCTTGGGGGGTGGTGCATCGATTTGGAGCAAAATCTTGAACATAGATGGGTTTTTGATCTTCAATTGGCAATGTTTCAGAGACGTCCCTTTCATATTTTTAAATTTTAGTCGATATTGCTGACTTTTCCAAAGCTGAGGCAATCACGTGGGTGTGTCTTCGAAGGTTTCCACATCTGGGCTTCCTTTGGGCTGAGGCTTTTATTTCCGACGTTTTTGGTGCGAAGCCCAATCTGTCTGGATCCTATTTTGTTTTTCTCAAGTTTTCGGGCTGGGCAGGCAATTTCATCATGGGCTTGTCTCTTGGTCTTGGGTGTGCCGAATTTGGGCCCAAACAATGCCCCCATTAAGTCTGAATCGTTTTTGGACGGTTTTAGACTTAATGTTTTGCCATTTAATTCGCGCGCCAGTTTCTTTCGTGTTTTCGCCCACGTCTGCCACGTTCGCCTGCTACGAACTAGAGTTCGTGGGAAAACGGCTAGTTATTAGCTAGTTACTAGCTAATAATCATCAGGTGCCGTCCCATCTTCTTCTTCCCACGTTTTCGAGCCTTTTCCCTTTTTTTAAAAAGGAATTTCAGACCCACCGTTTCTAACCCTTCCGACTAAGGACTTCTTTCTTAGGTTTTCCATCGTTCCCTTCGAAACCTTCTTTCCTTTTACCCTCTTTCTGCTTCTTTCCTTGAACAAAATGTCTTCCCCAAGGTCCCGTGCTCAGTCTTCTTCAGCTTCAATTCCTCCCGATTACATCACTGGGAGCGGGATTGATGCCCACGCGATAGAGGTCAGGAGCAAGCTTCACCCTTTTGCTCAAAAGAATCTGGACGAGAATGTTCTTCACTTGTTTGAGAACACCCTGGTACTTGGGCCTCACTGGTTTGGCCCTGTTCCGGCTGAGGTGGCGGAATTGCTGAAAAAGGATGCTGAGGCACTTTTGTGTTTTGAAAGCGCTTCTGCCCTAGCTTCTTATTCTTGGGTTAGCAAGAATTTGAGTCGATCTTTCCCGTCCAGCGAGGTGAGGAACAGTCCCGTCAAATAGGCAGACTGGATTGACAGACTTCTCCCGAGATATGGGGGTCACTGGAGGAGAGCTGGGATTTATGACGCCATTCTTCTGTCCAAGCAGTCGATTAACAGAGATGAGAACCTGCTTGCTGCTGCCCTGTGTTTTTGGAATTCTGCCAGCAACACATTTGATTTCCGTGTGGGTCCCATGGCTCCAACTCTGCTGGATATGGCTCAGATTTTTGGGTTTAGGCCCCATGGCAGACCTGTTGATGCTGTTGGGGATTATCACAGGCGAAAGAACCAAGAGAAAGTGGCTACCCCCTTCACTGTCTCCCCAGCCACGATCAACCAGAACTGTTCTTTCTCCAATTATCTGAAGAGATTCAGTGCTGAGAAGGACAAAGATCAGCAACATATGTTGTTCCTTCTGTATTGGCTGAACCGATTTGTCTTCCCCAATCGGTCTTCGGCAGTTCTGCTTGAGTATAGACATCTGGCAGAAGCTCTTCACAATCACACTGATGTGGGGCTTGGACAACAGTTCTGGCCCACCTTTTCAAGAATCTGCATACTGCCACTCTAGAAAATCCGCTGAACCTATCTGCCCCTGGCGCATTCTGGATGATCCAGATCTGGCTGCAGGTATATTTCCCTGAGTTAAGGTTCCCAGACATAGTTCTGCCTGAAAACCAAGTTCTGGCTCTTCCCCTGATGTCTGCAGAAGTGCCTAAGCGCTCTCTTGAGGAGTATTTGATGCTCTTCAGGCATTGTACCAAGAGGTCGGCTGCTCAGTGGCAAGTGGTGATCAGAAGGACCTATCCCTGGTTCCAGACTGGATTTCGGCTTTTTGAGAAGGAGCCAGAAGATGAGGTTGCCAGAACAGACTTCAGGAAGAAGTTCTTGAGCATTACTCTGCCTAGAGATCTGCCTCATGGTGGGGGCAAACCTCCAAACTATCATCTGGGGGCAAAAGTCTATCATCCTAACTTCTGTGCAAGGCAGCTTGGCTGTCCTCAGCTTATTCCACTGAAATCATACCGGAGTTGCAATCGGGCCTCCTCTTGGAGGGATGCAGATGATCTGGAGGTGCACAAGGATGCCCGGTGTGCAGTGAATAAGATCAACAATAGCACGGATGCCCTCTATCCCTCGTGGGAACCAAATTCCTGCAGTTTCGCCGATTTTGATGCCTGGTGGCACGCCAGATTCCAGAGTCTGCCAGCTTCTGTCACTGCTCTCAAAGTGCTTTTTGATGGTTGGGAGAACTGGCACACTTTTGCGGATGGGGATGCTAGAGCGCACCTGATCCAGACCATCAAAGATATCAATGCGCCGATCATAGAAGGTAGACATCTAATTCTGTCTGTGATTTTGTTCTGTCTTGGTTGTCGATCTCTAACATATGTTCTGCCTGTTTTAGATCCTTCTTTGACCAGCGTAGGTGGGCAGTCTGTTCATGCTGGAGAAGTGATTGGTAAGTCTTTTTCTTTTAATTCTATTCTGTCCTTCCCAGCTGGATTGGTTTCTAATGTCTAATGCCTTGGTGCAGTCTCTTCTGTTATTGCTGCCGGGGACTTGGAGCTCCCTTCTGCAGATGAAGGAGATGAGGTCCAGACAGAACAAACACCTGCCGAGGCCGCTCTTTCTGGCAGAAGAAAAAGGAAAGGGTCTGCCCCTCCTTCGGACAATATCACTCGGCCTGGTATTTTAGGTAAGCTCATGATGTTCCAACCATTTTCTTTAAATTTATTCTGTCTTGCCTTCTTTTCCCTAATACTGCTTTTTGTTCTGTGCAGCTGGAAGTCCTTCCCCTCCTCCTACCAAGTTGAAAAAACTTAAAAAGAAGAGTGAGGAGGAGTATGTCGCTGCGGAAGAAACGGCAGCAGTCCCCACCACTACCTTTGGGACGGATGAAGAGCTGCGAGAGGCTTTTGAGGAGGTGGAGCAGGAAAAAGAATTGGAAGAGCTGGAAGAAACGCCTCAGGAAAAAACGGCAGTGGTGGAAGGAGAGGTAAGTTTTATTTCTATGATTCGCATCAGTTCCCTTCTTGCCCTGTTTCTTTCGTTCTGACCCCCGTTTTGTAGGAGGAGATCCCTGCTGAGGTGATTGCAGAGAGCATTGCCTTGGCGCAGAAGCAACAAGGGGGTCCAAGGGCTGAGCTGACTAGCTCAGAACTAGCCCTATTTGAGGATGCCGAGGCAGAGCATTCTACTGCCGCTCCAGCGGCTGAGGATCAGGCGGAACGGTCTGCATCAGACCCTGTGGACCAGGTAGAATTAACTATTGTGGTTCCGGAGGCTGAGGTGGGAACGACTGCAGTTGCTCCTGTGGTTGTGGTAATTTTCCTCCTTGACTGTTCATGTTTTCCTGCTGTTCTGTCTGTTCTGTCTGTTCTAACAGTTGTAGTCTTTCCAGGTGGAAGTGCCTAAGGCTACTGGTGCTCTGGCTGCGGTATCCAGCCCCCTGAAGCCTCCTATTGTCGCTGTAAGTTTTCATATCTTTTGAGCCTCCTTTATCTTCCACTTTCTGCCTGGTCTTAACTTATGTTCTCTTCTGCAGATGCCTATTCATTCATTTCCAGGATCATCTGCCACGGCTTCTTTTGCTGATCCAGAGCTGGAAGAGTTTGAAGCCATGGATCTAGATGCTCAACTGGAGAGGCTGGAGAAACTCAGCTCTCCTCCGAGCAAGGCAAAATCTAGAGCAGTGCAGGAGGCCATGGAGAGGTTAAAAATCTGGCAGTCCACTGAGCTGGAATTTGATGAAGATACAGGGGCTCTAGATCAGCTGATGAAGGACCTGGACCTGCTGCATAGACAGAACATGGCTCCGAGGCCTATTCTTGAGATGGGCCTAAGCCTGGCCAGAGATGTGCTTAATCTGCATGATCGCTATGAAGATCTTAGGCCTACGTTCAAAACTTCTGAGTTCTGCAAGGCCACACATGAAGCCAATCTGGCTGACTTTGCTAGGCTGAAAACAGAACTGGATCAGATGGTGGCTGGATATAAGGAGGCCAAGGCTACCGCGGATAAGTTGGAGAAGCAGATTGAAGAACTCCAAAAACAGCTGGCAGAGTGTAGGGAGGTGCAGAACAAACTTGGGGCTGGACTGAGTTCCAAAACCAAAGCCACCTTCCTTGTGCAGAGCATGGTTGCAGCTTCCAGGCCAGCTTTGGAAATTGCAGAAGCCTCGATTCATCAAGGAGTGCTGCTCCAGAAAGAACTCTCTGTCAAGAAGGCGAATCTGCAGGAAACCCTTAGAAAATTAGGGTTTTAGTTTTTCATTTCTGTTTCTTTATTTTCTTGGACAAATTTGCCGCTATGGTGGCTATTTTTAAATAAAGTTTGTTCTGTTTTCCTTTTAAATAGCATCTTACTATTTTCATTTACCCTTGACATAATAAACAAAATAATACTGTGAAAGTAGAAACGAAACAATCTTTAAAGCAAAAATGGATTCAAAAAATAGAAAAAGGCAGCCTTGTTCTTTTTCTATCCCGGGGTCTATCTGTACAGCTTGTGAATCCCACATGGTTGGGTAGAATTTCTTTAACCATTTGCCATTGATTGGGGCGTTGTGAATAACTCCATCTCTGTCCTGCAACCTATATGCCCCCATTCCGAGGATCTGGTTAATCACAAAAGGACCTTCCCACGTAGGTGACCATTTTTCATATCCAGCTATGTGCGCTCCAAGGGGCAGAATTGCCTTCCAGACTATTTCTCCCTCTTCAAAACTCTTATCTCTGACTCTTTTGTTGTATGCCCTTGACACAGCCTGTTTTCCTGCTAAGAGTTTGTTGAGGGTGTCAATCCTGCTTGCATCCAATTCTTCTAATTCAAGTAGCATGGCTTGAGAGTAATCTTCTCCTGTGAGATCGTGCTGGTGAGCAATTCTAAGAGACTGGACTGCTATCTCCATGGGCAGAATTGCATCATGACCGTAGGTCAGAGCATAGGGAGTCATGCCAGTTGCTTCTCTTTTTGAAGTTCTGTATGCCCACAAAGTTTCTGACAACTTCTCATGCCACTGCTTCGGATTCTTCTCCAGCATCTTTCTGATGATATTGATAATCACCTTGTTACTTGATTCTGCCTGTCCATTAGCTTGAGCATAATAGGGGGTAGATTGAAGCAGTTTGAACTTGAATGTTTCTGCCATATCTAGCATATCCCTAGATATGAAAGAAGAACCCCTATCAGTTGTGATCGATTCTGGAATGCCGAATCTCTGTATGATATGCTCTTCTATAAAGGTGATGATCTCTTGAGAAGTTGTGGTTTTGATTGGCTTGGCTTCTACCCATTTGGTGAAATAGTCTGTAGCAACAATGATAAAACAATGCTGCTGGCTGCTGGCTGGATAGATTTTGCCAATGAGATCCATTGCCCATCCCCTAAAAGGCCATGGTTTCACCACTAGATTCATGGGAACTGAAGGAGCCCGCTGGATTGGGCCGTGTCTTTGACAAGCTTCACATCCCTTGGAATAGTTGATGCAATCCTTCAACATGGTTGGCCAAAAGTAGCCATACCTTCTAATTAACCAGCACATCTTTCTTCCTCCTTGGTGAGCCCCACAGACCCCTTCATGGGTTTCTCCCATGACTTTCATATATTTTGTCTTTCCGAGGCACCTTAATAGCACCTCATCCTCACTTTTTCGGACCAAATCTTCATTCCACATGAGATAGTTTGTAGCCATGATTCTGACTCTTTTCTCAGAGGGCAGAGTGGGATACTGCAAGTAAGTCATGATAGGCTCCCTCCAATCGTCTTCAGTGATCAAGGCAGAATTGACTTCTATCTCCATTCCTCTAGTCAGAACTGACGGTAGACTTTTCCTTCCTATCTTGATGATCCTCTGGACGCAGTCTTCGGGCATTTGTATGCCTGATGCTACCTGAGCCAGTTCATTGGCTGCGAAGTTTTCTTCCCTTGGGATGTGTTCCCAAGTAGCTTCTCTGAATTCTGTCAACAGATTTCTAGCTGCTACTAGATATACAGCCAAGGAAGGGTTTAGACACTTGTATTCTCCAGCAATCTGTTTTAGGACAAGCATGGAGTCTCCCAATATCTCTACGGATTGGATTCCTAATTCCACCAACATCTCAAGCCCTATAATTAAAGCTTCATACTCAGCCCTGTTGTTGGTGCACTGGAAATCTAACTGGAAGGAATAGCAATGTCTGATCCCCAACGGTTCTTCCAGAACAATCCCAGCTCCTGAAGCCTTATCTGTTTTTGATCCATCAAAATATAGCTTCCAAGGTGTGAGATGAATCGAGTAGATTGGATTGTTAAGGCAAACATGGGCCATAGTCAGTAGATTCGCATTTGCTATGTCCAAAAAGTCCATGTTTTCAATTTCTTCTCCTGGGTGATCTGCTAAGAAGTCTGCCACAGCTTGTCCTTTGACAGCTTTCTGGGGGACATACTTGAGGGTGAATTCTGTCAAAGCCAAAGTCCATTTCCCAATTCTGCCCCTCAGCATTGGTCTTGTCAGCATATATTTGATCAAGTCTGTCTTGGCGATGACGTAGATAGTATGTGGCAGCATGTAGTGTCTAAGTTTTACAGCAGTGAAATACAAGGCCAGGCAAAGCCTTTCTATCGCGGAATATCTTCTTTCCACTTATGTTAATGTTCTGCTTAGATAGTACTGGTGCAGATACATAGAGCTTGAGTGGTCTGCCTCTCTTTGGTGGGGACAGAACTGGTGGATTTGAGAGATAGTCTTTTATTTCCTGGAAAGCCTGCTGGTGCTGTTCCTCCCACTTGAATGTTTGTTCCTGCTTTAGTCTTAACAGGGAAGAAAAAGGCTGGATCTTTCCTGCAGAATTAGATATGAATCTCCTTAGAAAATTGATTTTCCCCAGGAGACTCTGAAGTTCCTTTTTGTTCCGGGGTGGTAAGGCTTCTATGATGGACTTTGCTTTATTCTTGTCGACCTCTATGCCTCTCTGGTGAACCAAGAATCCTAAGAAACTTCCTGCCTGGACTCCAAAAACATATTTTTTGGGGTTCATTTTTAATTTGTGCTGCCTCATTTTTAGGAATGCTTTTCTTAGATTTGATATATGGTTTCCTTCCTCGGGGGATTTAATCACCACATCATCTATGTATACTTCCAAGGAATGCCCTATCATATTATGAAAAATGGAATTCATTGCCCTTTGGTAGGTGGCCCCTGCATTCCTTAAACCGAAAGGCATTACAGTATATTCGAAAGCACCTATATGCCCTGGGCACATGAAGGCTGTCTTGTGGATGTCTTGTTCTGCCATCATGATCTGGTTATAACCTTCATTGCCATCCATGAAGGATAGCATCTGGTTATGAGCAACTCCGTCTATTAGCATGTCTGCCATTGGCATAGGATATTCGTCCTTGAGAGATGCTTCATTCAGATTTCTGTAATCCACACAAATTCTAACTGCCCCTGTTTTTCTTTTGAGAACAGGTACAATATTTGCTAACCAATCTGCATAGATGGCTGGCCTGATGAATCCTGCTTTGAGCAGCCTTTCTATCTCTTCTTTGACCTTCAGTTCTGTGTCCATAGACATTCTTTTTCTGGCCTGTTTAATTGGAAGGTAGCCATCTTTGATTGGCAGTTTGTGCTCTACTAACTGCCTGTCCAGCCCTGGCATCTCGTGGTAATGCCAAGCAAAACAGTCTCTGAACTCCTGCAAAAGTGTCATGATTTCAGACTTGAGTGGTTCCTTCAAAAGTGTGCTGATGAAAGTAGGCCTTGGATCTTCTTCTGTCCCTAAGTTTACTTCTTGCAGAGGGTCCTCCACTTATGGCAGGGAGTCATCCAATGCTGCGGGTGCAAAATCTAATACTTCCTCCTGTAAAACTTCCTCTTCTTGATCCTTTGCACTTTCGTACGTGAATTCTGCCATATTGATCGCCGGATTCTGTGTGAAAAACTTCCTTTCTTCCCAGTATATCAACAATCTTTTTGTGATGGATCGGATTGTTGCAGCTCGATCCTTGTCCAGTTGATTGGGACTAATCATCAGAGTCTTTTGTGCAGAAAGGTCTATTCCAGTCCTCCAGAGAATTGGCTAGACCTTCTTCAATGAGTCTTTGGGCCGTGACACCGTGGGGGCGGCCGTTCTGGTTGACTCCAAAGAAAGTGAAAGGACCGAGGTCGTCATGATAATACGTCGCTTCAAGACACATAGCAGAGGGTAGGAATGGCCGTGGATCGGCCTCTACAATCTCCATGTGGCCTTCTTCATTCCATAGTGCTAACTGCTGGTGGAGGGTGGAAGGAACGCACAGGCTCTGGTGAATCCAATCCCTGCCAAGTAATGCGTTGTAAGTGGTTGAAGTGGTGTCTACCACAAAGAATGCTATTTTCAATTCTTTGCTTCCGACTATGACATCCACGTCTAAGATGCCATGAATTTTTGTGATGCCTCCAGCGAAGTTGGTGACGGTCAAACGTGTTGGGATTAGATCCTTCTCTGTTCTGTCCATCTTGCTCAGCATTCTGTGGGGCAATAGATTAATGGCTGCACCTCCATCTATCATGATTTTGGAAATAGGGGTGCCTCCGAGTTTTGCTGCTATAAACAAAGGCCTGAGGTGATTTGCCATTTCTCCGGTTGGTTTGGAGAAAAAGAACTGCTGCGCAGCTGGGTTATTGGCAGTTCCGCCTGTTCTGGGGTTGTCTGCCTGTTGTTCTGGTGTCTCCTTTGTTTCTGCCAGCCTGCATTCAAAGCTTTCTTGAGAGAAAACATCTCCTTCCAAAGTGCTTTCCTGTCCCTCGGCGGCCCTGAATTTCTCTGGTAGGATGAATACCTTGTTAACTCCCAAGTCACTCTGTAGTAGATCCTCCAATTCTGCGCCGAAAGCTTCTGTTTCTGGGTCCAATTCTCCCTCAAATTCCATCAGTTCTTCCCCGTATTCTTCCGTCCAGTCATCTTGTTCTTCAGTTCCGAGGGGTTCATTCTGGTCTTCTGCAAAGGTTCCGTAGTCCAATTATTCCTCTTTATATTCCTCCGTGTGCTTGTGTCCCTCTTGTTGCGGGGTAGGCTCGGATTTCTCTAGTGCCTGTACGATGTTGGGATGACTGCCGGATGACGAGGCTGGATGGACAGGAGATCTGGCTGAAGGTTCTGTTTTCAGTAGTTTTCTTGAGTGACAAGCTTTCTGTTCTGTCTGGGGAAGTGCTTCAGGATTTTTCCCTTTCCTGGCAGAATTGATCTCTGGATGTACCTGCGTATTATTCTGGCTCTTAAGATATGTGCAGTATTGTCTCTGGATTCTTCTTCTCTGAGTTCTGGTTAACTCCAGAGTTGGTCTACCGCTTTTTCCTATGGAGTACCATCTGCCCTCTATGATCGTTGTCAAGGGCTTTTCATTTCCTGGTGTCTTGATTGATATCTCCTTCCCGGGCTGTTCTATCCTCCTTTCGCTGCATTGTGCAGGCCTGAAATGGTGCTTCTGTCTTGTTTTATCTCGGAATGAAGTTCCAATCCTATCGAAGACACTAGGTGTGGGTTGATTTTGCTTGTCCAGAACCACTTCTAGCTCTGTTTCGCACTTGCACCTGCTACAAAGTACTACCCCTGCCGAGATAGTGGTGCTTGGTCTTTGACTGGTCTCTCTTATGATTCTTCTGCTTCTGCTGTAACCAGCATTTGTGATTGGCTGGGTTTTCCTCTGTTCTGGCCAATTTAAGTTGACCATATTGACTTGAGGTTGAGGAAAAGGATCCGTTATGACCGATGGTGGTTTTTCTGCCAGTTTAAGCCTTCCTGCCGTTATTCCTTCTTGTATCACGTCCCTGAAAACAACACAACTATTGGTAGAATGATTCCAAGAGTTGTGCCACCTGCAGTACTGTCTGCCCTTGAGTTCTTCCGGCTTTGGTATTCTGTGAGGCGTTTCTATTGCCTTCTGTAGTAGCATTTCGTCGAACAGGGCATCGACCTTGGTTAAGTCAAAAGAGTAAACCTTGTTTTGTGTTGGTTTATTTGGAACGAATCCTCCTGTGAATGGTGGCGGCTTTTGGTCTTTAGGTGGCTTTGTGAGGGCTTTGCAACTAATGGGATGTTTTAGTTTTGCCATTTCTGCCACTGAAACCTCTTTCTCTTCTGATTCTTCCGCATCTTCTTGTGATTCTACCTCGATCAGGTGGACTGAAGAAGAAGGGGTTTTATAGTATGTACCTTTGGAGGAGTTCCTCCTTTGCTGTTCTTCCCTGAGTAACTCCTCATATTTGGATGCCTTATCAGCCAGTTCTGTCAGATCTCCGAACAATATCCCGTCGAACCTTTTCCTGAGAGAGATTTTAAGGGCGGCTTGGGCCATCTGGATGAAGTGTCTTTCTTCCATAGGGATTCGGCACTTCATCTTGAGCTTTCTGAACCTGGTTATGAAATCTTGTGCCGGTTCATCTTCACTCTGCTTGAGGGCGGCTAGATCACTGATGGTGACTTCCGGCTGAATCCTGTAGTAGTAGTCGTGAAAGACATTTTCCATCTTTTCTCAGGTTTGAACAGAGTTAGCTGGCAGGTTGGTGTACCAGGTAAAAGCTTGTCCAGAGAGAGAGTTGCCGAAAAGCCTTAATTTCAGCAGAGGGTTATTCTCTATAGCTATGCATTGGACGGAGAACCTGCCTATATGTTCAACTGAAGAAGCATGGGGGTCTTCCCTATTGAACAAAGTGAAATTTGGCACTTTGAAACCTGGAGACAGTGGTATTTGATCAATATAGGCTGGGTATGGCTTCCTGTAAGTAGGCCTTTCTCCTCTTCTAGCCTCGGGTTCCATGATCTCTCTGATCATTCTTTGTAATGCCCCTATGTTATTCAAAGCATTGACTGGGGGAAGATTTTGTCCCTGCTCTGGCTGAACATAATCAAACCTGGGCTCTGCTCTGTGTGGTCTGGGTGGAACTCCTTCCCTGTGTTCTTCCTGCTCTTCGACTTCTAGATGATTCCTCCAATTTGCCCCTGGTCTATTCCTGTCATGATTAGCAAAAAGGTTGTTCCCTCCTCGGCCTCTCCTCCCTCTTGCAAGTGGAGGGAATGGATTAGGGTCCATCCTTCTGGGTCTATATGGCAATACTGCCGGTGGCTCAGGCAGAAGTGCCAAAGGTTGATCAAGCGGGGCCGCATGATATGGAATGGGCTGAGGTTCTGGCTGGTTCTGAGCCAGTGCCGGGGTGTCTGGTTGGGCTGGGGCCTCATACTCTTGATTAGGAAGGGCTCTTTCCCTCGGACCAGCCTGAATTTCTCTGTGGTCTGGCACTCCAGCCATCTGTGCAACTAGGGGATTTTCCTGGTATGGCCATATTAGTCCTGGCGGAGGGCCATAAGGGAGATCCAACTGCTGGATTACAGGATCTGGGTTTGGGTTTCTGGCCATGGCGGATTCTCGGTCCTTCCGGAATTGTCTGTTCACCTGCCATTGCATCATGGCTGTCATGTTATTGAGAGTGTCCTGGCTCCTTTGTACTGTGATCTCTTGTCGGAGTACTGACTCCTGCACTTGATCCATCCTTTTGGAGCCAGTCCTGGAACGTCTACTTCCTGTACTGCCGTGGGCAGAATGCCTAGCATCGCTTTCTTCTGACTCGAGGCCTCCCTGAGGACCATCTTGTTTTTCTCCATATCTGGTGTGGGTTCCGACTAGATCTTCTGGTATTTGTAAATCTGTGAATGATTCTGTCAGAATATGTATACTGAGAAGTCCCACTGGGCGTGCCAAATTGTTCACCCGTTTGCGTGTTCCACTCTTGAGGTGGAAGGGCGAAGTTCCCCACTGGCTTGGAGACCACTTGTTGGTCGACAAGTCAGCTTTCTTTGGTGTGCGAGCGTGACACTGCTAGCAATGTAAATTCTAGCAGACTTATTTTTAGAGTGGATAACTTGCGCCTCAAGTTACTGACTTCTAAAACAAACGATTGTGAATTTGGGTGAGGAATATCTCCCAAGTAAGTTCTTTTCTTGCCTCAGACTGGTGAGGACTTTCACAATTTATCTCAGTATCAAATGGTTGTTCTGGCCAGAATAGATAATAATAAAGCATTGTTTCAGGCAGAACTGCCTTTTACAAAATTAAGCAGGGGGAAACCAACTCTAGAAAGGCAAAAAGATGGCTGAAATCCCATTTCTGCCTGGGTAGAAACTTCTGATCCGGGCTGGACTGGGCATGTCTATGCTGGACTGTACTGTCAACAACTTTAGCTGTTTGGCTTCAGCTGTAAATCGATACCAAAGTTCAATTTTGGCAGAGCTTCAATCTACTTCAAGCCTTGGGAGACTTTTGAGCGGGCAGAACTGCGACTTCTTCAGTTTGAAGGGACAGAAGTGGCTATTCTCGAGTATTTAGCAAGCTGGAACTATGCTATAAAATTTGTTGAGGTTTTCAAATTTGTGAAAACTCAAACTGTGTTTGTCTTGGCTTTTGCTGAACCAAACTTGTAACGAGAGGGATCTCGCTTTCAGAGGACTTATTTTCTAAGTCTGAATTTTGGAATTCTGATCTAGAGCTGTTTTCTCGTTTGTTTTTTGTTTGATGAGTTGAGTGTATGTTTTTGATGTTGTTGTGTTGATGTCTTTGCTTCCTTGCCTACCTTCGTTTTTATAAGAGACCCTTTTGGGGAGGTGATGTTAACATAATGGGCGGCACAAAAGATCTTTTACAACGTAAAGTAAAAAGATCTTTATCAGTCATGGCAGACAAACTCTAAGCAGTCACCTCCTAAAGCAGTTTCTTCCCTGGTTTCCTGGGTGGCAGTTTTCTAATTCAACCACCGCCATCATCAGTGTGGGCTTTCTATGGTGGTTTGGCTCTTTTTCTTTTGTATTTTCTGAATGGTTCCCTGTTTCCCGTTCTAATTTAGAAAGCGTGATCCGTGAATTCCTTGGGGTGTGGTGCATCGATTTGGAGCAAAATCTTGAACATAGATGGGTTTTTGATCTTCAATTGGCAGTGTTTCAGAGACGTCCCTTTCATATTTTTAAATTTTAGTCGATATTGCTGACTTTTCCAAAGCTGAGGCAATCACGTGGGTGTGTCTTCGAAGGTTTCCACATCTGGGCTTCCTTTGGGCTGAGGCTTTTATTTCCGACGTTTTTGGTGTGAAGCCCAATCTGTCTGGATTCTATTTTGTTTTTCTCAAGTTTTCGGGCTGGGCAGGCAATTTCATCATGGGCTTGTCTCTTGGTCTTGGGTGTGCCGAATTTGGGCCCAAACACATTCCTGCCCCAAAGTTATGGGACGGAAAAAAAAACTAGAGATTACAAGAGCCAAAAAGGCCAATACATAGGAACAAAGAACAACAAGCATATGGGAGTTCAAACTAAAAATCACTACAGTCTAATAAAATGAATCTTCCCCATTATAAAGTCAAAATAAAATACAAAACAAAAGCAAACAAAGCCACAGCAGCAAAGGGATCAGGGATCGCACCAACATAGCCACAAAAGAGGAGATACACTTCCCTCGCACAAATCAGCACAGCTGCACAAAGAGACCCACCAATTTGCAGCCGAGAAACAAAGTTCCCGAAAGCACAAAAGTACATCGACACAAGAACATCCATCCAAGACTCACAATCTCCACGAAGACCGAATTTGCCTTTGTACCATAGAGAAAACAACAACCATTCAAACTATGGTATATCCCAAAAGACAGACCAAAACCAAGAGAGTGGAAGGTGGTGGTGCAAACACCAGATTAGGAGCCATAGCAAGAGCTCTATATATTTTGCAGTAAATACGCTAAAGTTCGCTTATAGAAGTGGTTGATGTAGCCCAATGGAGAGGCCAAATTCAGAATGAGGAGAAGGAAAGAAGAGGAGGGGATGTAGAGGAGGAAGTACATCTATTTGTAGGGGGTGTTTGGCAGCGAACGGGAGACACAAACTCAAATAGCCACCACTAGTGAGGAGCCACCAACTCCGAAATGTTTTCCTCGTAGCAAATTAGAATTTACCTTCAAATCCAATTATCTACTTCTAAATTCACAGTTAATTCCATATTTTAGTTTCATACACAGACAACTCTACGATGAATGACTCATCGATATATAAGGAATAGGGAATGGAGAGGCCAAATCCAGAATGAGGATAAGGAAAGAAGATGAAGGGATGTAGAAGAGGAAGTAAATCTGTTTGTAGGGGGTGTTTGGCGGCGAACGGGGGACACAAACTCAGACAACCACCACTAGTGAGGAGCCACCAACTCCTAAAGGTTTTCCGTGTAGTAAATTAGAATTTACCTTAAAATCCAATTATCTACTTCTAAATTCACAGTTAATTCCATATTTTAGTTTCATACACAGTAGTTAAGACAACTCTACGAAGAATGATGCAGCGAAATATACGGGATAGGGAGATCGAACGATAACCTTACAAGTAACAATGTCGGAATCCACCAGAGAAATTGAGTAAACCTCAAATATATTGATTGAAAATAAGATGAATAATATTTAGGATGCTCCAACGCACTCCTTTTATACAAGAGAAACCTTAGACTTGCTTGGAAAACTAATGAGAAACCCTAGACTTACTAAGAAAGCTAATTAGAAAACAAAAAGGAAAATAATAAAAGTTTCCCAAAATATTCTAAAAACTTTAAACGCTGAAAAGTCAAAGTAAACGATAGAATTTGGCTAAAATAGCTCATACATTAGAGCACAACAGGGAGTTGTATTTCTCACATCGTTCTCTTTGAAATGATAGGTCATGGGCCCGATTCTAAGCTTGGGGGGCCTATACTTGCACATATTGGGCTTTGCTGGAACGACGACTTACATGCCTGTCCAACTGTTCCTTCATCAACTCGGCCATATGTTCTACATCAGTCCTTTCCACATTGGAAGAACTCGAACCTGAGTTATCTTCAGGATAGCGATGATCATCTTCATGGAATGCATGTAGGTCAGCAACATAAGCATTGTCGTTGATCTTCTTTAGAATCTTGTAGGGACCATATTTGCGGGGCTGTAACTTACGATAAGTACCCATTAGAAACCTCTCATTCTTTAGATAGACCATGACGAAGTCCCCTTCATTGAACACCTTGACTCGTCTATGTTTGTTTGCAGCTTCTTTGTATTTAGCATTGGTTTTCTCCAACGTCTCCTTGACCTCATTCTTCACGGCCTGGACGTTTTCTGCCATATGCTCAGCTGCAGTACTTATACCATGGGCCTTGAGTAGCTTCACTAAATCAATCACATGGTTAGGAACTGAACTGTAAACCAAAGCAAAATGTGATTTTCCTGTGGCATTGTGAACATTGCTGTTATAAGCAAACTTCACTTGAGGCAGTGCATCATCCCACTGTTTGGGTTTGTCAACATAGATGCTAAGGATCATGTTACCCAAAGTTCTGTTAGTAACTTCTGTCTGGCCATCAGTTTAGGGATGTGTGGTACTGCTACGATTAAGGGCGATTCCAAGTATCTTCCATAAAGTAACCTAAAAGTGACTAAGGAACTTAATGTCACGATCAGAGGTGATAGATTTGGGCACGCCATTCAAATGAACAACCTACATGAAAAACAATTTGGCTATGCTAGCAGTATCATTCGTCTTCTTGCACGCGATGGAGTGTGCCATCTTGGAGAACCTGTCAACAAAAACAAAAACAGAATCTACTCCCATTTATTTACGGAGGAGTCCCAACACGAAGTCCATGAAAAGGTTCTATCAAATATCATTAGGTACATGTAAAGACATGTAAAGACCAGTGTTTTGAGACTGACCTTTAGACACCTGACAAGTATACCACTTTTGCACGATCTTTCCCATGTCCTTTCAATTGTGGCCAATAATATCGTTCATCCATGCCAGCAATTGTTTTGTCTCTTCCCAAGTGTCCACTCAGGGCGCCTCCATGTAAATCTCGAATTAGCTTCTCCCTCAAGGATGTATCAGGAATATAGAGTTTGTTGCCCTTAACCAAATAACTATCAGTGAGGTGAAAATCTCTAACAGGTTGGTTGCGAACACACTTGGACCAAATCTCCTTAAAGTCTTCATCTGCTTCATACAACTCCTTGAAGAACTCGAATCCCACAACCTCTTAAGCCATGTTAACTAGCATGTTTGCTCTTCGACTCAAAGCATTTGCCACACGATTAACGGTACTTGATTTAGGTTTAATCACAAAAGGGAATTTCTGCAGGAAGGTACTCCACCTTATATGCATCTTGCTCATAGATTTTTGACTATTGAGGAACTTCAGAGCCTGGTGATCTGCATATAGCACAAATTCTCATTGCACCAAGTAGTGCTCCCACTATTTCAAAGTACGAACGACTGCATAAAATTCTTGCTCGTAAGTACTCCATTTTTAGGGAGCTTCACTACGTTTCTCACTAAAAAAAGCCACTAGTTTCCTCTCTTGAGACAAAACTGCACCTACTCCCACCCTACTTGCATCACATTCGACCTCGAATATCTTCTCAAAGTTAGGAAGGGCTAGGACTGGGGCAGTGCACAGCTTGGACTTAATGAGGTCGAAACTCTTCTTTTGCGCATCACCCCATTGAAACTTTCCTTACTTCAAACACTCAGTGATGGGTGCAGTAATGGTGCTAAAATCACGAACAAATTCTATAAAAGGTAGCCAACCCACGAAAGCTTCTTAACTCATTTACTATTCTCTGGGTAGGTCAGTCACTAATAGCTCGCACTTTTCCATCATCCGCCCGAATGTCATCCTTGCCAATAACATAACCTAGAAAAAGTAATTTATTGGTGCAAAAATTACACTTTTTTAGGTTGAAGAAAAGTTGGTTTTCCTCCAAAACTCGAAGGACTTGTTTCAAATGTTCCAAATGCTCTTCCTTGGTTCGACTGTAAATTAAAATATCATCAAAATACACCACAACGAAAGAACCAATAAAAGGACGAAGAGCCTGGTTCGTAAGGAGCATAAAAGTGCTTGGCGCATTTGATAAACCGAAAGGCATCACCATTCACTCGTATAAGCCATTCTTGCTTTTGAACGCAGTTTTCCACTCATCACCCGACTTGATTCGAATCTGACGGTAACCACTTCGAAGGTCTATCTTCGAAAACACCTTAGAACCTTCCAACACATCCAGCATGTCCTCCAGTCGTGGTATTGAAAATATGTATTTGATAATAATTTTGTTGATCGCCCTACTATCAACACACATATGCCATGTATTGTCTTTCTTGGGCACCAGCAATACTGGGAATGCACAAGGACTCATGCTCTCACGGATAAACCCTTTTTGCAGCAACTCTTCTATCTTATTTCGTAGAATGTCATTCTCCTTGGGACTCGTGCAGTAATGTGGTAGATTGGAGAGACTTGCTCCAGGCACCACATCAATTTGATGTTGGATATCCCTTATGGGAGGTAATTGGTTGGGTAGGTCATCAACAATCAACTCCTTGAATCCCTATAAAATTTTTATGCACTTTCGGGATTTTAGCCTTTTCAAGTACGATAGCTAACAACCATTTCATCATCACAGGATAAATTTTTTTTGCACCTTTAATGGCTTCTAAACAGTCTCGTTCATTGCTAGCTATGATGAGAAAACTGGAATTTGCGGCTGGTTTCTCAGGTTTGCCAGAGTCGTTCACGGGAGCCATAGCAATTTTATGAGAGCCCTATTTAAAAACATATATGTTATCACGTCCCTTATGAGTGGCATCTATATCAAACTGCCAAGGTCTACCCAACAAAATGTGACTAATAACCATATCAATAATATCACAAAGAACCTCAGACTTGTAAGGCCATCTCCAAACCAAGGACCTGAACACAAAATATCCCAAAATATTGCCCCAAACCTCTCCCAACCCAAGAAAATGAATGGGCCAAAATTTGGAAAAACCCAAATTTGGACCCAAATACCAGACCATTTATTGCCTAGACCCAAATTCTTTTGTGCAGCCCACCTTCATATCAAACAACCCCCATGTGGAAAGATTCCTCCTTGGGCCTTACCTTCTTTTTTGCTGCTGCTTTTTTGTCTTCCACATGTGCCACGTGTCGATGCCCTATGAAGTGACATTTGAAATTATTGCTACTTGATTTTTTATTTTATTTTATATACATATAACTTAAATCAATGATGGAGATTAAATCTAAGCTATTTTAACGGCAAAAAAAAAAAAGATCCAACAGCTGAAATTTAAATCCAATGGTCAAAATAATATTTTAAATTAATCTAGATCAAGTCCAACCCCAAAACTCACTCCAAACTCTATAAATACCCATCAATTTATCAAATAATCTACCAAAAATATTTTATCTATTTCTCAGTTTATTTTTCCTTTGTTAGTCTCATCAATCTCCTTTCATTCTTGTTGAAAATGTCCACAAAATCTCCTTTCATTCTTGTTGAAAATTTCCACAAAATCTCAAAGAGGTGTCAATTGGAGGCCCGAAGAAGATGAGGCATTGTGCAAAGGGTGGGTTTTTATCAGTGAAGAAGGGGCTATTGACACCAATCAAGAAAGCGACACATTTTGGAAGCGTGTAAATCAAAAGTTTTTGGAAAATGATCCGGGCATTAGTGGACTCGAGCGACGAACATATCAAGCCATTGCTTATCAGTTCAAGACTATCAACCAATAGTGTTCTCTTTGGAAGGCATGCTTAACTAAGGCTAATACGAACCCATGAAGTGGCTCAAATTTACGTGATGTGGTAAGTAACCATTCTTATTAAAGCTTTAAATTTATATTTGTAATTTTATTCAACTCCAAACTTAAATTGATTTTTTCATGCGTAGGACGTGCATGTGAAAACATTATTTCTTAATGATAACAAACCTCCAAATAGGCATTCCAAGTTGTACCATACTTGGAAAATCTTAAAAGGTTGCCCAAAGTGGAACGATATAAATGAGCCTCCCACATAACGTTGTTCTGGAGTTAGTGCAAGTATGGTGAATTTGGATAACGATGCAGACGAAATCACCATGCCTAGTCCAAGGCCTGAGGGGCGAAATAAACAGAAGGCTGCAAAAAAAGAAAAAAGGAAGATGGCTGACCCTTCTCAACAAAAAAAGGATAAGTACTTGGAAACGTTGGTGGAGCAAGGTATTGCTTTCGAGGAGGATAAGAGACGAAAGCTCAACATATTGCACAAGTTTGTCCAAGATCAAGCTGATGCTTATGTGTATCAGAAGCAACAAGATAAGGAAGCCCAAGAACAAAAAATAATGTCCATGGACGTGTCCAAATTTACTCCAAGAAAGGACTATTTGGGGGATAAACAAGATGAAATTATGCAAGAACATGCAAAGGGTCAACAGTCTACTATTAATCCTAAAGACAACTCAGGGGACTATTATCCAAGCCCCCACGATGATGGTTATTAGTTCATTCCTATTGGGTTTAATGTATGGTGAATTTGAAGTATTGTGTGTTTTCTTTTAGAATCATGTTGTGTTTTTTCTTTTGAAATAAAATTATATTTGTGGAATTTTAATTTTTGTAAGTCAAATTGTTCAAAAAATTTAATTATGAAGTTATATAAAAAGATTGAATGAAGAAAAGTTATCCATAAAAAAAAAAAATTAGACTTAAACCATTCTTAAACAATTTAATAAAGTTGTGGACTTAAAATTTGAGTCTGAAGGGTTGGAAGAAAAATAATTTGAGTCCGGGCAAAACCCAAATAGTCACTTTTTGGAGGGGGGAAATTTGAGTTTAGTCCCTCATGGGTTGGAGAAGGCCTAATGCTTACCAATGGACAGCGGTACCTTGCAAATTTCCGTCACCTAAACTGAAGGGCCTCTCTTCACCCATCTCAATGAATAAGGTGATTCATGCTTCTTTGTTGGCAACTTTAAATAATCCACAACTTTTTTGGATATGAGATTCTCGCAGTTGCCACCATCGATAATTAAACTGCACACCTTGTTATTGACGGTACAAAGAGATCGAAAGATCTTATGTCGCTACCTTTTCTCTTGTCTTGGTGCAAGTAACACCCGCTGTAAGACTAGGTTAATTAATTCGTTGCCTTCCTCATAGGCAAAATCAACTCATTCATACTCTTCATCAGCATCATGATCCTCATTGTCACCCTCATTCGCTTCAGCCAAGTTAACTTGCCGACGATTGGGACAATCGTTGGATTTGTGGCCCGGTTTGCCGCAACGATAACAGTGACCTCCATAAGGTTTTGTATAAGAATTCGGTATCTGAGAACGACCCTTATCCCCAGTGCAGCTACTGCCTTCTGTTGCTCCCTTTGTGCCCTACCATTTGTTAGTATTATTATTCATAGGAACTTGTGCAACTTCTTTACCTTTGTCTTTTGCATGGATAGGTGAAATTATAGATTTCTTTTGAATAAGCTCTACCTTGAGGACCATGCTAGTGGCCTCTTATAAGGTCCAGAAAGTCTGCAACCCAATTCGATCTTGGATGCAAAGTTTAAGCCCATTCATGTACCTTGCCACTTGTTGACTATCGATTTCTTCTATGCTATTATGTTCTACGAGGCGCAAAAATTCAAATGTATAATCTGCCACCTCATATGGCCTTGGATGCAATTGTGGTAAAGGCGGTACAAATATTGCTCAAAGTCTACCAGGAGGAATCTATCCATCTTTAATTGCTTCATCTGTCGCCAAGTTCGCACATGAGCTTTGCCTTCCTTTGGTGCGTCTTCTGTAATTGATACCATCATACTGCAATACTTCCTTTGAGACGAAAAGCTGTTAGCTTCACCATCTTCGCCTCAGGAACCTTCATAAGTTCAAAGAACCTTTCCACTTCAACAACCCAATCCAAGAAATCTTCAACTTGTAAGTGCCCATTGAAAAATGAAATTTCAGTCTTCATGTGGTAGTCTTCTTGGCGTTGGTTATTGGGTTGGGCATGATCGTTAAGAATTTCTTCCTCTGACTCCGCATCACTATCTTCTTGTCACGGGCGCCGTAGGGGATGTCGTTCGTTATGCCGGTCTTCTCCTCTGTCTTCGTTTGGCCGTGCTTGGTTTCCCAAGGTCAAGATCATCTGACATAGACCCTTGATTGCTGTATTGAATTCATCATGAGTGATTGGTTCCCCATCTCCACGGGTCCTATCTTCTTCGTCTAGACGAGCCATTGGAGGCACTTCGAGTCAAGCAGAGACCTATTTTGATACCAACTGACACATGGAGATATAAGGGATAGGGAGATCGAATGATAACCTTACAAGTAACAATGTAGGAATCCGCCAACAAACTGGAATCCACCATAGAAATTTAGTAAACCTCAAATATATTGATTGAAAATAAGATGAATAATATTTAGGATGCTCCAACGCAGTCCTTTTATATAAGAGAAACTCTAGACTTGCTTGGAAAGCTAATGAGAAACCCTAGGGCTCGTTTAGTACAAGGAATTGGAGGCCAAGGAAGTTTGAGGCAATAACAGGTCTGTGATGCCCTTAGATCTAATCTTAAATGGGATTAACGAATACTGGGCCCACCAAAAATACCTCCTTAGGTGTTCTTACGGAAGCCTGTGTGGAAAGGGTGGACAAATTGTCCTGAGCCCTTCGCTAGTGACATTGCATCGCAGTGCCCTCTCCCTCAATAAGCAATGTCGCCTACAACCAACCCCAAAAAACAACCAAGAGCCAGTAGACTCACCCACTACCACTGCTTTCTCTCTCCTCCAGTTGCAACACAGATTCACCATATCCACCATGGCCACTGCATCATCGTCCCAAGCCATAACCAGTTCAAAATTCAAAGGAAAAAAAAAACCACACAAACCCACTGCATCAACGTCCCGATCTTCCCCAGCAACATTGATGTTCCCCTCTCACTTAACGCGTCTTCTCTATCCCTCTACAAATCCAAAAAAAAAAAAAATTACAGAACAAAAAAGAACATAAATGGTTTCAATTTTGGCTAAGAAAGGAAAGAAACATGAGTTTTTTGGTGTTTGGGGAAGGGATGTTGTGAGATGATGCCGAATTGGCTTGGGTTCTTTGATTATTTTTTGTCTAAAAATTTTCGAAGAGAAAAAGATGAGAAGGAGAAGAAATAATAGAAGAGGGAGAAGAGAAAATTTTTGAAAGACATAAGAAGAGGAGAGAGATAGAGAAGAAAAAGATGAAATAGATGTAGAGAATAAGAAGATGCAGAGAGGAAGAAGAAGAAAGAGAATCAGAGAGAGATGAGGAAGAAGAGGAAAAAGAGAGAGAAGAAAAGTCAAAAAAATATTTTTAAAACTTACTTTTCACCCAAAAAAAAAATATATATATATATATATATATATTTAGTCCTAGTCCAATCAAACATACACTAAACGCAGTACAAGTGTTATCCAACTTATGATAAGCCAAGTCAATCCAAGACTGTCCAATATTTAATCCAGTCCATAACAGTCCGCCGTACCAAACGACCTCTAGACTTACTAAGAAAGCTAATTAGAAAATAAAAAGGGAAATAATAAAAGTTTGCCAAAATATTCTAAAAACTTTGAACGCTGAAAAGTCAAATAAATGATAAAATTTGTCTAAAATAACCCATACATCACAGCAAAGCAGTGTGTTGTATATCTCACGCCATTCTCTTAGAAACGATAGGTCATGGGCCATATTCTGAGCTCGGGGCCCGTACTTGCACAAATTGGGTTTTGCTGGCACGACGACGTGCTCGCTTGTCCAGCTGTTCCTCGATCAACTCGGCCATATGTTCTACATCAATGAAGCAGAATACGGATTAAGAGGAATTGAATTGAGGAGGAGTTAGATTGAAGAGAATTAGATTCCGGATTCCTATTGAAATTGTTTACTAAACCAAATGGATATAGGAGAGTTAGATTCCGAATTCCTATTGTTGTTTGCTAAACAATATGAAATTGGGGTAGGAGTGGTACTAATTACTAAAATGTCCTCGTTGTTAGGTTAAAGTATATGGCAAATTTGGAATTTTTAAAAATTGTGTAAGGATATAATGGGTAAAAAAAATGAATTCCTAATGGGTTAGTTCTCTAGGAATTAAAATACCACTTCCCACCCAAGAATTGAATTCCTCCAAAATCAAGAATTCAATTCCTAATTTTGTGTGAGCCCTATTTACTTTTTAATTCCTATATGTGAAGAAAACACAGGAATCCTCCAAAATTGGAATCAATTCATGATTTGAATTCCAATTCCTGATTAGTCAACACACAATCAATGCAATATCAATCAATTAACCCATGAATATAAGCGAAAGTTAGAACCTACTCATAATCCTTAATAAAAAGAATAGTTATTTGGTAAGATCACAAGGGAAGTGAAACCTATTGGCAAATGAAAGTTTCATCAAAATCCGTATGGAATTCAATCAAAGTATATGTGCAATTTATGAAAATCAAATAAAATTCATAGATTCCTAACTACATATACTTTAAAATCCATTAAAATATTTTTATAATACAAGTGATAGTCTAAACTACAAGACAGAGGGGGTTTTTGTCACGACCCGATTCGAGAATAAGGTATATTCCCGAATCAAGGTGTGAGGCATATCATAGTCATAAGAATAAAATCCTACAACTATGATATGTTGAGAAATAAAGCCACAAATAAAACAAATGTACTTAACAACATAGAATCAGAGTCGCAGTAGCTCGTAGTTAAATACACACTAAAATATTTATCGAACGATTGACTACTTACAAATATTAATTACACAAATCAACAACAAAAGTCTAGTCGCTTGGTTGAAACTCACTTCCTCAAACTTCGCCTTGAATCCTGCACAATCTATTAGGGTATGAGCATTCTAATGCCCAGTATAGAGTACCGTCAAACCCCTCAATGTCATCTATCACAGTTAATCAAAATGTCATGCATCAAACAACACAAGATACATAAAGTATGCAACCAAACCAGATAAATATATTTGCATATGCGGTGATGTCATAAACTCCTCCCTTCTAATCCCACTAATTCATACCTTAGGGCAACAAGCCTGCATGTCCCATACCATGCATTTTACCATTGTGGCTCCGAATACCCTAAAATATGAACTAGTGCCCATATGTCCCTTAACCCAATTTTCTTTTGTTTACGAATTTCTCAACCTTCACTTTTCATTACAGGCTCTGTTCCCATCACCTCAGTATATTCAAACCATACTTCCATCACCTTAATATATTTAAACCCTACTCTCATCACCTGAATATATTCCACATTTTTACTCAGATATATCTCAGGTATTCTCCTACCCCTTAGATATACCTCAAACGACAGACCCATACCCCCAAACACCACTATATTTATGATGCATATGTAATACAGCGCAAACATCATTTATCTCTGCAGAATAATAATACAAATAATAACAGTAATATTCTAGGCTTAATTACATGAATAATAATATTCACCAAACATCAAATAATATTCACCGAGAAAAACAACAATAATATTCATATTTATAGTCTTATATATAAGCACAAAGACTAGCCCAATCATCGGGAAATCAGGAAACCTTACCTCATGTCTAGCTAGCCAAAGTACCAAATTAACCTTCGAAAGTTCCCAAATTCGTTGAATCTACACTTTTGATCCAATTCCTGAACAAATTCAAATTCAAATTATTATTGAGCAGTCTTCCCTTTATTTCACCTAAAACCAGTAAACCTCAACTTAACACTTCAACCTTACGCATTTCAAATATTCTATGTAAAAATGATGAAAATGACCCTAGGATCAACCCGGGGTCCAAAGCGGCCAAATCTTGTCCAAAATAATCTAAAACTGTGTCCTATGCCTTGTCAACACCGAAACAAGGCCAATGACCATGTTATCCAAAAGTTAGCATTTGGGTCCCAAGGGCCCCACAACAACTGATACTTTAAACAAAATCCGCATCGATGGACAACCTCGGATTGACTCAAAACATATACCATCTTACTCGGTTCGAGAAATCGAGGTGAATGGATTAAAAATATGGCTTCGGAGGCTATCGGAACAGCCACTGCATGCTGCTACTTGCTAACGAGGAGAGTGGGCTTGGCTAAGGTTATTGTTCATCTTCTCCAGAAATTCTGCAAATTTTTCCTTTTTTTTTTTTCCATTCTAAAACCCAAACTTTCTGAAAATTTTTTACCAATCAAAAGTTAATGAAATAAGGAACACTTGTAGTGCTTTTAAAGCTTATTCCCTCTAGTTTCTAAGCCAACAAACCACATGCAAAAGGAAGCTAAAACGAAGGAGGAAACCAGCTCCAAAGTTGGGCTCGTGGCTGGTTTTCAGAATAAAACAGATTGTTGTCCAAATTTTGCACATGTGTTTGACGTATCAAAATTCTACAACCTTCAACGAAACCAACTGTGTTTTGTTCTTGCGAAGTTTACTTTAAAACCCAACAAATGGCTTCCTCAAACACTCAAAGGATTGGGAGAAAAAGAGGGTCAAAGTGAGGCTTGCGGACCGCAAATTTCTAGAAAATGGAAGTTTCCATATTTGGTTCTAATTCATTTTCAACCATTCTATCACCCACAGAATGTTCCTAAGGCTTCTAAAACTCTTCTAAAGTTCATACCTATCATTATAACTCATGAAAAACTCCAAATGGAACCAAAATCATGAACACCCACGCTTAAAAAATTGCTCTATCCACCCAACCCGAAAATGGAAGTTCAAACTCTTCCAATTAAATTTTCCTATCACTCAAGTGACTCAAAATACTTTTTAAGGGACTAGAATCACACAAACGCAAAGTTAAAAATCAAAAATTCAAAATTTGACTCACCTTAGAGAATTTTTCCTCTCTTCCTATAATTCTACCTTCTCTCCCTCACCCAACTTCCATCTCTTACCTCCTATAATATTATCTTAGCTTAAGCAATCATTACACTTAGCCTAGACTAGGTGATTCATCTCTAATAGTTGAACAACTCACCCCTAATTGAGATCAAAATCAGATTTTGAAAGAGAAGGTAATAGGGAAGAGGGTGATGAATGAAAGGAAATGAGGGTTTTTGCCTACACATTGCAAAATTAAAGATTTCTTCTTCTTCTTCTCTCTCTCTCTCTCTCTCTCTCTCTCTAAAAGAAATCAGATTCATCATTGGGGAAGATCCCTTAGGCTGGATGAGTCATAAATTTAGGCTAGGTGACTCATCGGTGGATTTGAAAGCCTGAGGTTAGGGGAAAGAATGGGAGGAGAGTGGGATACTACCTTCCACGTTTTAGATTCTCTTTTTTTTTTTTGGTGGTCTACACGAGTATTTTTGTAATTTTCACACATAGGGGTATTTTGGTCATTTTGGTCCAAAATTCAGAAACGATTTCCGACGTGTTTGTTAAGTTGACTACTATCGTACTCCCTAAGAGTTATAATTGTCTCACCTCAACTTCTTAAATGTTCTTTGAAAAAATTCACAAAATATTATGTAAGGACATTTTTATCCAACTTAAAATTACACACTCAATCCAATAGTCTCAATCCAAAATCACTTGATAAAATACCCTTAATCATTCTTCACTATAATATTATTTTTCATTGAAATACGAAAGTCTACCTTTAATTTTTTAGGGTATTACAGTTTCTCATACATACACTACTAAGGTGCCATGGAGGTTCGAACATGAGACCGTTGGTCTACAAATCAAAACATTTTTCCACTCAGCTAGTCTTCGTTAGCAAATTCATTAAAATCTTAATTGTATACACCCCTTAGTTTTATGTTATGTGTTATGTGTTTAGTTATTAGGTACTTTTTAATTGTCTATTATAAATTTTAATTAGTGTCTTAGTTTAATTATAACTCTTATCTTTTCCTATTTTAAAGTAAGTGGAACAGTGGAGTAGTGTTTCACCTGTTATTGTTAATTGGCTGCTTAGTGGCCTATATTTTCTCATTATTAGTTGTAATTATCACCTATTTACGGTGAGGAATTGATGGAATAAATGAGCACAAAATTATTCAAAAAGTAACATAAGTTATTTTAGAGGTCCAGGGTTCCTCTATGAATCCTAGTTAAAGAGGTCAAGGGTTTCTCCATAAGTCCAATCCCACAATTCCATGGTTTTTCTATCTTGTTTTGTATCATTATGCTTCCCCTTACACATTATACATATTTTATTCTTTTGCTATGTGTACTTTTAAATCCACCAAGAAAGTGTGAAAATGTGTAGAAATGTCCCATATTGGAAAGTTGAGAAACCTAACAATGACTTATAAGTAAGGACTAAAATATTGATAATATTGATGAAATATCGAGGGTATTATTATTTTTTCGGGTCTATGATATTTTGGAACATACCCATACACATATAGTATAAGTATCGATAATATCGAAAAATATTGATGTCAATAATTTTTCTCACACTTTAATAACATTTGGCCAAAATATTGCTATAATATCAAAATGATGAAGGCTGTGAAAAATTTGAAGAGTTATTTACATTAACACCCCCCTGAGGTTTCTTATGCTTTCCTAAAGTCTCAAAAATTACACAAACACTCATTGAGGTTTCAGTTTGTTTTCACAAAAAACCCTTGCGTTGATTGTTTGTCCAAAAATTGATGGTTTCCTTGAAAAAAAATACTTATGCAAATGACAAAATTATGCTCAATTAAGTATACACAGTCTAATCTCAAAGGCCAACTTTGTCATTTGTAGAATTTTTTTGGGTATAAAATCATCAATATTTGGATTAAAAATCAATGAAAAGAAGTTTTGTGAAAACAATTTAAAACCTCAGGGGTGTTCTTGTAATTTCTAAAACTTCAAGGAGTTTTGTAAAAAAGCTGAAAACCTTTAGGAGTGTTAGTGTAAATAAGTCAAATTTGAACATTATAGGAATTCTATGTGGTATTAAGTTACTCATGTATCTTATCATGCAATGTATAAAGTGTAAACTATTGTAGTAACTCAATATAAATAAATGATTATGGTGTGTTTAATATTGTTTCATTAATTACTACATATTTTCTACACTCGCAGTGTTTGTCAGTTCGCTATATAATCAACTTAAATCAGTTAAACCCATCATGAAATGCATTTCCTTCCAATGTTTTGTGATAAAGTAATAGATAATTGACTATATAAACATCTTCCAAAGTTTCAAGAAAAATTTTCAAGTTTTTCTTACAATTTTCGTGGTTTTTATTCAATTTTTATCGATATCGATAATATCTAGATATTTCCATCGAAATCTCTATGTATTTAGACTATTGATATTTCCGAAAACATCAATATTTTAGACCTTGAAAAGAAAACACAGAAGGCAAAATAACTTGGATTGGTGGTGGAGCCTACGGGTTTGGGCTGAAATAAATTTTTTTCCCGAAATTTTATTTATTTTTAAGTTAAAATGTTCGTAAACAATAAATCACAATAAGATAAGATAAAATCAACTAAAAAAAGAGAGAACCCCTTTATATAGTAACAAAGCTCTTAGGAGATGTGCAATGAACCAAACCAGAAAATAGGAACAACATCAATTCTGTGGGATACCCAACTTCCAAATTTGAACCATATTCACACTATGGCAGGGATTTTATATTAAATGAGCCAGAGCTGTCCTCGCCAAATATGCCAAGTGGGCAAAAACCCTCCTAAACCCCGAAAACACGTTTTCAAGTACACCAATTGCTTGCTTAGCAAGCATACACAATTCGCACGTGACCCACGGCCTCACGGCCTATAATTAGTTAGTAAACTGTACACACAGTCTCCTACACAAAGCGGGAAAGGAAAGATATTGGGCATTTGAGAGCTTCCTTCCTCTACTGCGACTCTGCCGAGGCCTTTTCCAGACCCTCTCGCAGCTTTTCCTCTCAACCAATACTTTCGCTGGCGATTACAGCAGAGGCCAAAAGGTACACGAATCCCTCCCTCTCGTTCATGGGTTTGGTGTTTTTTTCAATATTTTTTTTATAAATTTTTCTACTGCGGCTTATATTTGGGTTTTAATTTGTCTCTGTTTGGTGAAATTTTCTGGGGTTTTCTGGGTGATGATACTTTGAATTGGTTATGCATGTGTGAATATATGTGTTGGATTTGTTGAATTTGGGGTTTTTCTTTCTGGCATTTTTACAGTGAAGATATCGTCATTCAATGAAGTGTTGTGGTGCGTTGGTGTTGGGGCTTTATTGTGGCGGCTTAAGTTTCTGTCAGAATTAATTTCATTAGCGGCTTACTTAAGTTTTATTTGTTTTTGGGTAAAAGAAATTGTTGAAATTTTTTGTTGTAATGTTGTCCAAGAGTTTGGAGAAATCACTAAGTTATTAATGTACCTTTCCTTTAGGCTTTTGGCAAAATTCTACATTACTGAAGGTTGAAACATCAATACGTCGTTTAGTAGCAATTCCCATTTTTTTGAATTTTTCTTTTTGTTTTTAAAATCAGAGGAAAAAAAAAGGTCAAAGGCACAGTACCCGTTTGGTAATTTTTCAATTCTATAATAGAATGGGGAGAGGAAGAAGAAGAGAGCAAGAGAGCATAATTGAGAGAGTATCGAGATATGGGGTTGAGGGTCTCTTCAACTTAAAAGCAAAATAATTTTTTTTTTTTTTTTTAATAACAAAACACTGGTTATTATGCAGTTTTAAAACACCTCCCGGCCTTAGACTAAATTGGTAAACGTCTGTGGATACTTGGAATATAATATAGTTGAAAAGCTGTTGATGAATTCCTACCTTTTTTTTAGAATTATGTAATGTGGTATCAGAAATTACCGATTATCCATATAACAATTAAATGATGCAAAAAAGCTAATTACATCGCCACTGCTGGGCACCATGTTAAACCAATAGGTGGACTTCCCCCCTCTTTATATGAGAGTTCAATTTGGGGCTAGAGAAATTGCAGTTCTGGAATCCCTGTAATAAAGAATTATGTATATCTAAGAACTTTGTTTCCAATGTAGTTTAACCGGTCTTTTAGGCCTTATAATCTTTATTATTTGCTTTCGTATTGAAAGCAGACTTGAGTTACATGATGCTGTGTGTTCTGTTCTCAAGCATGTCTACAAGTTTGTGATTCTTTTATTTGAACAAATCTGCCCTAGTAGGATCAGAATCATGATAAATACAATATATAATTAATAAAGGGAAGTCCTAGTTAATGTCTCCGCCACATTCATAGTGTTACTTCCCCTTCTCCCTACTGAGTGGTGCATATCATGAAAGGGGATGGGAGTTTGCCATGATTTATGTGATGTAGCCTTTTATGAGTATCATTTGATTGACTGGGATGCAAGTGGTTTTATATAGATATGTTTTCAAAGTTTAGTCATTGACTCACTGGGGATGCTTCCTCTGGATTTCCTTTGTTGGCTTTACGAAATTGACAAGGAAAAAATTGTAATTGTCTACAAGATACAAGAAAATGTATTCATTGTACGATAAGTAACATGCAGGTTGTCATTAGGGTGGAGGTTTTTCTGAACCTGTTTCCGGTCCTTACTGTTTATATATCTACCATCACTATTTGTTCTTTTAAATGTGACCTACGAATTCCCTTGTCCTGTTTATAGTTACTGATTATTAAAGGCCTGTTCAAGCTAAAACTCGATATGGAGCCCGTCGATTGGAGAACTCAATTTCCTGCAGATTCTCGAGAAAGAGTTGTAAATAAGATGTAAGTTGAATAGCATTGATCATATCAAAACATTGTTTGAATTCCACCTCAAGGATTTTCCTTCTTTGATTACTTAAATTTTATCTCGGCATTACAATTTTGGATTAGTACAATACTTTGTGTCATTACAATTTTGGATGTACATTGTGGGTACTGCCTTAATATGTGCTTAATTACTTAATAAATAAATAATAATAATTTAGACATGTTAAGCTTTATGATAATTCTACATAGGCTGAGCTAGGGTGAGCATCAGCATGACTAATTGTTTTGCAGTATTTAACTTTTCTTCTGTATGACTTATGAATTTTGCAAGCCAAGATTTTGAGCGTCACGTAGATTTGAATGTTTATATATTACAATACCATACTTTGACTAAGCCATTCTGATTGTTTACTAAAACTATTACATTTGATCTCTTCTTGAGCTTACATGGCTAGTAACTTTCTGACTGCGGAAAAATTTCTCATGCAGTATGAATACCTTAAGGAAGCGTTTTCCATCTTCTGACTCGGAAAAATGTATATCTGAAATCAAGAATATTGCTCTAAAGTTCGAGGAAAAGATTTATATGGTTGCCAGAAACCAGGTACCTTAGGTTATGAAATGCCTTTCTTCTCAAGCACATATTTCTATTCTTTTCCTCAGCCTTGTCGCTCTTGAAACTCAACAGCCTCCTTTTAGTTATTGTGATATTTCTGGACTGCCTAGGTTTTAGAAAATAAATCATTGCAGTTCGCTAATGCGTTTATTTATTTATTTATGCTTATTTAAAACGAAAGAGTCTAAATTTAATAAACATTTCTTTTTTAATTTAGAAAGAATATGTAATGAAGATCATGTCAAGGTTGGAGGCAATGGTTCCTTCATCATCAAAGTCAAACCCTTCCTATTCTGGTCTAAACACCTCGAATCCAGGTAAGACATCAATTTGAAAAACTAATTTATTGAGTTTTGGATTATGCATAAGAAAAGATTTAGGCTTTTATTTTTTCTACAGGGAGATGATTTTGGCACTCCTGATATCACCTCCCACTCCTCTGCTCTCTCTCACAAGAGGAGAGCATGAGGGTATTTTAGGGTGATTTTGGAGTGCCAAAATCGTGACCCTTTCTTAAATCTGGAACAGTGTCAAAATATTATGCAATTTTAGCCTATTCTGTTGTTTTATATATCTTTCTTGGATACATAACATATGGTATTATATGTTCCCTAGCTAAATTCTTTTTGATTTTTTTGTTTTTTGTTTTTCAATCATGAAACAGAAAATTATTATTAGTTTTTTTTTGGGGAAAAAACTGGGAACTGTTTTTTATATCTTTGGTGGCTACAAATTCAAATACTGGTATCACTGGGTTGAAGAGTAATATTGGCATATATTTCTTGTATCCTTCACCTATATTCCAATAACGTCATCTTGCTATTTTGATCTTTATTTTTCAATAACATCTTATGGCACTCCATCCCCAAGGTGGTAATCAAGGCCAATCAATTGCTGTTCAATCCAGAGATCAGTCTCAAGCACGGGAACAACATTCATTGCCTAATGTTCCAAATACCATTGCATCTGGTGGATTTTCTTCTAACTTAGCATCTGCACGGTCGACTGTCAGTGTTCCAGCTCGGGTTCCCTTGCCAAACAGTGCTACTGAAAATTCTAACTCGCAGAAGTCAGTAGGAAATTTATCAGGGCAAGGGGCACCTATCAATGTTTCTGCCAATAATGTGAGACAGGAGCACGGGAGACAACATTCACCCCACATTGGTACTCAGCAGAACCATGAGCAACTAAATCATCATCTTGGTATTCAGGTCAAGCAGGAAAACATCACACCATCATGTATAGCCCAGCAAAAACAACTACAGCAGTACCAGCAGCAGAAACTCTTAAAACCTGCTCAGAAACAGACCTCTCAACAATCTGTCATGCAAACTCCTGCCATACGGCCTTCTGAGGCACATGTTGCTCCACTTTCTGATCTTCGGCAGGATCAGATGTCTTCTTTCGAGCAGACAACACGCTCTGTGATTAAGAATCATCCTCACACAGCATCTAGGCAAATACACCAATCACAAGAGACTCCTGATATTCATCAAAATGTATCATCAAGACCAGATAATCTAGCAATGCAATCACCAAAGCAATCACATTTGATGGGTAATCCTGGCTTGCAGCAGCAACAGACTAGGTTACCAGGCCAACCAAATAATGTACAACAATGGTTTCAGGTACAAAAAATGAATCTTTCAAGTACACATCATGAACAATTGGCGGAAAGAAACAATATTTCTGTACTGCAACAAAGCTCGCAGCTGCTTGGAATACAATGTCCTAGCTCAGGCATGCGCCAAAGCAATTTTAAAATGCAGGAGGAAACCCAACACACTGCTTCAGCTCTTTTGCCAAATCAAGGTCAACGGTCACAACCACAGTCTCTCGAGAGGCAACTGAACTCTCAATCACAGCCAGATAAGATGCGACAGCTGCCAAATCCAACAGAACAAGATCAGCAGCAAACATATCAAACATCAGGTAAAACTGTAAAACCAAATCATGTAATTTGGCAGAAAAAAATAGATTTGTTGGATAAAAGAAAATAAGTAGGAACACCTTCCTAGATACATTATTGTTATATTGTTGAGTTTCTAATTTTTACGGATGTGTGGGGAACCTCTAAATTGTTGCTGGCTAGTCCTAAATTCAACCCAAAGGCAAATGTCATAAATGTTGAAAAGCCTGACTGCCTTTTTTCTCATCATTCTGTTGGTTGGTTTTATTATCTATTGATTGACATGACTTTCTCTTCATTATCAAGCCTGGTTGCCTCTTTCCTGTTGCAGCTTATTTGGATTCTCATATATTTTAGCAGTGAAATTAAATTTTTCTCTGATTGATGATTAGTTATATTATAAGTCATCACACCCTAGCTTCTGGGTAATCGTAGTTGTTGCAATACTTTTGTGAAACTTTTGACTCCTCCATTAACAAACTGCAAAATCTCTACAACAATATTAGCTAGCTTCTAGGAATAAATATCTGCAGTAAAGATATGTTTTATATATATACCTTTTATAAACTGGAAGCCATTGCCATTTTTTAATTATGTAGAAGTTGGATTTTCACCTTGATTATTAGTTTGTACCAAAAGAGGCTCACTTCTTAGGGCATCTATTCATCTAGGCCAGAATGAATTTTTAATTGAAAAAAAATTTGTAGAATTAAATACAACCCTCACTTTTATTTGCACAGTCATCCTACCAAATCTACTTTCAATTGATTTGTGCTTGCATATTTTTACAATTTTACAGGAACAGTAACGTCCACATCTGAGAATAGGATTTCATTTGTAGACAACTGGCAAGAGGATACCTATAGGAAGGTACTCTTTCTCTGTCTTTGTAATATTAGTCGGAGAGGATTTGTTAGTCTAAGCCAAATTCCTGCATTTTATTACTATATTAGCTTGTACTTTGTTTATGTTTGTATTTTATGGCTGTGCATCTTATTTTAATAGTAGTCCACTCTAGCTTAGGCACTGGACTTAATTGATTGACTGAGAGATTTATTTATTTACCCCTTCTTTTTTTTTGCAAACCTCAGTAGGGAGAATTTATTAAAAGAAAGAGAAAAGAACAAAGAGGGAGGAAATAGACTTCATATTGTAGTTTAAAAATGAGGACTGATTATCCTAGATAATACAGTAATACACAAGCAATAATAAAGTCGTTTCAAATTATGACAAACTCCGTGATTAAAGTGTTAATGAACTACGCCATTAAATGCAATTAGAGTGTAGGTTGGAAAAATAATTATTCTTGGATGTTAAATTTGCATTCAATCACTGTGTGGCTTGATGCATAATTCTAGTGGAGGCATAAGCATCCTCTTACACATTGGAAAGTTAGCTGAACTCAAATGATTTAAGTTGTTGAACTTTAGTATAACTAACTGGTTTCATTTTGGTGAATTGGAAAGTGGGGTTTTATGCATTTCATTTAAACTGTTCCTTGGTCGAATTGGAACATTTTTAGTCTGACATTTTCAATTCATTACTAAACTATTTTTGAGTAACCAACTTGTTATGACTCACAATTGTGCAGAAACCAAAAATAACAGTTTTACGCTCTCGGCTTTCCACCTAAATTCTTTTCTTCATGAAATAGGGTTTATTTTGCCCTGCATGAAATAAATGGAGGCTATCTACTTTTTCTTTATGAATACACTTCCTTGTTGGTGGTGGAGAGAAGCCGTAGGTTCTATGGAGATATAGTTTGTTAGCAATTATTTGGTCGATAGTGGAAAGAAAATAACAGGAATTTTGAGTAGTCGGAGGGGCATCACTTTTGGGGTTCAATTTCCCCTGCAACCTGTGACAGCCCCTTTTTTTCTTTTTGAGCATGGATTGGGTAGCTGCTGTTTCCTCATCTGACTGTAGATTGAGAGCTGTTTTGTTTCATTCTTTTTCTTCATTTCATCTTTTCTTGTTTGGTGCCCTGCATTTGTAGGCAGAATCTAGGATCTTTTGCAGACTGCTGGTCCACTTGGGTTGTGTTCTACACTCATTAGTATACATTACATATTTCCTATCAGGAAAAATATTAATAGCCAAATTTCAGCCTTCTTTCTTACACAACTGTTGACTTATTTATCTGATTGTTATTATTCTAGATCATATGGCATATGCAAAATCTTCTCATCCTGATAATGTGTGTGTGCGTGTTGTCATAATTTTTGTGTGCAGATACAATTACTGTCTACCTATGGTTGCATAGGGCAATTTTATTTAAGAATTATATCTGTGACTGAATACTTTTTTAAAAATGTTATTTTGTAGGTTGAAAGTTTAAAAAGCAAGTTTTTAACACCTCTTAGTGATATGCTTCGAAAAGTGACATATACCATCCAGCAGGTAAGTTACTGCTTCACTTCTTCAAGTTTTCTACCTTATCTGTCCAATACAAGAACAAATGCTTTTTCAGCTTATATTTTAAATTTTATACATGACTAATTTCGATTATTGTTTTTAAAAATCTCTGAATTTTCTCCAGTTCAATTCCGTCTCTCAACAGACAGAAAGAGTCAGTATTGAGAGATATAAAGCATTGAAGAATAGGTTGACGGAGATCATTTTGCATCTAAATGTGCCCAAAAGCAAAATTACACCTTCTTACAAGGAGAATCTGGGTTCAATGGAGAGGCAAATTCTGCTTATTCTTCACACGTATGGAAGGGCAAAGCCTGTTCCTTCACTGCAGCATGAACAACTTCCTTCTGATGTGCACTCCATGCGTCAAATGGTGCAACTTCATTCTCAAACTCCTCAAGTTCATACACATCAAGACGAAAGGAAGCTACCATTGCAGTCAGTGAACTTGCAGTGTTCTGCAACAAGCAATGCGACAAACTTCGTGAACAGTTCTAGGTCTCCAGCAGAGCATCCAACCCTGAAACATGACATGGTGCATTTGAGAAAGAATTTGACTGAGCAATATTCAGGACAAGCAAATTCGTTGACTGCAGTGCGGCAGGTTGCCTCAGGATCCTCAAAAATCCCTACAGGCGGTTCTCAAAAACCTAAGGTTCAGACCTTGTCACAAATACCCATACATGAAACGCAGTCTAATTTAAATGCTCTTGATTCTAGCTGTAGTACGCTTAAAGATATGCACCTCAAATTACCTAAAGAAGAGCCGGCTGTACAGACTCAAAACCCAAAGCAAGAACTTCGAAGGCACATGATCATGGAGCAACTAGTGCAACAACAGAAAATAGTGCACCAGCATCATGAGCCGGTAAAGCTGCAGTCTGGAGCTTCATTTCCTCACGCTGTGCCCAAAATTCTTGGTTCTTCCTGTCAAGAAATTTCTCAGTACTCTTCTCAGATTGACAAGAAAAATCTGCTGATACCCCTTACGAAAGCTAGAACGACTTTGTATCCTGCAAACTCCCCCTCTATTAAAATTTCTTCTTTGGTTCCCTTGGCTGCATCATCTAGGACAGGAGATTCTGAGAAACCTATTTCTGATACTTCATCCCTTTCAAATGCTGGGAGTACTGGAGATCCACAAGTAAATGGTGCACAATCTCCATCGCCCTTTGTCATCAGCACTCCTGGGATGTCTGCATCACCCTTGCTCGAAGAGTACACTAATGGCATTCAGTGTAACACTTCAACAATAATTTCTGATGAGTTGACTGTTTCTGAGCAGCCTATTCAGCGCTTAACTAAAGTGGTTAGTTTGATTTGTTGCAACTTCCTCTTTGATTGTTCTAGAAAGTTTTGGACTTACCGCTTAACATGGAAAATTATTATCCTTGTCCCATTGCAGGTGAACTTGATGTCATCTAAAACAATAAGTGCTGCTGTTTTGGATATTGGTTCCATAATGTGTACAACTGATAGAATATTAGGACCAGAAACCGATGGGAGATCTATAGGTTCGTTTGGTAAAGATTTTGTGGAAATGACCAATTCTCATTTGCTAAAGAGGTATTTGACCTGGCAAGATAACACCTTTCCAACAAGGAAACTTAAACGCTGCAGAAGTACAGTGCCAATGCATGTTGTTGATAGCTTACCAGAGTTTAATGATAAGGAGAAATTTGACTTGGATTCGACTGCAATATCTTACATCAGAAGGCCTAGGATTGAGGTATGTTGCTGGTTTGATAGGATCTTTTAATTTCTTATAGCTAATAATTATATCTAATGATAGCACTCTCTCATGGATGCTGCCTGCAACAGAGCATCAGTGCAGTTGAGAAACTACCATCATTGTGATCCTTTTGGTTTTAATGGTTTGCTCATTTTTCTTGCCATTACCATCTGATATAAAAAGAAAGTGCTCTATCTCTTGTCTGCTACACAATGACCCAAATACTTTTTTTCTTCCAGTTTCTTTCTTTCATTTTCAACAACTACCTGGTATGAAAGGGACTCTCAAGTCATATCTCACATTTCTATTTGCATTGAGAGGATCTTTCTGAAACGTATTTCAGTATTCATTCATTGGTATATTATAGTAACCCGTACTTAACCTACATAATTTCATAAAAAGATTAGATAGACCGTATTTTGTCTATTCTATGAATTTGTGGAATTATTGTAGGTTATCTGAAAGAGTAATTAATTTGTGGTTACTTTTCCATGAAAATGATGTCAGCATCATTTACATAGTTTTAATGACTTTGTGATTGCTTCATTATAATACTAGAATTAATTAATTAGTTTTTCCCTAGAACATCTATCTAATAGGTAATAAGTTATGCATATAAAGAACATATTAGAGAAGTCGCAATTCCAGAAACATTAATAGAAGAGAAGAAAATGAGACAATCTGTGGGCAATCTGATGTGCATGGGATTTGGAGTCAGTATCTAAAGCTCAATTGCATATCTTCCACCTTGATAAAAACCAGCAGGATATTATCATTATAAAACTTTGCTTTTAATACCTCAATACATGAATTATGTTTTGCTCAAGAAAATATTTTGCTGTTTAGTTGACAAAGGAATTTCATGTTTATTTCAAGTTCAGAAATTCCCTTGTTTAGGGATCCCCGTTCTCTACATTTATGAACCATTTTCTGTAATTTTTTATAAAATCTAGATTCTAACATTGTTCTGTTATCCGTGTTTGTTTGAATTGTATATTAGATATTTTTTTAAAATTTTTTTTGTAAAATATCTATGTCAGTTCTCCTCATTATTGTTATAATATAATATCCCTATATTCAAGCCAGGAAAGCTGTATTATCCCTGTACCAGATGGTACAATTTGAAACTGGTTAATATTTCCTCTAGGCAGAGAAAGAAAAATATTGTTCCTGATTCTATTTATTTGATGTTGTCTTTGTGTTGTACTGTGGTATCCTTTTCTAGTAAGCTTTTGTACATCTCTTAAAGTAAGGCCCCATAGGGTTGAATTGGGATTACAAAAAAAAAAATATATATATATATATATATATTATATTATATTATATTATATTATATTTTACACATATGAAACTTAGCTGCCTTCTCAAAACTTTGGGTCATAGTATTTCTTCATGTCCTTACTGTTATCATTAATGCATCACATGTTGCAGGTGAATCAAACCCTCTTAGAAGAAATTACAGTAATCAACCACCAACTAATAGACACAGTACTGGATATCAGTGATGAAGACACCCCTCCAACAGTAACCTCAGCCCCAATTAAAGTTGGTGAAGGAACCATCGTCAGGTGCTCCTTCATTGCTGTGGCCATCAGTCCAAGTCTGAAGTCAGAGCAGGTTTCAGTTCATATTGTTTCACATTAGTCCAAATGTGATCAGAAACCACATGTCTGACTTTTCGATTCCCGTATTAACTTTGTGTTCAATGTCTATGTAGCTTTCAATCCAGCCTTTACGATTGCTTGTTCCTGCAAATTATCCGTTGTGCTCCCCCATATTTCTAGACAAGTTGAGAGTGGACATCAGGTGAGACAATGAGCCTATACTTTTGTCTTTATTTGCTGTTTGTTTTATACATCGTGCTACAACCTGAAGCAACTGTCATCTTTCTTCCCTTTCCCAAAAAAATTATGTTTTTTCTTTTCACCAAGCACAACAACTAGCTGGCACAACACTTGTCACACTGCTTTCCTCACACATCTTCATAATCAGCCTTGCACAAGATGCACCACTGGAGGGACAGCCACATAAGAGGTCTCCTCCTTTGGATTTGATCGTCAGCAGTCATCCTTCCATGTTCGACTGCCACCAACCATGCCAAATCTGCACATCTGGAGGCGTTTTGGCTATATTACTGCAGAAATATTTAAAATATGAGCCGACAGAAAATGTGCCTGACTTACCTAGGAGTGACTTCCTTACATCCTCTCTACTAATGTAAAGTCCCAACCCTTTCAATGCTTTCAAAAAACCTGCCTGTTCCCCAGCTTCCTCATCCATTAGATTTTTCTAAAGCCAAAATCCCAGCTGACAGGAAAGTTGTTATTCATTGCTGTACTTACAACTGCTACATTAAGGCTACAGGATAGATATAGAGCTGAGGGAATTCCCTATTAAAAGGTCTTCCTCCTCCCAAACATCTTTGCCAAAATCCTATTCTCTCCTCGTAAGACTCACAATTTTTTATGAAATCCTCATAGCCAAGACTAATCTCTTTCCAAGTGCACCTACTAATTTCCCTCACCAATGTTTGGCATCCCTCACATTTTTCGGCGACCAATACCTGCTTCTTAATTCTTATCACCACATGCCACAATGCTTCCATCATCAATATGCAATTACATTTTCCATGAATCAGATTACTTTCTTCTTGATACATAATGATGATGGAAATCATGACAGAGTGAACTCACTGTTGAAAATACGGCAGTGAAACTTCTCTTTTCTTTTTCTTTTTTCTTTTTTTTTTGGACAAAAGATTCCTTAAGTTGTCGCTATAAACTTATAGGGGTTATTTGTCTCTGTAGAGAGGAGTGCTCTTATTAATTTAGGCCTTGGGCTTTTAAATGATGCATATTTGTCCGAGATTTTCACTGTTTTTGTGCCACATGGTCAATTATGAAGATTTATGCCAGATTTTATAAAATTGTATTATCAACTTAATTCATTGGCATGCTTTTCATCTGACCACCCTTGCAAATGATGATTAATTACCAGAATAGTTACTATTTGTCCTCTTGGCCTAATGAACTTGTCCCCCTTGTTGCTCTGGCAGTAATGAGCTAGAAGATCTTTCAGCAAAGGTGAAGTCAAAACTCAATATCTCTCTCCGGAGCTTGACGGAACCTTTGTCCCTTGGGGAGATAGCAAGGACATGGGATGTTTGCGCCCGAGCGGCTATTTCTGAATATGCACAGCAGTTTGGGGGAGGAAGCTTCAGTTCTAAGTGTGGAATGTGGGAAGACTGTCTTAGTGCTGCTTGAATCATTTTTGCATGTACAGTGCCTGCCTGTTCAGAAGTTCCTCTTAATATGCAGCATGCTCTGTGGAAGATACAGTCAGGTGGTATATAGTCTGCTGATTGTATAGATTTGGATGACAATTGGACCCTTTGAAAACAAAATTTTTGTTTGATGTACAAAAGTTTTGGATATTAAGAGCTTGTGTAGTAATTTTCTTTCTTTTGGTTCTGATGTGTTTTCCTTCTCTCTCTTTAATTAAAACAAATGGGGAAAAAAAAAAAATCTTACAAAATATGAACCAGATCCCCTACAAAGCTATAACTTATTAGAGTAAGGAATTTTTGTTATAGATAATAGATGTCCTTCGCTTCATCTGCACAGTGTAATAAAGCAAGGTAAGAGGAGCATATAAGTCAGGCTGCTTAATTAATGTATGAAAGTGTTGCTGAATATATCACATTTTAAATGTTTGACCATTGAAAAGAAATCTGCAATAAGGAAGGACTGTCCCTGCATCTTTAAATGTTTAATTTAGGTCCAATCATAGTCTAAAATATTGATAATATAACGAAATATCAATAATATTATTGTTTTTTCAGGTCAAAGATATTTTGGAACATATTCGTACACATATTCGTAATCATAGTCTATAATATCAATAATATCGAGATGATGAAGACAATGAAAATTTTGAAGAGTTATTTACATTAACACTCCCTGAGGTTTCTTGCGTTTTCACAAAACCCCCTCAAGTCTCAAAAATTACACAAACACCCCTTGAGGTTTCAATTTGTTTTCGCAAAAGCCCTTTTTGTTGATTGTTTGTCCAAAAATTGATGATTTCATTGAAAAAAAAAATATATGCAAATGACAAAATTAACCTCAATGAAGTATATGCAATCTAATCTCAAAGGCCAACTTTGCCATTTGGAGAATTTTTAAAACCTCAAGGAGTTTCGTGGAAAAGCCGAAAACCTCAGAAGGTGTTAGTGTAAATAACTCAAATTTGAACCTTATAGGAACTCTACGTGGTAATTTCTTTTCATCCAAACTCTCTCTCTCTCTCTCTCTCTCTCTCTCTCTCTCTCTCTCTCTCTCTCTCTCTCTCTCTCTCTCTCTCTCTCGGAGTGCTTCTCACAACCAAAAGAGAGAGTTTTTCCACTTTGAGAGGTCGAAGTTCCTACGGTCTCAATTCCTTCTTTTGAGTCTTAGGATATTCTTTTCTTAGCTTATTATCTGTGTTGCCACAGTTCGTTAGACAAGGCTTACTGTTTCATTGTTCTTGGTTATGGGCAGTGATTTAGCGCGATTCTCGAACGACGTCAGCTTCATGACTATGAAGAAGAGGCGGTAATTATTGGGGATGAGGTGAAAAGGGACGATGTTCAAGGGTTTGAGTTGTGTCTTTTTGGACAATTACTTACATCTCGAGTTTTTAATCGCTTTGCTCTTAGTCACACTCTTACTCAATCGTGGTGACTACAAGGACGTGTCAGGATTATTAAAATGGAAGAAAATATTTTTCAAGTATTGTTCAATGGGGAGAAAGTGCTCAAATATGAATATGGTTTGAATGTATTATGTTTTATTTATTCTTCTTCATAAGGAGGTATATATAAGAGTTTACAGAATGCTATACAAGGAATTAGATACAATAAAGAATTAGGAAAGTATGTCCTAATTATACAATGATTTATCAACTATATAAAAAATAGAAAAGTAAATCCCTTAATTAATCAAGGAAGTAAATCTCCTTGATTAATTAGGAAGTAAATCTCCTTGATTAATTAGGAGACTCACGTCAATACTCTTCCTCAAGTTTGTGCATATATGTCACCAATGCCTAACTTGGTAAGTGAGTCATAAAATAATTTTCCACAAACAGCTTTGGTTAAGATATCTACCAACTGATTTTCTGATTTTACGAATGGTAAGCGGATGATCTTCTTCTCAAGTTTATCTTTGATAAAATGTCTATCCACCTCAAAATGTTTAGTTCGATCATATTGAACTGGATTATGGGCAATATCGATGGCTGACTTGTTATCACAATGTAACTCTATTGGCTTTTCTGGCTTGAACCCCAATTCTGTCAATAGTCTTCTGATCCATAGTAATTCACAAACTCCGTGAGCCATTCCTCAATAATCTGCTTCAGCACGAGATCAAGAAACCACATTTTGTTTCTTACTCTGCCAAGTGATTAGGTTACCTTTCACAAAAGTGAAGTAACTTGAAGTGGAGCGTCCGTCAGTAATAGAGCCGGCCCAATCAGCATCTGTATATCCAACAACTTCGAGATCTCTATTTTTGGAGAACGTTAACCCTTTTCCGGGTGCTGACTTTAAGTATCTTAAGATCCGATCAACTGCATTCCTATGGGACACACTGGGTGAATGCATAAACTGACTAACCACACTCATAACATATGCAATATCTGGTCTTGTGTGAGCTAAATATATCAACCTTCCAACAAGGCGTTGGTACTGTTCCTTATTTGTTGGTTCTTGATTCATGTCTTCACATAACTTGTGATTCATCTCGATGGGTGTATCAACAGGTTTGCATCCAAGCATTCTTGTTTCAGTGAATAGATCTAATGCATACTTCTGTTGAGACAGAAATATACCAGTTGTGTCGTTTCCAGTTACAACTATGTTATCCACATAAACAATCAATGCAGTAAGTCTTCTTCCATCACGCTTCAAGAATAAAGTGTGATCTGCATTACTCTGTATATATCCAAAATTCTTCATGGATTTAGTGAATCGGCCAAACCATGCCCTAGGGGATTGCTTTAACCCATACAATGACTTTTTGAGCTTGCAAACTTGATTCTCCTTGCTACGAGCTAAGTTACATCCTGGTGGCAAATTCATATATACTTCTTCTTCCAAGTCTCCATGTAAGAAAGCATTTTTGACATTAAATTGATGTAATGGCCAATCGAGATTTGCTGCTAGAGACAGAAGGACTCTAATAGTTTTAATCTTGGATACTGGGGCAAAGGTCTCTTGGTAGTCTATCCCATATCTTTGTGTGTACCCCTTCGCCACCAATCTAGCTTTATATCTTTCAGTGAATCTATCTGCTTTGAGTTTCACAGTATAAATCCACCTACATCCTACTATCTTCTTTTCATGAGGTAATGGCACACGTTCCCATGTGCCATTCTTTTGGAGAGCTCGCATTTCTTCATTCATGACTTCTTTTCATTTTGAGTTTTCTAGTGCTTCAGTTACACTGTTGGGAATGGGTATGTCTGCCAACTACTATACAAAGTGTACCTGTGACTTTGATAGTCTGCTGATGGATACATAATTTTTGATGAGATATTTCTCTTTTGCATTAAGATCTGCTTTGTAGTGAGCCGGAGGTTTTCCACGGTTCTTCCATTTTGGAATTTGATGTGCAGGCTCTGTGCCTTCTGAAATAAAATCATCATGGGATATTTCATTAATGTTATCAGTTTCAGGAAAAGATGTTACCTGAATGACGTCATCAGCAAGTGATTGGTGTGGTACTGGCACTGAAGAGTTATCCAGAGTGGGCAAACACTCCTCAATATTCTCCTCTTGAGTTTGACAGCCGAGAGACGACCAGTCGCTGTCCTCTGGCGACCGGTCGCTTTTGTACAGAGTCAGATCTTTGGGGGGCGACCGGTCGCTTTCAACCTGCGACCGGTCGCTTTTGCACAGAGTCGAATTCTCGCTGGGCGATTGGTTGCTATAATAGAGTAACCGGCCGTTTTCAATCTGTAAAGTGTCTGCAGGAAAAAATTCTGAAATTGGAGAAGTGTTGGCATCTCGATGCTCCTCATGTACAGTTGAAAAATATATGTCGTGTTCCCGGAACACAACATCCATTGAAGTATAGACCTTCTGACTAGGAGGATGATAACATCGGTAACCTTTCTGATGAGGTGCGTAACCAATAAAAACACACTTTTCGGCGCGGGGTTCCAATTTGCTTCGTTGGTGATCATGTAAGTGGACAAAGACCACACAACCAAAAATCCGTGGTTCTAGATTTTTGGGAGGAGGTATTTAGATATGGTGGTAGAGTGTTTGAAGGGGGGGTTTGGAAATTGAGGATACTAGAGGGAATCCGATTGATAAGGTATGCTGCAGAGAGGACAACTTCTCCCCAAAAAGACTGAGGCATATTGGCACCAAAGAGAGAGGCACGAACCACTTCCAATAAGTATTTATTCTTTCGCTCAGCTACACCATTTTTTGTTGGGGAGTGTAAGGTCATAAGCGTTGATGTATGATGCCATGATCTTGTAAGAACTTATTAAGATCCTGGTTGAGAAATTTGAGGCCATTGTTAGACCGAAGAACCTGAATTCTTGTATGAAATTGTGGCTCTACCATTTTATAGAATTGTTGAAATTTGGAACTGACTTCCCCTTCTGTTTGGAGAAGGGAAACCCAGGTCATACGTGTGCAATCGTCAATAAACATGACAAACCATCTAGCTCCCCTTGGAGTGGTAATTTTAGCTCGGCCCCAAACATCAGAATGAACAAGAGAAAATGGAACCAAACTTTTAGGGGAACTTAAGGGAAAAGGAACACGATGGCTTTTGGCTAGTTCACAAATGTCACACGTAAAACTGGAGATATCTAACTGGGAAAATAAGGAAGAAAATAGCTTTTGTAAATATCCAGACGAAGCATGTCCAAGACGGCAATGCCATAACCATACTTCGGAAGTTTGCTTCTCAACACTTGTACCCCCAATTTTGTAAGCGTGACTGAGGTCGGCTTCACTGTCAGATGCCAAGTCCAGATAGTAGAGTTTGCCCCTCCTAGTACCACAACCAATCGTCTTGCTGCTGGGAATGTCTTGAAAAACACAATGAGTAGGCCAAAAAGTTACAGTGCAATTTAAATCCGTAGTAATTTGGGCAATAGACAAGAGATTTGATGTAAGGATGGAACAGTCAATACAGAATCCAAAGTGAGGGAGCCAGAGAGAGAGAGGGAATCCTCCCCAATTACTGTGGAAGGGATACCATTGGCATTAGACACTACCGATGGAGAATACGGTGTATGAAAGGTAATTTGTCCAGGATCAAAGGTCATGTGATCAGTGGCTCCGGTATCACTGACCCATATGTGTTTCTTTAAAGAACTATGCAAAACATAACCGTGGGAACCTGTTGTGGTAATTTTGGAGGATGGGAGGTGGAGGCAGTGGTGTGGGAAGATGAGACGATATTCATGGCAGCGGAAGGATTTAAGAATAAGAGGAAAAAGATGTGCTTAGGGTTTTGTGATAAGAGAAGAGGATATGAGGATTCGGGTATGAAGATCTGAATATGAAGCTGTAAATATGAGGAATTTGATTTAGGGTTTGGGTGTGAAGAAATTTGATATGAGGATTTGGGATTTGTGTTTGAAGAAATTTGATATGAGGATTTAGGGTTTGTATTTGAAGAAACCTTGATATGAGAATTTAGGGACTACCGAGGATCGATTGCTCTGATACCATGTTAAAATATGAATATGGTTTGAATGTATTAGCTTAACTTTATTCTTCTTCATAAGGAGGTATATATAAGAGTTTACAGGGTGCTATACAAGGAATTAGATATAGTAAAAAATTAAGAAAGCATCTCATAATTAAACAATGCTTTATCAACTATATAAAAATAGGAAAGTAAATCCCTTAATTAATCAAGGAAGTAAATCTCCTTCATTAATTAGGAGACTCACGTCAACACTCGTAGTGTTTGTCAGCTCGTTATATAATCAACTTAAATAAGTTAAATCCCGCATGCAATGTATTTACTTCAATTTTTTTTTTTTAATGATAACATAATAGATGATTAACTAAATAAACATCCTCCAAAGTTTCAAGAAATTTGTTCAAGTTTGTCTTACAAATTCCATGGTTTTTATTTAATTTTTATCGATATCGATAATATCCTGATATTTTCATCGAAATTTCAATATTTTTAGACTTTCGATATTTCCGAAACCATAGATATTTTAGATCTTGAGTCCAATTACAATTTTGGGTCCGCAAAATGGTCTCGTTTGGAAATCCCCCAAAAGGTATCATTCAACACTAAACTACCAGTTGTGTTCAACATTTAAATGTTGGTTTTCTTTTTTGGCCAAAACATTTAAATGTTGGTTGACAATTAATTCTTTTCGGTCAACTTGTTCGATTATTCTGGAATAAAGTAATTGAATGGGCCGAGTAGAATAGGAAACAAAGGAGTCCTTTTTTGATATGAATGTGCGCAGCGTGCCAATATCATGGTCAGAAATGGTCGTTAAAAGACACCCAAATGTCACAACCTAATATCTTTTCCTCTGCTTTTGGGTTTAAAAATATTCATTTTGTAGAATTAAAAAAAAATCTATAACATATATGTATACATTTAAAATTCATTAAAATATCCTTCAGTTAATAAATTTTTTAAAAGATATCATTTGAAAAACAAAAACAAAAACAAAAATAGTTGACAAGATGATTTAAGACATAGAATTTGAATTTAAGTACTAAAACTAACATGTTGAAGAGTTTTTGAAGTCCATTTTTATTCCCTTCTTCCTAGTTTGGCTTAGCACCAAATGGAAAACAGAAATCCTGCCACTTATTACAAGGAATATTACGTTAGATATTATAAGGACTTTGAATTGGTATGCAGATATATAATATCAACCAAATATCAAACACTTGCATATATGATTTTTACTGCACAGAGATTAATGCATACACAGTGAAAACTAGTTGTTACTTGAGTAACGTAGCATCAAAAACAGATATTATTTCCTAAATTGTATTAAAATATTCATTATTGTAAACCTGGAATTAATATGTATGTACATCAGCTTCATTTTGCCATCCAAACTCTGAAGTACAAGTGTATGACGGGAGCATTCTTTGAGGATAAACTTTCTTATTTAGGGTTAGAATTTTTTTAAATTAAGTCTATTAAATCCTTATTTTTTTTTTTAATTTTTATTTTTATAGAATAAGCGACAATTTTATTAAAAATCCATGTTTTCTTAAAGAAAGTAGTCGATTATCGGTTGTTAGAAAATGGAAGAATACGTTATAGAATTAATCTAAAGTTTTTTTCTTCTAAAAGTTTTTTTCTTCTAAACTCTAGCATGGAACGTAAATCATATTACCATAGTACCATAGTACCATAGTACCATGGGTGTAAAAAGAGTTTTGATTTGTGGTGGCAATCAATGCATCGAGTTTTAAAGGAGCTTATGCTAGATTTTTAAGGGATTGAGACCAAATAAGAGGGGCTAACATGGGCGTGAGAGTGGGCGGGGGGTGGGGGCCGGCGGCGGCAGGGATAGGGCTCCATGAGCCAGATGATGACGAAAATGTTGTAGGTGATGCCATGAAACAAGTGGGGATGGTATCGTCGGCCTGGAAGAGGTTGACGGAACGACCATCGTTGTGGGTGAACATTGCCGTTTTGGAGTCGAGGGAGGGGTAGGCGGTGGTGAGAGAGATGAGGTGATTGTGGATGTGCCATTTGGCATCCTAGGTGTAAGGGAGGGAAGAAGGGCATCACTGCGAGAGGACTGAGCTCAGGAACTGCTGAATCGGTTGTGGGTTCGCTGGGGTTTGACCAGCCAGCAAAACCATCACTATTCAGGTCGGGAAAATGGAGAGAGAGAGAGAGAGAGAGAGAGAGTATTGATTGTTGAATTGAAATTAGGGGATTGGTTGTTCGTTATGTTTGCTTCGAGGAGAAGGGCGTGTGAGCGTGCCGATGTGAGTTGACCAAGCGATTCTGACCTTTTTTTAAATAAAAAAAATTTAAATACAAATGACATTATACTTTAATTTAATCTAAATTATCGGAGGGGGTTCGAATTTTGATGCAAAGTGACATGATTTTTACTTTTTGAGAAGCAATTTTTTGAGTGTCCATGGTTAACACGGTTGAAGTAGACTCTCAAAGTGACAGTATTTATACTAAATTCTCAAGGATCAATGGGATAGATTTATACTTGTTTCAACAAGTTGATGTCTAAAGAATATATGTACACATACAAGTCAGCAAGTTGCAAAACAAAGCATGCCTTACAGGTTACCAGGTTGGTCATAATTTTTCATTTTCAATTTAGCTCGGAAGCTTAGCAAAATCCTGCAAGTTTTGGTGGCGGCATTCTTAGGCATCTGTTTCCATAGTAGCACATTAGCCAACAAGAAGTGTGGGGAAGGTATATTCAATTCCACAAAAAAAAAAAACAAGCAAAAAAGCGAAAACCAGTTTTGTAATTCATGTCCAGCACTGTCAAAGCATTTTCCAAACTCCATTGGTATACGATTTTACTACACCTACTACAAATGGTTTAGCCTCGACTTTTTCATCCTGCATGACAACAGAAGCAGTCAGATCATTTCGAAGTATATTGCTGACCCCTGCACATTTTTGAGTTATTAAAAGCAATATTAGATACATATCCTAATACCTTAACATGGAGAGACACCATAATTGATAATAAATGGAAACAGTAGAAGTTACATGCGAGGAAGATAAGAAAAGTAGAGAGATTCAAGGATAGAAAAGAAGTAAAGAGGGAGGATCAGCGAAATTGGAGTAGCCTCTCACCAGTTTTATGTATATGAAAATGCTATGCCAAAAGGAATGGGGCCTTTACAAAGATAAGTTGGGAGCCCCACATAGTCTGGGGTTTGATTACTCAAGACACCTAGTATCTATCTTGCTATTTGCTAGACTTTCCTGCCTCCCAATGATTGTAGGGTTTGTCTCGCGGCCCCAGACAAACTAGCAATCATAACCAAACATAACCCAATAAAAGGTAGAATGGAGAGAAGAACATGGTAGATGTGCTCTAATGCCAACTTAAAATGTGCTTGGTTGCTCTCATGCCAATCTAGAAGTTAGATTAGATGAAGATAAGTAAATTTGAAAGAATGGAGAGAAAAAGAAGAAAAGAGAGTGAGGCTCGGTCAAATTAGGGTTGCCTCTCTTCAAAAATAAAATAGCATACTCCTATATATATATATTCTACAAGGCTGAAACAGAAAAAGAGAGGCAAAACAAAGACTGTTCCCAGTAATAATAACAAAATGAGAGAGAAAAACTAATAATGAAATTCATGATAAGAAGTTTTAGTAAAGAAAAAGTGGCCAAAATTTTCTTAATGCTTACCTTCAACATAGCAGGACTCATAAGAAACTTGGCTCCTGCTATCATTTCCCTTTTGGCATCCTCAACATTCAGTACAGTTCCTACCTGCAGGGCACATAGCACATTCAGAATAACTAATTTTTAACGGATTCAATTTATGAGGACCTGTACTTCACCCTTCTTGTAATATGGAATTAGAATGTTGAATGCCAATCAAAAACACCTGTATATAAAATTTATTTCAGGTTGGTCACTTAGAGAAATTTGAAAGAGAAGCTATTACGGGTTTTCTAGCAATCCAAGATTTCCTAGGTTGAACATTTATTCTACAAGGTATTTCATATAGCATCCAAGGAATCGACAGTGTATGGCTCTTCTTTCACATTGAACCAATATTTATGTTAAAAATTGCAGACACAGCATATCTGGAAATATTACTTATAAGCTTTAATGCATTCTGTGTCAAACAACATGACTTAGAGCCCACAAGAAAATGAAAAAAAATGTCAAGATATTGAGGAGGAAAAAGATGATTACCCCTAGGACTCTTGTAGGATGGTCATGTACTAGCTGCTGTAGAACCTGTGCAGGAAGGGGAAAAAAAGAGCATAAGATCTCAATCTAAGTGATCATTTTTAATAGGAAACAGGAAAGTTCAAAAGTTTCAACAACCTCAAACACACAATCTCCAGCTACACATGAAGAAATATAAAAATATTAGAAACACATCACTGGTGATCCAAAATGAAAGTAAACTACTGCACTGTAGATCTCCTAAAAAATGCAAACATGCACCAAAAATTTCTTGTACAAGGATATTGCGCTTCCTTGGCAGTTAGTCACTTTTTTTGGGGTAAAATGTGGTACTTATTGTCAGCTTAGCAAGAGAAATAGAGGAAAAGGAAAAGCAATTGAAAATAAATGGGGGTTATCTCCTTAGAATGAGAAAGACAACCATTATATATCAACCAATATATTGATGCTTGCAAAAATAGGAAAATGCAGCAGATATTTCCTGCCACCATATGAAGTTGTAACCCAACTTCCAAAATTCAAGGCACCTTAGGCTTGGCAAGAATTTAAATACCATGAGAGACATCTGAACATCTGATTCAAATACTTGGCGATATGCCATGGTGGGCTAGTAATATATTTCAGAAATTCCAAACTGATGCAATTGATTCGATTATTACACAAATATGATCAAATTATAAAAATCTAACTGAGAGTAAAACATCAAGTCAGTTTACTATGAATATTAATTGTTGTTTAAAAGCTTTAGGTTTTTCCTTTCATATTTAACAACAGAGATTGTAAGGAAATAAGTTTTCTATTTCCTGTACGAAATTTAAGGGAAAAAAAGAGTTATGAATGGAGAGCTCACAACTAAAATGCCACCAGGAAGTGCAGCACATGCAGCTTCAATTGCCATCTCTGCACTACACAAAAGGGAAACAGACAGTAAGCCCAAAAACCTGGGGCAAATCATCTGCTTAAATTTACAACCAAAAAAAAAAAAACTTTCTAATATTGTTATAAAATTCAATCTTAATAACTCTATCACCCTGTTTAACTTTTGACAAATGAAGATGAGCACTACTATCCTTATAGATCAATAAGAAATATTATTCAAACGAAATGCAGTACAACCAGCCAGGGTCACAATACATCAAGAAGCAGATTTCCCTGCACAAGAAGCATGACAGAAACTCAAAAACAAGTCAATTTCAAGCTAAAAAGGAGCTGAGCACCCTACACGATATAAATTACAAAGAAACTCTCCTATTTGTTTCTTGGCCATTTCCATACAAAATTCTCTGCTCAAGTATATTGATGACATTTAGGAATACAGACCTGCATCCCAAATTGAATAGACATGATCCAGCATGCACGAGACAGATGCTTTGTTTTTCCAAGAAGTAAATCTCAGACAGAAGAGCGAAATCTTTATAGGGCAATCTTCAAAAAATTAAAAGCACCTTAAGATATTCCTGGAAAAAGTGTTTTTATTGCAGAAAAATTAAAATCTGATCTTCGCAAGTGGTTGTATTTCCCGAAAAGGGTATTTCACTCTAGCCTTTATTTGACTTCGGACCAATCACTGATGCAAAGCAGTCCGCCCAAAGGAATAATAATTGACTTTCTAACTAGTTTCAAATTGTACAGAGATAATACAGCTTTCCTGGCTTGAATTATGGGATATTATATTATTCCAATAATGAGGAGAACCAAAATGGATATTTCACAAAATATTATTTTAAAAAATCTTTAATAAACATTTCAAACACACACGGATACTCTAACAGAACATGGTTCATAAATGTAGAGAAGGAGGATCCCTAAACAAGGGAATTTCTGAACTTGAATGAAATTCTTTTGTCAACTGAACAGCAAAATATTTTCTTGAGCAAAACATAATTCATATTACAATAACAAAATGAGATTTCTTTCCAAACATGAACGATAAGGCATTAATTCAAGCCCTTAATCTTAATAAAAAGGAGTTGATGTCCCCAAATCTTTTTCATCAAACTCAAAATTTCTATGCTCAGGATGGCTGAAGAACCCAGAGTAGAACATCTAAGCCCTACTTCTGAGGCTTCTAACATCTCAGCCACCTCGGATGATCTGCCACCAACAAAAAAAGATGGCCTAGAAAATCTTGACCGAAAAATGAAAGAGAAAATTGTCATCGATGATTCTGATGACGATGATACTCAACAACCACCGCCACCACCAGTCATCAGCTCATCGTCGTCGCCATCACCAAGTTCTCGGCTCCGACTTGATCTGAAGCTTTGCAACAACGAATCTGCTCATGGGTTAGGGTCGTCGTCGTCGAGGCTTGAACTCAGCCTGTTCAACCCTTCGAACCTGGGTTCTTCCAATCCGGGCTCATCAAACCCGGTCTCAGAGTACTCTCAACCCAACGAGACCACAGACGAGAACCCACGTGGCAGTGATGACAAAAGATCCCAACCTAGGGTTTTCACATGCAACTTTTGCAAGAGGGAGTTCTCTACTTCTCAAGCATTGGGAGGGCATCAAAACGCTCACAAACAAGAGCGCGCCTTGGCCAAAAGGCGGCAAGGAGGACTTGAAAATATGGGAGGTGTCTTGGGACATTCACCATTTCCTTATTACAACCCATATTCCAGTCTCTCATCACCCTCTCTCTATGGATCTTTCAATAGATCTCTTGGGGTTAGGATGGATTCCATGATTCACAAGCCTTCTTATCCATGGTCCTCAACCCTCGGCTTCGGGCGGTTCGGCCCTAGCTCTGAGGCATGGTCATCTAGGGCAGGTAGCCTCTTGAACTTCCAATCCACTATTGATAGGCTCAACCTAGACGGCCTTCATGCTAATGCTCCCAATGGAATATCAGGGCTTCCAGGAACTAGTAGCGCTTCAAGGTTTGATAAGGAAATCGGTGTTGTTGGCAACTTTGGTGGTTCGAGTTCGAATTCTGAAATCAACAGGCCAATCCTTGGTGATCTCCCCCGAGAGCCTCCAACATCCGATACTGATGCTGCTGGCCTAGATCTGTCTCTTAAGCTTTAGATTTATTGTTGTTTTTCATCCACAGATCCTTTGTATTGTTATGAAAATGTTGAATAAAAATAGTCAATGTGTTTGTACATGTATTTGATTGGGTTTTAATGTTTTTTTTTGTTTTTCAAATTAATTCATCAATTCAGGAAGATGCAGGCATATGATGCAATGCAAAGCAGTCCACACTGTTTTAATTAGCAGAACTGAATGTAAATTCGATGATGGGAATATGGAAAAGTCATCAGTAAAGCGAATGACAAATTAACTTATGAAAAGTTTTCTTGTCCATTAGCATGTTAAACACGTCCTACATAACAATGACAAAAAGAAAAGGAGATAAAACTGTCCCTTTGTTTTGTTGTCCTATCCTGAAAGAATCCCATCAGAGAACGAGTTAATCGTGTACAAATAGGCATAGTGAAACACAAAGGCTAATGCTATACAAAAACTTTCACAATAGAACCCGGGCAAGGGGTTAAACCAAAAAACAAATCATAAAAGAAGTAAGAATCCAGGAGTAATAATGACTATATCTGATATTCTATATATAAATCTGGTGCAAAAATGAGTTTTCATATCATACTTATTGAACTACACATTTTTATTATAATCAATGTTTTAAAAGGCGAGGCGTTTTTAGTCCGCTATGATAGACGTAAACCTTTCGAATATTAATTTATTTTAATAAAAAAATTTATAAATAATAATACAGATAAATTATACTACTAATTCTTATTGAGCCAGAATATTCAAATAGAAGTACTAAATATCATTCAAGCATAATAATCAATCTTAGAAGTAGGGCTTAGACATTCTACTCTAGGTTCTTCAGCCATCCCGAGCATAGAAATTTTGAGTTTGATGAAAAGATTTGGGGACATCAACTCCTTATTTTTTCAAGAGTTTGAATTAATGCCTTATCGTTCATGTTTGGAAAGAAAATCTCATTTTGTTATTGTAATATGCACTGTAATCCCCATATTGAAAGAGATCTTAATTTCGATTCCTCTCCTTCCTATTAATCAAAAAACTAAAAATAAAAAACCAAATATATATGATTAAGCCTTGACAAGATGATTTTTCATTAGCATAATTAAGACATAGAATTTGAATTTAATTATTAATTTATCCTTTTCATTAAAACTAACATGTTGAAGAGTTTTTAAAGTCCACTCTTTTTCCCTTCTTCCTAGTTTGGCTTAGCACCAAATGGAAAGCACAAATCCTGCCATTTATTACAAAGAATATTACGGTAGATATTACAAGGACTTTGAATTGGTTTGCAAATATCAACCAAATATCAAACACTTGCAGATATGATTTTTACAACACAGAGATTAATGCATACACAGTGAAAACTAGTTTTTACTTGAGTAATGTAATATCAAAAACAGATATTATTTCCTAAACTGAATTAAAATCACTACTACATTTTACACTTTGCGCGACGAAGAGAATTTCGTCGCGCAAAATACATTGTAGTCGCACAAATTTTAACGCGACAGAAACTTCGTCGCGCAGAATCCGTCGCTCAAAGATCGTGAAGAAAGACTTTGCAGGACCAAGTTTTTTCATTGGTCGCGCAAAGTGACTTTGCGCGACGAAAAAATATTGGTCGTGCAAAGTAACTTTGCGCGACGAAAAAATATTGGTCGCACAAAACTTTGCGCGACGAAACACATTGGTCGAGCAAAGGTTTGCGCGACGAAAAATATTTGTCGCGCAAAGTCTCAAAAAAATTTATAAAAAATAAAAAATTCCCGCCTACATTTTTAGAGTTTTGCGCGATGAATACTAACGTCGCGCAAATATTTGCGCGACTAAATATTTTTTGTGTTTTAAATTTTTTTAATTAAAATAAACTAATTTAATAGTTTGCTCTACAAAATATTTTGTCGCGCAAGGTTTTTGACTTTTTGTTTTATTATTTCTTTAATATTAATTTATTTATATTAGTTTATTCAAATTTTTACTTTTTAAATTTAATTTAATTGTATGATTTTTTTAAAATCACTTTAATTTAAGTTGATATTAATTTTTTCGAATTTTTACTTTTTAAATTTAATTTAATTGTAAAATTTTTCTTAATTACTTTAATTTAAATTGACATATTCAAAATAAAATTACATATGAAAAATAGTGATCAAATTATCCAATAAATATATATATAATATTCAAAATATACACATAAATTAACAAAGTACAATAATAAAATCCTAATACAAGAGTATTGTGGTGGTAGTGGAGGATGATATGTTTTGATAGCTTCCTAATCCTCAACTTTAGCCATCAAAGTCTTGATGATTACCTACAAGAAAAACAAATATGGTCAATAACAACAACAACAACAAAAAAAAGAATGCATAATCTCCCCTAAAATTGTTATACCACAAATCCAACCCAAACTCCAATCTCTCCCCTTTACTCAACCCCAAACCCCACACAAACTCAAAACTAACTCCAAAAACACATATTAATGAAAAAAATTTAAAATTTGGAGAGAATATACCTTTTGGCAAGATTGAGAGTGAGTGAGAATGAGAGGGAGAAGTGAGTGTGAGAGAATTAGATAAGATAGTGATAGAGAGATGAGAGAGTGAGAGATAGTGAAAAGATAGATGAGAGAGTGAGTGAGAGTGAGAGATAGTGAAGAGAGATATGAGAGATTAAGTGAGAGGAGTGAGTGTGAGAGAAAAGGTGGAATTTGGGGAGAGGGAAAGAGAGAGGAGAGGTAAGAGTAGAGAAAGACATTGAGAAAATAGTGGAGGAGTTAGTCGCGCAAAGTCTAAAGTTTTTTTTTTAAATTTTAAAAACCCGTGTCCCATTTTTGTTACTCGCACAAATTTTTTGAGTTTTGCACGACGAACTGTTGGTCGCGCAAACTTTTGAGAGACGAAAAATTGGTTCGTAGCACAATATTTATAAAAATAATTATTTTGAATAAGAAAAAATAAAAAAAAATTATTTTATGATTTAAAATATAATTAAGGTGAAAGCTACTTAATAAATGTATATACTATTCAATTTCTTAAGTGTTATACGTACAAAATAAATAAATTTAAAACTACTTAATAAATATATATATACACACACCATTCAACAATCCAACCGTAAGACTTGTTTGTATATACTTCAAGATCGTATACCCCAAAAATCGCAAAAAACAAATATTCAGAGATCTAGTAACGGGACAAAATTTTTTGATAGTTATAAATGAAAAATCACGATTTAACGGTTATTTTGATTCCGATTTTGATGATTTTTTTACAGGTACACTCCTTGACCCTATATGAATACAATGACTGAATTTGATCTTCAATTTAAAACATTTGAACTAGTGGATACCACAAATCTTATGTTATATTTAACGAAAGTATAAATAAACTCTTAATTGTTAGTGAATATATTGTTTTGATGGCATATGCATTCTACGAAACTAGTTTCAACGATCCAACCGTCAAACTTGTTTTTTTATACTTCGAGATCATATACGCCAAAAATTGGAAAAAATAAACATTCAGAGATCAAGTAATGGACAAAACTTTTCGACGGTTATAAATAAAAAATCATGATTTAACGGTTATTTTAACTCTGACTTTGATGATTTTTTACAGCTACACTCCTTGACCCTATATGAATACAATGACTGAATTTGATCTTCAATTTAAAATATTTACACTAGTGGATACCACAAAATCTTATGTTATATTTAACGAAAGTATAAATAAACTCTTAATTGTTAGTGAATATATTGTTTTGATGGCATACATATTCTACGAAACTAGTTTCAACGATCCAACCGTTAAACTTGTTTGTTTATACTTCGAGATCATATACGCCAAAAATCGGAAAAAATAAACATTCAGAGATCAAGTAAAGGGACAAAACTTTTCAACGGTTATAAATAAAAAATCATGATTTAACAGTTATTTTAACTCCGATTTTGATGATTTTTTACAGCTACACTCCTTGACCCTATATGAATACAATGACTGAATTTGATCTTCAATTTAAAATATTTACACTAGTGGATACCACAAAATCTTATGTTATATTTAACGAAAATATAAATAAACTCTTAATTGTTAGTGAATATATATTGTTTTGATGGCATACACATTCTACGAAACTAGTTTTGACGATCCAACCGTCAAACTTGTTTGTTTATACTTCGAGATCACGTATGCCAAAAATCGGAAAAAATAAGCATTCATAGATCAAGTAACGGGACAAAACTTTTCGACGGTTATAAATGAAAAATCATGATTTAACGGTTATTTTAACTCCGATTTTGATGATTTTTTACAGCTACACTCCTTGACCCTATATGAATACAATGACTGAATTTGATCTTCAATTTAAAATATTTACACTAGTGGATACCACAAAATCTTATGTTATATTTAACGAAAGTATAAATAAACTCTTAATTGTTAGTGAATATATTGTTTTGATGGCATATGCATACAAAAAAACTAGTTTCAACCATCCAACCGTCAAACTTGTTTGTTTATACTTCGAGATCATATACGCTAAAAATCGGAAAAAATAAACATTCAGAGATCAAGTAATGGGACAAAACTCTTCGACGGTTATAATGAAAAATCACGACTTAACGGTTATTTTAACTCCGATTTTGATGATTTTTTAAAGCTACACCCCTTGACCCTATATGAATACAATGAACTAATTCGATCGTCAATTTAAAATATATATTTTCTAACAAAAACCCAATCTGAACAATAATAATATATTTTTCTAACAAAAATCCGATTCGATCTAAAATAATAAATTTAAAGCTACTTAATAAATATATATACCGTTTAATTTCTTAAGTGTTATGCATACAAAATAAAAAACAAAAATAAATTGGTTTAGGTGACAAAATGTTTGGATTACGTCATGCAAAGATTTTAAAAAATAATTTTTTAATTTCATTTATTTTTATAAGGACTTTGCGCGACGAAGTTTACTTTTCGTCGCGCAAAGTCACTTTGAGCGACGAATTATTTTTCGTCGCGCAAAATTGGTCGCGCAAGACTTTGAGCGACGATGTATTGTCGTCGCGCAAAAGTTTGTCGCGCGAAGTGACTTTGCGCGACGAATTATTTTTCGTCGCACAAAATTTGGTCGCGCAAGACTTTGAGTGACGAAGTTTCAAATTTCGTCGCGCAAAGTGACGTTGAGCGACGAATAGTTTTTCGTCGCGCAAGGGATTTTTTTTACTAGTGAATATTCATTATTGTAAACCTGGAATTAATATGTATGTACATCAACTTAATTTTGCCATCCAACTCTGAAGTACAAGTGTATAATGGAGCATTCTTTGAGGATCAACTTTCTTATTTAGAGTTAGAATTTTTTAAAATTGAGTATATTAAATCCTGATTTTTTTTTTAAATTTTTAAAAAATACATATTTATTTATTTATTTATAGAATAAGCGATAATTTTTAATGAAAATCCATGCATAGAGCGGATAGGGCTATTAAATACCATCCCGCCCAAAATTATGTCCTTTCTCGCACAACACGGGAAAACGTGAGACTTAAACGGAGCACTGGATATGGCGAGTACGAGTCTGAGCATCGTACGGCCTTTGGCTTCTCCCCCTGGCCTTCAAATATCACCGCCACAGCTACCGCCTCGGCCAAACCGCCTTCGGGTTTGTTGCTTCTCTCGTGGGATTTCTACTGAGAAAACCTTGACGCAGATTGAGAGTTCAGGTGTCATCGCCTGCCTTCGGGCCAATAGGTGACTACAAATTTTGTATTTTTGTATGAAATTTACATACTTTTATAAGAAAATTTCCATTTTTATGGGTTTTTGTTTTCTTATTTTGCTTTTAATTTATCTGGGTACGTGGGACACAAGATAATATTGCTCATTTTCTCCAGAACTAGTTTCAAACTACCAAATAAACTCCAAAACCAGCATGATTTGCCATAAAGATTGACATAATTAAGGCTTAAGATACAGTTAGATGAGACTTTCTCCTCAATGTTCCAGAGAAGTTCATTACTTGGATCATAGCATTAGCCTTTGTGTTTACTATGCCTAGTTTTTGTATATGACTAACGGGGCAAATTGATTCTTGTGTCTTTGCTTTGTTGATGACTTTTGCATATTCTCATCTCATCCGCGAATTTTCATTCAGTTCTGCTAATTAAAACAGTGCGGACATCAGTGGTTGATTCTAAGTCAAATAAAGACTAGAGTGAAATACCCTTTTCGGGTAATACCACCACTTGCAAAGATCAGATTTTAATTTTTCTGCAATACAAACACTTTTTCCAGGAATATTTTAGGATGCTTTCAATCTTTTTAACACTTTCCTATAAAGATTTCACTCTTCTGTCTGAGATATACTTATTAGAAAAACGAAGCATCCGTCCTGTGCATGCTGGATCATGTCTATTCTATTTGGGATGCAGGTCTGTAGGTCAAGTATTTTCTATTCGTCCTAAATGTCATCAAAATACTTGAGCAGAGAATTTCATATTGAAAGGGCCAAGAAACAAATAGGAGAGTTTCTTTGTAATTTATATCGTGTAGTACCGAGAATAGGAATCTTCATAAGGCTTAGGGGTGCTCAGCTCCTTTTTAGCTTGAAATTGACTTGTTTTTTAGTTTCTGTTATGCTTCTTGTGCAGGAAAACCTGCTTGTTGATGTATTGTGACCCTGGCTGCTTGTACTGCATTTTGTTTGAATAATATTTCTTATTGATCTAAAAGGATAATAGTGCTTATCTTCACTTGTCAAAAGTTAAACAGGGTGATAGAGTTATTAAGATTGAATTTTTTAACAATGTTACAAGGTTTTTTGTATTTTTGGTAAATTTAGCAGACGATTTGCCCCAAGTTTTTGGGCTTACTGTCTGTTTCCCTTTTGTGTAGTGCAGAGCTGGCAATTGAAGCTGCGTGTGCTGCACTTCATGGTGGTATTTCAGTTGTGAGCTCTCCATTCATAACTCTTTTTTTCCTTAAATTTCGTACAGGAAGTAGAAACTTCTTTCCCTACAAGCTCTGTTGTTAAATATGAAAGGAAAAACCTAAAGCTTTTAAACAACAATTCACATTCATACTTGCATCGGTTTGGAATTTCTGAAGGATATTACTAGCCCACCGTGGCATGTCCCCAAGTACTTGAATCAGGTGTCCCTGGGGGTATTTAAATTCTTGCCAAGCCTAAGGTGCCTTGCATTTTGGAAAGTTGGGTTACAACTTCATATGTGGGAGGAAGTATCTGCTGCATTTTCTTGTTTTTGCAAGTGTTAGGGTTTTCTTATACAGCAGTGAGGGTAGTTTTGTAAGCATCGATATGTTGGTTGATATATAATGGTTGTCTCTCATTCTAAGGAGATATCCCGCTTTTATTTTCAATTGCTCTTCCTTTCTTCTATTTCTGTTGCTTTTTTCTTCTTTTTTTCCTGTCGAAATTCTTTTTCTGTTGCTAAGCTGACACTAAGTACCACATTTTACCCAAAAAAAGGTGACTAACTGCGAAGGAAGCGCAATCGTTGTTCAACAAATTTTTGATGCATGTTTGCATTTTTTAGGAGATCTACAGTGTAGTAGTATACTTTCATTTTGATCACCAGTTATGGGTTTCTAATACTTTTACATTTCTTCATATGTAGCTGGAGATTGTGATGTCGACCCCAGGTGTGTTTGAGGTTGTTTAAACTTTCAAACTATCCTGTTTCCTATTAAAAATTGTCACTTAGATTGAGAGCTTATGCTCTTTTTTCCCCTTCCTGCACAGGTTCTACAGCAGCTAGTACATGACCATCCTACAAGAGTCCTAGGGGTAATCATCTTTTTCCTCCTTGATATCTTGACTTCTTTCTTGTGTGCTCTAAGTCATGGTGTTTGACACAGAATGCATTAAAGCTTATAAGTAATATTTGCAGATATGCTGTGTCTGCATTATTTAACATAAATGGTTCAATGTGGAAGAAGAGCCATACACTGTCCATTCCTTGGATGCTATATGAAATACCTGGTAGCATAAATGTTCAAGATGGGAAATATTGGATTACTAGAAAACCCTTAATAGCTTCTCTTTTCAAATTTCTCGAGGTGACCAATGTGGTTATATAACCTGAAATAAATTTTATATAAAGATGTTTTTTATTGGCGTTCAACATTCTAATTCCATATTACAAGAAGGGTGAGGTACAGGTCCGTATAAATTGAAACCATTAAAAATTAGTTCTTCTGAATGTGCTTTGTGCCCTGCAGGTAGGAACTGTACTAAATGTTGAGGATGCCAAAAGGGCAATGATAGCAGGAGCCAAGTTTCTTATGAGTCCTGCTATGGTTAAGGTAAGCATTGAGAAATGTTTGGCCACTTTTTCTTTACTAAAACTTATTATCTATTTGTCATGAATTTCATTATTAGTTTCTCTCTCTCATTTTGTTATTACTAGGAACAGTCTTTTGTTTTGCCTCTCTTTTTCTGTTTCGGCCTTGTAGAAATATATATAGGAGTATGATATTGTATTCTGAGGAGCAACCCTAATTAGACGTAGCCTCACTCTCTTTTCTTCTTTTTCTCTCCTCCAATCTCTCAATGTTTCTTACCTTCATCTAATCTAACTTCTAACTTGGCATGAGGGCAACAAAGCACATTTTAAGTTGGCATTAAAGCACATCTACCATGTTCTTCTCTCCATTCTACCTTTTATTGGGTTATGTTTGGTTATGATTGCTAGTTTGTCTGGGGCCCCGAAACAAACCCTACAATCATTGGGAGGCAGGAAAGTCTAGCAAATAGCAAGATAGATACTAGGTATCTTGAGGAATCAAAACCCCAGACTATGTGGGGCTCCCAACGTTTCTTTGTAAAGGTCCCATTCCTTTTGGCATAGCAATTTCATATACATAAACTGGTGAGAGGCAACTCCAATGTGGCTGATCCCCCGTCTTTACTTCTCTTTTATCCTCCAATCTCTCTACTTTTCTTATCTTCCTCACATGTAACTTCTACAATTTCCATTTATTATCAATTATGGTTTATTTCCATAAGGTATTAGGATATGTATCTAATATTGCTTGCTTTTAATAACTCAAAAATGTGCATCAGGACATTTTGGATGATTTTCAATATAGTGGAGTTTTATACATACCTGGTGTTATGACCCCAACAGAGGTAAAAGCATTTCTTATACTTAAATTCTAACTCCTTGTAATCTCCAAGGCTTTAATTGATTTTCACTTAAACCTGTTTGACTTATTAGAATGTTTATTTCCTTGATCTCTACTATTGTCATTGTATGGCAAATCTAGATGCATTTTTATATCATCGTTTTCTGATTGGGGTTGCAAAAGGCTGATCACCTTTTCCTCAAATTAATTTTCTATTTGCAGATATTGTCTGCATATGATGCTGGTGCCAAAATTGTCAAGGTGATTCTTGTCATTCATCTTTTTTATATTTTTTTAAACGCATTCATCTTTTTCTTGTAGAAGTTCATCAAGGTAGACGTGTCATCTTCACTGGCTTTATGTACACTCATAAGGCTACGTTATTAAATTTATTATCCTGTTTTTACCAGGCCTTTATTTAGGTATGTGAGCATGGCATGATGGTTTCTGGTTATCAGACACTTAATAATTATGAGTCATACTTAGATTAAAAGTAGGAAAGTTTTAAATATCTAATTTTCTTTATGGAGCTTAAATGAAAAGTAGGAAAGTTATAAATATCTTCTGCATAACTTGTAGTCATTCTCTATTGAGTTAGCAGTTTGGACCTAGTTTTTATTTTTTAAACCATGAACTTTCATTGGTTATTGGTGTATTTTACTGGTGCATAGTTGCTTTTACCCAACATATTTCATTATGTATACATTTCAAGTTGCATCTGCATGTAGTTTTAAACCTAAAGTGATTAGATTGTTGTTAACTGATTATTGGCTGGTTCAATTCAATTTCTTATGCCTGTTTGTTCGGGTCCAGGCATGACTAAGGGGTTCTTACTCCGTCTTATTTGGTAATCAGGTTTATCCTGTTTCTGCATTAGGTGGCTCACAATATATATCAGCTATCAAGAAGCCTTTTCCCCATATCTCAATGGTTGCTTCTCAAGGCATAACAACAGGTTGGTAATTGACTCTCCTGTTCCCTTTAAAGCTCCAGTGCTGCCCTCACTTTGTGTTACTACTGGGAAGATATTTAGTTTACTCCTATTTTTTAGGTTTAGTTCAACATGTTTTTGAAGAAAGATATGATTCTTTGGCTTTAAGCATCAGAGCATGTACATCTGACTTATGTGGATTCTTTGTTCTTCTAATTGATACAGATTCAGTTGGGGATTATATTGCTCAGGGAGCATCGTCGGTTGTTTTATCAGATGCCATATTTGATAAAGAAGCAATGGGTCAAAAAAATTTCACTAAAATCTATCAACTTGCAAATGCCGCAGCTTTGCATGGCAATGAAGCTGTAGACCGGTTAGATATTGTCCTCTGTTTCATAGTGATGTTTTTTTCACTTATGTAGGATGTTTATTCATTACATTGCTAATGTTACTATGATATTGTTTTCCCTGTTTATCTTTGACTAAAAATTTACTGCTACAATTTAGTTTTGAAACTTCTCGAGTAGATAAAACCCATGTGGCTTTTGTTCTGGGTAAATGCTGGCAACTGTTGTTGGCAGACCACATCTTTTACATTGACATTTCAGTAGGCAAACCCAGGCTCCCTTGTTGGAGGTGTTTGGAATTTGGATTCCAGTGGGTGTGTCCTTGGAGCTACTTTTTGTTGTTGGCAAAGGGTTTGTTAGGAGCCAAAAACAGCTGATTACTCTTGGAGGTGTGCTGTTTTGGCTATTACATTGTGTGTTTGGTTTGTATGGAATACAGTGGTTCTTTAGGGCAACAAGGAATAATTGAAGTTTCTCTGGGATAAGATTAAATGTTTAGCTTCTTCTTGGACTTCTTTGCCAAACATTTTTAATGACCTTCCTTTCTTATTGTGTGTTGAGTACATTGTGTTTTGTTTGAGGTTAAAGAACTAATTTTGATGAACTTATCATCCATCTTTAGGAACTTTCTTCTATTTTTGTTGATAAAGTTTGCCTTTATCATATTAAAAAGTTTGAAATACTTCAAAGTGGATTAGTCTTGGATGGTCAATTATAATTCGGGGATTAGTCTTAGATGGTAAATTACAATTTGGGGCCCATTTACACTTTGATTCCCACACTTCCGGTTTTGCCTATCTTATTATCCCTGTAGTTAATTAACAGTCTCGAACCCAAATCGAGATTTCCATCAATTTAACAGTCTCAAATCCAAATTGGACTTGATTGCAAGCCTTAATAAACTACAGGGATACGACTGAATTGAAAGTATGGGGAGTAAAAGATCTTCTACTAACTTGAAGTATGGATTGTTGTCTTTAAAAATAGTACTGAAAGCTGACACTTACTAATTAGAAAAATCAGTAATCAGTCTTGTCTTAATCCTCCAATAGGTACGTGGCATTGGCGGAATATTCTCTTTTCAGTATATCAAAATCCATATTATCTCATCATTTGACTTCTCTCTGATTCCCCACTCTGATCCCTTACTCTCATTTACATCCTTATGTATCTTTAGATTTTAGTCAAGTACTGAATTGAATAAAAAATAGATAATTAAAAGGTCTGAAATCTATGCAGGGGTCAGCAATATACTTCCAATTGATCTATATTTCTCCTGAGTTCACTGTTTTTCTTAGCGCTCTAACTGCTTCTGTTGTCATGCAGGATGAAAAAGTTGAGGCTAAACCATTTGTAATAGGTGTAGTAAAATCTTATACCAATGTAGTTTGGAAAATGCTTTGGCAGTGCTGGACATGTACTAGCAAACTGGTAAAGTCAGGTTTTCACTTTTTTTCTTATTTTTTTTCTCCATTTTATACGTTGGCTTCCATGTAACCTATTATGCACCCTTAGATCAATGAAGAATTTAGTCTAAGTTTATTTTGAATGTGTACTTCAAGCAACTGAAATCGTCATGGTAGTTTGTTGAACTATTAAGCATTACATTATCAATATTAATCCGACATCACTTGCACTGGATTTTCACTCAATTCGCCTCACCTTTTTTAAATTGAGTGCCAAGTTCAAACACAGGTTTATTACATGATATTCTCAGTTGGGAAACTGAAAAGTTGACCTTTCAGCATGGAGTAAGAAGAAAGTGAGCCTGCACAATCCCGTATTTGGTCAGTTTCTCATCTTTATATGCATTTAATCTAACTCTGGGTTCCAATATATTGGGGTTACCTTGGTTGCAATTTCCTAATATTCAAATGGAGTTTAATATTAGCTGCTTTGGAATTCAAATACGAGGAGATTGTTTGAAGTTTTCATTTCGTAGTTATGTCTGTCTTTTGCTCTTTTACATATTTGTTTTAATGCTTCTCTTTGGCAGGATGAAGATTTTTTGTAGAGATGCTCTGAAGTTTCAGCCAGGAGTGAGGATCATTTGACAAGGAAGAAAATTGAAGTAATTTTTGCTTTGAGGTCTAGTAATTAACAAGCTTTAACACATGCAGGCAGGCTCCATAATGGATGGTCTCCAGGACACAAAAAGAGTTATAGGAGTGTAGTTTTGTTTGCCGTTTTTTAGTTCTATAAGAAAGAGTATTTTTCTGTACCAAAGTAGACATTTTCACAATGTGTTATTTTAAATGACTCTAATGTATATACTCTAGACATCAACTTGCTGCATGTTTTTGTTGAAACAAGTATAATTTTATCCTGTTGATCCTTGAGAATTTAGTATAAATCCTGTCACCTTGAGAGTCTGCTTCAAGTGGGTTGTGACAACTTTGTTACCATTATTATTTTTGTTTGGTCGAACAACCTTGTTATCTTGTAGACATAGGTTTGGCCAAATTGACTAAAGTGGATGTGTTCTTTACTCCACATCCGAGTTCAAATTCCCTCCGATAATTTAGATTAAATTAAAGTATAATGTCATTTGTATTTAAAAATTAAAAAGAAAAAAGAAAAAAACAAGTAAAGATCGCTTGGGTGTCCAGAGATATTTTTGAGCGTTCAGAGACTTTGCGCACCATTTCTGGAAGGGGAAGTCAGCAACACGCGCACACGCCAGTCTCAACTCAACACGGCACGCTCACAATCCCTTTTCCGCGAAGCAAACATAACAAACAAACAAATCCCCCAATTTCAAATCAACGATCAAAATCCTCTCTGTGTCTCTCTTTCTCAATCTGAAATCTCCATTTTCCCGACCCGAATAGCGATGGTTCCGCCTCCTGGTCCAACCCCAGCGAACCCGCAACTGATTCAGCAGTTCCTGAGCTCAGTCCTCTCGCAGCGCGGCCCCTCGTCCCTCCCTTACTCCGAAGACACCAAATGGCACATCCGCAACCACCTTGTCTCTCTCACCACCGCCTACCCCTCCCTTGACCCCAAAACGGCGACTTTCACCCACAACGACGGTCGTTCCGTCAACCTCCTCCAAGCCGAGGGCACCGTCCCCATGTCGTTTCAAGGCGTCACATACAACATCCCCGTCATCATCTGGCTCATGGAGTCCTACCCCCGCCAGCCGCCCGTCGTCTACGTCAACCCCACGCGCGACATGATCATCAAGCGCCCTCACGCCCACGTTACTCCCTCTGGTTTGGTCTCAATCCCTTACCTCCACAATTGGGTCTACCCGAGCTCCAATCTTGTCGAGCTCGCCAAGAATCTCAGCGCTGTCTTTGGTCAAGACCCGCCTCTGTTCTCTCAGCGCAGGCCCAATCCCAATACAAACCCTAACCCTAACCCTAATCTGGGTCATTCCTCCTCGGCGATTTCGAATTCGGGTTATTCCAGCTATTCGGGCTATTCGGGATCTTCAGGCTCGGTTACTCCTGCCCGCCCCGCGATCCCCCCGAGGGCGTACCCGCCGTCTCCGTATGGAAGCAGCGGGTCGTTTTCTCGGGTTCAGACCGAGGATCCGAACGAGGTTTTCAAGCGAAACGCGATCAGTAAGCTTGTGGAGATCGTGCATGGCGATGTGGCCGGGTTGAGGAAGACGAGGGAGGCAGAAATGGAAGGCTTGTTCAATGCGCAGGCCGAGCTGAGGCAGCGGTCTGAGCAGCTTAGCAAAGGTTTGAAGGAGATGGGGGACGAGAAGGAGGGTTTGGAGCAGCAATTGCAGATGGTGTTGATGAATTCAGACGTTTTGGAGGGGTGGCTGAGAGAGAATGAGGGGAAAGCTAGGGGCAGGTTGAATGGCGTCGATGTGGACGATGCATTTGAATGCATAGACGTGCTTTCGAAGCAAATGTTGGATTGTACGGCCTCTGATTTGGCTATAGAAGATGTTGTGTATTCCTTAGATAAGGCATTGCAAGATGGGGCAATACCCGTTGATGAGTACTTGAAGAATGTGAGGTCTTTGTCGCGCAAGCAGTTCTATGATCGCGCTACGGCAGCAAAAGTCAGGGCTGTCCAAATGCAATCACAGGTTGCAAATATGGCGTCTAGGCTTTCACATTATGTTGCCTCATAGTATATTCCTGGTTGTGAGTGTTGGTGGATCGACTGGCTGCATATTCGGGCTCCATTTCTCCGCCGCATCAGTGAATCAGTGGATCAGTATAATAGAAATGATATAGTTTCTGGTTATATTCCTGTAAAAAAAATATGTCAATGGTTTATTTTCTATTTTTTCTGTATTGTTTTTTCACAGTTTTTCTTTAGAGACGGTTTCTCTGGGAAATGTGTTGTTCATTAAGTATGATATGAAAACTCATTTTTGCTCCAGATTTATATAAGAATATCAGATATAGTCATTACTCCTGGATTCTTACTTCTTTTATGATTTGTTTTTTGGCTTAACCCTTTGCCCAGGTTCAATTGTGAAAGTTTTTGTATAGCATTAGCCTGTGTGTTTACTATGCCTAGTTTTTGTATATGATTAACTGGTTCTTTAATGGGATTCTTTCAGGACAGGGCAACAAGACAAAGCGACAGTTTATCTCCTTTTCTTTTTGTCATTATTATGTAGGACGTGTTTAGCATGCTAATGGACAAGAAAACTTTTCATAAGTTAATTTGTCATTCAATATGTGCAAAGTTGAGAATATTATGTCTTTGCTTTACTGATGACTTTTGCATATTCCCATCAGCTAGTTTGCATTCAGTTCTGCTAATTAAAGCAGTGTGGACTGCTTTGCATTGCATCAGTGGTTGTTCCTAAATGAAATAAAGGCAAGAGTGAAATACCCTTTTCCAGAAATACAACCACTTGCAACTTTTCCAGGAATACCGTAGGGTGCTTTTAAAATTTTGAAGATTTGCCTGTAAAGATTTCATTCTTCTGTCTGAGATTTACTTATTGGAAAAGCAAAGCATCTGTCCCACGCCTAATGAATCATGTCTATTCTATTTCCAATGCAGGTTTGAGGCTTAGGAGGTGCTGAGCTCCTTTCTAGCTTGTAATTTACTTGGTTTTGAGTTTCTGTTATGCTTCTTGTGCAGGGAAGCCTTGTTGATTTATTGTGTAACCCTGGCTGCTTGTACTGCATTTTGTTTGAATAATATTTCTTATTGCTCTAAAAAGATAATATTGCTAATCTTCACTTGTCAAAAGTTAAAACTGAACATGGTGATAGAGTTATTAAGATTGAATTTTATAACAATGCTACAAGGTTTTTTGTATTTTTGGCAAATTTAGCAGATGATTTACCCCAGGTTTTTGGGCTTACTCTCTGTGTCCCTTTTGTGTAGTACAGAGCTGGCAATTGAAGCTGCATGTGCAAGATCCCTGGTGGTTGATACTTCAACTTCTTGCCAAGCCTAAGGTGCCTTGCATTTTGGAAAGTTGGGTTACAACTTCATATGGGAAGGAAGAAGTATCTGCTGCATTTTCCAGTTTTTGACAAGTGTTAGGGTTTTCTCATACAGCAGCTGGGGTAGTTTTGTAAGCATAAGTATGTTGGTTGATATATAATGGTTGTCTCTCATTCTAAGAGATAACCCTGATTTATTTTCAATTGCTCTTCCTTTTCTTCTGTCTGTTGTAACCTGACGATATGTGTCACATTTTACAAAAAGAGTGCCAACTGCCAAGGAAGCGCAACCCTTGTACTGCATTTTTGCATTGTTAATGACATCTACAGTGAGTAGTATACTTTCATTTTGGATCACCAGTGATGGGTTTCAAATATTTTATATTTCTTCATATGTAGCTGGAGATTGTGATGTCGACCCCAGGTGTGTTTGAGGTTGTTTAAACATTAGAACTTTCCCATTTCCTGTTAAAAATGGTCACTAAGGTTGAGAACTTATGTTATTTTTAACCCTTCCTACACATGTTCTATGACGGATGGTACACGACCATCCTACAAGAGTCTTAGGGGTAATCGTCTTTTTCCTCCTCGATATCTTGACATGTTTTTTGTATTTTCTTGTGGGCTCTAATTCATGGTGTTTGACAGAGAATGTAGATTAAGTAATATTTGCAGATATGCTGTGTCTGCATTGTATAACATAAATATTGGTTCAATGTGGAAGAATAGCCATACAATGTCCATTCCTTGGATGTTATATGGAATGCCTTCTAGCTTATGTTTAAGATGGGGAACCTGGATTTACTAGAAAACCATTAATAGCGTCTCTTTGCAAATTTCTGTCACATCTGTTCTGGTACAAATCATAGTAGATGCATATGTAAGTGTCCAAACTGGTTGTGGTACTGGTCCGTATATAAATTGAAACTGTTAAAATTTACTTTCTCTGAGTGTGCTAAGTGCTGTGCAGGTAGGAACTGTCCTCACTGATTTTTCACCCTCAACAAGCCGATTCTATAACTGTCCATCACCTTAGAACAATCTCCAAACAATCTGCAGACAAGCCAAGACCTTTAGTAAGCACCGCAGCCTGTTTACTGTAATTTTTTTCTGCTACATAATCTGTAGTCATTCTCTATTGAGTTAGCACTTTGGACGTAGTTTTTGTTTCTTAAGCCATGAACTTTCATTGGTTGTTCGTGTATTATACTGGTGCATAATGTTGCTTTGTTTTACCTAACATAATTCATTATGTATGCGTTTCTAGTTGCATGTGCGTGTAATTTAAAACCAGAAGTGATTAGATTGTTAACTGATTATTGGCTGGTTCAGTTAAATTTCTTATGCATGTTTGTTCCATTCCAGGCATGACTGGTGGGTTCTAAAGTTGTTTATTGGTTAGTTTATCCTTTTTCTGCATTAGATGGAGCACAATATGTATCAGCTATCAAGAAGCCTTTTCCCCATATCTCAATGGTTGCTTCTCAAGGCGTAACATTAGGTTGGTAATTGACTCTCCTTTTCCCTTTAAAACTCCATTCTACTCCATCACTTTGTGTTAGTATTGGGAAGATATTTAGTTTATTGTAAAGTGAGAAATACATACGGTGCAGAGGGGGTGAAAAGCATATGGTGCTAGCTGATCTATGTAAGTTGGGTAGTTCCATCGGCCCGGTGGGTTGCTCTTCTCTTCTATGTGATAAGCAGATATTGCTAAGGGTTGCATGAAGGAAAAGTTCTTTGGGCTTGCATCGTGATAACTGTTTTTTGGGTCTACAAACTTAAACCATATAGAAAACCTTTGTAGTTATATTTAGCTAATTTTATTTCAGTAGTGTAAGTTTACTCCTATTTATCTGATCTAGTTCATCATGTTCTTGAAGAAAGATATGATTTATTGGCTTTGAGCATCAGACCACATTACTTATGTCGATACTTTGTTCTTCTAATTGATACGGATTCTGTTGGGAAATATATTGCTCAGGGAGCATCATCAGTTGTTTTATATGATGCCATATTTTGATAAAGAAGCAATTGGTCAAAAATATATATATATATATATATATATATATATATATCAACTTGCACATGCCGCAGCTTTCCATGGCAATGAAGCTGCCCATGGCAATGAAGCTGTAGTCCGGTTAGATGTTGTACTCTATTTCATAATGATGTTTTTTTCACTTATGTAGGATGTTTATTCATAACATTGTTATTGTTACTATAATATTGTTTTCCCTGTTTATCTTCAACTGAAAATTTACTGCTACAATTAATTTAGAAACTTCGAGAGTGGACAAAACCTATGTGGCTTTGTTCTGGGTAAATGCTGGCATACCACATCTTTTACATTGACATTTCAATAGGCAAACCCGGGCTTTCTTGTTGGAGGTGTTCGGAATTTGGATTCGAGCAGGTGTGTCCTAGGAGCTACTTTTTGTCGTTGACAAAGGGCTATTTGTTAGGAGCCAGAAAAAGCTGGTTACTCTTGGAGGTGGACGGTTTTGTCTATTACATTGCGTGTTAGATTTGGATGGACTACGGTGGTTATTTAGGGAAACAAGGAAGAATTGAAGTTACTCGTCTGGACTAGGATTAAGCTTTTAGCTTCTTCTTGGACTTCTTTGCTGAAGAATTTTAACTTTCTTATTGTGTATTGAGTATATTAAGTGTTCTGTAAAGCCAAATCGAGATTTCCATCTATATTAACAGTCTCATATCCAAATTGGACTTAGTTGCAAGCCTCAATTAACTACAGGGATATGACTGAATTGAATTGAAATTATGGGGACCAAAATGGAGAATGGCCCAAAGTACATGTTGCATATGACCTCCAGTAATGCTCTTCTCCCACTCCCCTTTTTCACACGCACGCATAGAAGTTGCACCTATGCATTTAACTGTATATCTGCAAAATTTGTAACCTACATTGATAGTGATACAAAGATTCTCTACTAACTTGGAGTATGGATTTTTGTCTTTAAAAACATCAAAGTTTAAACTTACTAATTAGAAAAATCAGTAATCATTCTTATCTTAATCATCCTAAAGGTATTTGGCATCGGCTTAATATTCCTCTTTTTCAGTCTATCAAAATCCATTTTATCTCTTCATAAAAAAAATAAATAAATCCATATTATCTGATCATTTTACTTCTCTCTGATCCCCCACTCTGTTCCTGATTCTCAGTTACATCCTTATGTATGAGAAAGAACCATTATTGCTCCTGCAGAGTTGAACAGCCAACAAGCCTTTTCTTGTACATAGTATAAATACAGACGAACTGACTGGGCTACATTATTTCATTAACATTTTTAATTGAACTTGCTGACTCTTCAGCATCATTGTTGGATTGTGTTGATGACCATGTTGTCTCTGAATTGTCTTCATCATCCACCACTGGTTTATCTTGTGGTTATAGGAAAGGCTTTGGAGGCATTTGAAGGGATTCAATCTCTCCTTCAAGCATCTCTACTACTTTGCGCATCGAATTAGGATGCTCGGTAGGCTTCATTTGTATACACCATAATGCAGCTATAAGCATCTTCTTTGTTATTTTCATTTCCTCCTCAGTGGCATCTTCTATTTCTATGCCCTTTCCTTCAAAGAATTGGTCATAAACCCATGAAGGAAAGTATATTTGGCTTGAATGAGCTGCAACTGCATTCAGGTTCTTTCTTTTGCCTGCAATTTCCATCAATAGCATTCCGAAACTATAGAGTCAGCTTTGTTTGATATGCCTCCTATGTTTTTGTAAAACAATTCTGGAGCTATGTATCCAATGGTTCCTCTTGCTGCAGTCAAAGTTATACTGCTCTCATCTAATGGACATAATCTTGCGAGCCCAAAGTCAGAAATCTTTGGAACAAAATTCTCGTTAAGAAGAATGTTGTGAGGCTTGATATCAAAATGAAAAATTTGCATCTCACATCCTTGATGAAGATAGTCAATACCACGAGAAACTCCAAGTGAAATTTCTAATGATTTCTTGTAGTTTAAGGATGAGGGTTCTTCTTTAGAAAATATGTGTTTATCAAGAGACCCATTTGACATGAACTCGTATACAAGAGCACGCTTTGATCCCTCAACACAATAGCCAATTAGTTGCACCACATTTACATGATGAATCCTTCCAATTGTAGCAACTTCATGGATAAAATCTTGCCCATTACCTTTGGACTTACCCAGCATTTTAACTGCTACAAGACGGCCACTTCGAAGCTTTCCTCTAGATACAGAGCCATAACCTCCTTCACCCAATTTGTGCTTCAATCCTTCGGTCATTTTCTTGACATTCGAGTAGGAGTACCTTATTGGCATGAGGTTGTTTTGACTTTGTAAGAATTCTTCTATAGGGCCATACATTGACAAGTGCCGCCTTTTCAACTTATAGATAAGAAGCACAATCACACATGGAACTCCGACTGGAGTTCTTGTCGCAAGCAACAATATTGCTGCAAAACAAAAACAATGAAAATTTTAGCACTGCGTCCACCATTTCTAATTCAAACTTGGTTCTATAATCACTTTTTCTCTACAGCTAAAGATCACTTATTTGACATGAGAGTATAATAAAAAAGAAGACAATACATTACTCACCAAGGGGTGGAATGTAGAAATAGAAAATACCTGCAAGAACATAGAACAAAAACAGATTGAGTTTAGACTCTGAGCTATTAAACGTTTTTTTGGAAAAGATCACTGAAGAAATGAAAAGAATCGAAATGATAGGAGTACGTACTACGTAAAAAGCCAAAAATTATTTCCGCGATGCCTGCATTATCCAACAGAAATAATACGTACTGAATTTTAGAATCTTGACATGTTTCAAACTGAAGTATAGTAGAAAATTTGGAAATTTGTTAATCACAATGTGTGTACTTGTGTGTGTGTGTGCGCGTGCGTACTTCTAAAGATGTGATAAGTTCTCTTTGATATCCATACCACAGTGGTTCGGTTGTGACCAACCATAATTACAATCATAAGCACAAAAGACTTTGTTGGTATCATTGTTGACGTAGCAAATACTCCCTTTTCGACCTCTATCATAGCTCTGCAACCATGAAAGTTCAAACCCATAGACCAGTTCATTGTGGATGTCTATGTAGGAAAGGTTCGTGCCCTTTGTACCCGGCCAGGATGTCCTAACCATAAGCTCAATGCGGCACAACTCCGTCAAATCTGAGGCATTAACATGACCAACCATAACAAAAGAATGCCCTTGGGAATGGAGTAGAGCAGAACTGGGACTACTAATAGCATCAGTACAAGGAGCAGTCTCCACATACAGAGGTGAGTTCACCGGGGTTTTACAGGTAATGAAAATTATAGGCTTTGACAGTTCAATTTGATATGAATTTTGAAAAGAGAAGCTCCATGCAATTTCATGCTTATCAAGTTGTTAAATTTACTGTTGATGCGAAAAAATGGTTTAGCACTTATTTCGTCAACTTAGTTAAATTGTCCCTTCGGTAGGTGATTGTCCTCGGTAAGTGGTCCACTCTGGAGGGGTAAGTACCTACAAAAGGACACGTTCGGTAAGTCCTTGGGGTACCGGTGCGATACCGGCCGAAGGCTCTCCGATGCTTAAGTAAGTACGAATTTAGTAAAGTTTAACTGACAGATCACACGATAGCGTACCGTTAGTTCTGATCCCCCTCTTTTGGGGATATGGGTCTCCTTATATAGACCTTGGGAGGTGTGCACTGTGCTCATATTTCCGATGTGGGACTCTGGACATGGATTGTGAGCATGACACGTGTCTGATTGTAAAAAGGGCCAAGATAGATGGCTTCGGTAGGGAGCATGCCGAAGGAGTCTTGTGATCAGTATCGATCCTGTCCACGTGTTCGGTGGTAATAGGCCGTTTTATTTCCGGTATAAACAGTAGTCCCCCAAGTTCTCTTCCGAAGGTCCTTCGGAAGGGAATTTAGTTCTCCAGGGTGGTTCGGAAGATAACCTGCCGTCCGGCAGGTTCGTTCTGGGGAGATTGGCCTGGGACTCGAGGGGTCGATGATGCTGAGTGGATTTTTGGGGCGGAGAAACGCTTCGTCTTCTGTGCCTGGCGTTCAGTCTGCCGCGCCATTCATCGGGTGACGCGTGGCCAGCGAAAGGACGTCTGACGGCGTATTAATGAGCCGTTTAGTCTTCCGAGGCGTACCGTTACAGCTCTTTCCCTATAAATAGAGGCTGCTCCGGATGAAAGTTTCACTTTGCAATTGTGAGTTTGCACGAGAGTTCTTGAGTAGGCGATTTTCGAAGTGTGCGAACGGCAATCCAGGCGATTTTCACAGCACTCAAGGTAAGATATCGTTCGGTACCCCCTGGATTTTTATTATACGTCTGTCCATGGCATAGGCTAGTCGATCGTTAAGTAGGATCTTCCTTCGGTAGTCTAGTGGCCATAGGTAGAGATGTAGGTATCGGTAGGATAGTGCGGCACGAACCTTAGTTTCCCTTTTCTTTGTTTTGTAGATGTCCGATAGCGAATCGCCGTTCGGCAATGAGCCCAACGCGTTCGATGGGGAGTTGTCATCGGGATGGGAAACGTCCAGCGGGGCTGCGAGCCTCGACGCCGACGGAGATGACACCGATGCTGAATTATTCGGTGAGGAGGTGGAATCCGTTCCCACCCATGGCATCGGCAAGGGGCTCATGACGGGGCACCCGCTACCCTTAGCCGCGGTGCTCAAGGACGGTACCCGTGTCGTGCCGTTCGAGCACCAACCTGAGGCCTCCACCTCCGGTCGAAGCGTGGACATTGCCGGTTCCTCCCGGCCGAGGGTAACCATTGTCCACCGAGGGCCCCCTAGGATACCGGTGGGCGTGCCTCAGAAAGCTCTGTTCGGGGTCGATTACTTGGAGCCCAACAAGATCACCGAACGGGAGTTGGAGAAGATCCGGGCCGAATACCTCATCCCTGATTCGGTAAGGATGAGGATTTCGAGCCCGGTTGAGTCCCTCAGTGACCCAGCGAACGGCGAGGTGACCTTCTTCACCGACGTCCTTGTGCAAGGGGTTCGGTTGCCGTTGCAACCTGCCGTGCAGAGGATCCTTGCGCAGATCGGGTACGCTCCGGGCCAATACAACCCTAACTTCTTGGTGGCCTTGATGGGGGTGATCGCGGCTTTCGGGGATTGCCGAGGAGGGGGAGCCTTCCTACGAGCAGTTCTCGTATCTCTACAGCATCACCAAGTCAAAGAGCGCCGATCACGGCGGCTGGGTTCAGGCAAACTGCCTGAAGGCTGCCGAGCGGGGGCACTTCATTAGCTCGGTGCCGACTTCCCAGAAGTCATGGAGGAATCGGCGGGTGTTACTCTCCGGCGATTGGGAATCGCCATCGGGGACACCCCTTAGCTTCCGGGTCCCCACGACTTTCCAGATTGCCGGTAGGTTTTCCAACTACCGATCGGTAGGTTGGCTTCACTTCTCCCTTGTATCTTATTGATTTTCTTCGTTTGACAGGCAAACTCAAGCAGCCGAGCCGCAAGCCGAGCGAGATCCGGCAGCTTGACAGAGTGAGGTTGCGAGTACCCGCTGCCGAGCGAGTTTATCCGCGCTTCCTCTTCACCGACAACCTCATCAGAGCCGGCCTCGTCAACCCTGCCGAGAGTATGTAGACTTTCCTTCCCCCTTTTTATTTGTATTTTGTCTTTGCTTGCCGAACTGACCAAGTGCCTTTTTGACCAGTGACGGACGCCAGGAAAGCTGCCGAGGCCAGAAAAATGAACGAGTCCTCCAGGAGGCGCCTGATGATGGGCCTGGAGGGCAAAAAGAAAATAAAACAGCCCGAGGCGGCTTCCGTTCGGCAGGTGCCCGATCCGGAGGACCAGACCCTCGCGGATCGCCTTCGGCAGCTTGGTGCCGATGCCGCTCCGAGGCGCACCGCTGATGAGGCCGCTGCGCCGAGGCATCGGGACGCCGAGGCTGCTACCTCCAAGGCTGCCGGCAAGCGACCTGAGACGGTCGATCTGGAGGCCGAGCCGGTCTCCAAGCGCTCTCGCCAACCGGAGGTTCCCAGGGCCGTCCTTGCGGTGGAGGACGAGGACGGTCCTTCCGAGGCCGTCTCCATCGCCTGCCCGGCGAAAACCGTCCAGTTCGTCAACCACATGATCCTCGGCGAACTACCGAAGAAGTTTCTTCGGGAGGAGGCTGGACGCGCCTTCCGGCTTCAGGCCGCGGTAAGATTTTTTCTCTTCCTTCGTCGTTTTTGCCTACCGTGTTTTGTGCTTCTGACCTTCTGTGTTTTGTGCAAGCGTCCATGGACATGTGGCTCTGCGTTAAGCGGGCCATCACTGCTGCCGAGCGCGCCAAGAAGGCGTACGAGGACGGCAGGTCCAAGGTTGCCGAGGCTGGCAAAGCGCTCCAGGAGCACGCCCACCTAGTCAAGGAGAAAGACTCTGCCGAACGGCAGGTGGAGGAGATGAAGGGGCTCCTGGAGGCTGCCCTGGAGGCGACGAAGGAGGCCGAGGCTTCCAAAGACGCGGTGCAGGCGGCTTTGGAGGAGTCGGAGCGGGCGAAAGCAGCGGCGCAGGCGGCCCTGGAGGAATCGGCACGGTCCAAGGCTGCGGATATCGAGGCTGCGGTTCGGTCAGCTATCCAGGGGTACCGTTCGTCGTCCGAGTTCTCCAGCCTTCTGGATAAGGAAGTCGGCTCGGAGATGGCGGACCTGTTGTACCAGTTTAAGCGGTACAACCCTGGGCAGAAGCTGAACTTGAACTTCATCGCCGACCCTCCCCCTCTACCGGAAGGGATAACTGAGGAGATGATTGAAGATTACGAGGGGGAGGACGCCGCCGAAGACCCTCTGTCCGCCGAGGCTGCTGCTGCTGACGAAGCCTGAGGGCCTCCTCAGACTTGCTTGTAATAGTTTAGTTTTTATTATTATTATTTTTTTTAAAATTTGTATGTACCGAACACGTTGATGCCGAGGGCATCTCTAATTTCAAATGCATTCTTTTCTCTACTTCTGTTTCTCTACGTTGATGCCGATTGTTCTTATTGCCGTATAGGATTTATAACGTTATAAAGGTCACTTCGAAATTGTCAAGTTCCAACGGAATCTGTAGGGTAACGATTTCGAAAATATTAATTGCCGTAGGCTAATAAAGATGCCTTAGAACGTTATCTTGCCTATATTGGCAGCCGTAGGCTAGTAGAGATTTTAGCAAGGGTTTCTGAAGTAATAGTGCCGAAGGCTTTCTATTAATTTCTGCCGAAAGGCGTTTTACAATTTTATCCTACCGTAGGCTAGGTTACAAATTTGTCTTACCGTAGGCTAGGTCACTTGAAATAGTACTTGAGATGTTCTATGTTCCAAGGATGACCGAGGGTCTTGCCGTTGGAGTCTCTTAGGCGGTAGGTTCCCGATCGAAGGATACCGATGATCTCATAAGGTCCTTCCCAGGAAGGTCCGAGGGTTCCTTCCGTGGCATCCTTAGTTGCTAGGGACACCTTCCTCATGACCCAATCACCGATTCGGAATGAGCGGTGTCTGACTCTAGAGTCGTAATACCGAGAGACATGTTGCTTGTAGGCCTCGTTCCGGAGGTTGGCATGTGCCCGGTGCTCTTCAAGAAGGTCGAGGCTTAGAGAAAGTGCTTCTTCATTTGGCTTCGGTGCGAAGGTTTCCGTTCGGTAGGAAGGTTCGCCAATTTCTACAGGCACAACGGCTTCCGAACCGAAAGCCAAAGAGAAAGGGGTCTCTCCTGTGGACGTTCGGTAGGAGGTCCGAATGGCCCATAGCGCTTCGGGAAGCTTTTCTGGCCAGGCTCCTTTGGCTTTGTCCAGCTGCCGTTTCAGCAGTTTCTTGATGATTTTGTTTATTGCTTCTACCTGACCGTTTGACTGGGGATGTGCCGGTGATGCGAAAAACAAGTTGATTTTCAGGCGGGTGCAAAATTGCCTGAAGAGCTCCGAATCGAACTGCCTGCCGTTGTCGGTAATGACCGCATACGGGATACCGAAATGGCAACAAATGTGAGTCCAGACGAAGTCTTCTACCCTCGCTGCCGTTATGGTTGCAAGAGGTTCGGCTTCCACCCATTTGGTGAAGTAGTCGACGGCAACCACAGCGTATTTCACCTGGCCCTTACCTTGCGGCATAGGACCGATCAGGTCTAGCCCCTATTGTGCGAAAGGCCAAGGGCTCACGATTGGTGTCAGGGGTTCGGCGGGGATATGCTGTATGTTGCCGAAGCGCTGACATTTATCACATTTCTTCACCAGCGAACTGGCGTCCTCGTGCATGGTCGGCCAGAAGTATCCCTGCCGAAAAGCTTTGTGTGCGAGTGACCGGGATCCGGAATGGTCGCCGCAAACACCATTGTGGATCTCCCGGAGGACGTAGCCCCCCTGTTCTGCCGTAAGGCGCTTGAGATACGGAGTCGTGTAGCCACGTTTGTAGAGGACGTCGTTGATGACGGTGTACCTTGCCGATCGGTACCTAAGCTTTCGGGCCTGGGCCTTGTCCTCTGGAAGGGCGCCGTTGGTCAGGTACGAGTAGATAGGGGACATCCATGTATCCTCGTACCGTACGGTACATATTTCGGAGGCTACCGTGCTCGGTTGGGCAAGAATTTCCACCGGCACCTTTCTTCCGACCTTATCATTGATTGCCGAAGCTAGCCGTGCCAATGCATCGGCATGGCTGTTTTCGTTTCTGGGGATCTGCCTGATCTCGTAGGCTCGGAAGCTCTGGAGCAGCTGGTGGGTAGACGAAAGGTAGGCGTTCATGGAGGCGTCTCTGGCCATGAAGTCTGCCGTTACCTGGTTCACAATGAGCTGGGAGTCGCTATGAATCCTGATCTGTTTTGCATTCATGCTCTTGGCTAACCGAAGGCCGGCTAAGAGAGCCTTATATTCTGCTTCATTGTTGGAGGTTCGGAAGTTGAATCGGAGGGCGTACTCGATCTTGAGTCCCTCCAGCGTTGTCAGTACCAAACCTGCTCCGCACCCTTGTTGGTTTGCCGAGCTGTCGACGTGCAGAATCCATACGGGATTTGAGGCGTCGAATTTTTCGGCGTCTACCTCCATCGGCGTTCCGGTTTCGGTGACTGGCTCGGGTATCTCCTGTGTCGTTGATGGGGTGAGCTCAGAGATGAAATCGGCAATGGCTTGACCCTTTTCGGCGGGCCTTGGCATGAATTGTATATCGAATTCTCCGAGTTCAATCGCCCACCTTATCAATCGGCCAGAAGTCTCTGGTTTTTGGAGCACTTGCCGAAGCGGTTGGTTAGTCAGGACTTTGATTCCGTGCGCTTGAAAGTATGGTCGAAGTCTTCGTGCCGAGACCACCAGAGCTAGTGCGAGCTGCTCTAACGGGGGATACCGAAGTTCGGCACTCTGGAGTGCCTTACTGACGTAGAAGATCGGTAGCTCTGCCTTCTCTGGCTTTCGAATCAATACCGAACTGACGGCAGTGCTAGATACCGAAAGGTATAGATAGAGAGTCTCCCCATGTAGTGGTTTTGACAGAAGAGGTGCTTTGCCCATGTAGTCCTTTAAGTCTTGAAACGCTTTATCACATTCGGCAGTCCATATGATATTCCGTTTGCCCCCTTTCAAGGCTTTAAAGAACGGTACACATTTGTCGGTTGCCTTTGATATGAAGCGAGTTAAGGCAGTCACTCGTCCGGTAAGGCTTTGAATGTCCTTTGTCGTCTTTGGCCTCTCCATGTCGATAATGGCCTTTATTTTTTCGGGATTCGCTTCGATACCCCTGTGACTAATCATGAATCCGAGGAATTTTCCGGAAGATACACCGAAGGCGCATTTCATCAGGTTCAGCCTCATCCGGTAATCTTTCAGTATGCCGAACATGATCGACAAATTGTGCAGGTGCTCTTCGGCAGTTCTGCTTTTTACCAACATGTCGTCAACGTAGACCTCCATGATGTTGCCGATGTATTTGGCGAAGATTCTATTGACAAGCCTCTGATACGTTGCTCCCGCGTTCTTCAGTCCGAACGGCATGACATTGTAACAGTACAACCCTCGGTCTGTAATAAAGGCGGTATGCTCGCTGTCGGGAGGGTGCATGAAAATCTGGTTGTATCCTGAATAGGCGTCCATGAAGCTGAGCAATTCGTGTCCGGCGGTGGCGTCCACGAGCTGGTCTATCCGTGGCAACGGAAAGCTGTCCTTCGGACAGGCCTTGTTCAGATCGGTATAATCTTGGCACATTCGCCAGCCGCCTGTACCCTTCCGGACCATGACCGAATTTGCCAGCCATACCGGGTACGTAACCTCCCTGATGAAGTCGATGGTTTGAAGTTTGTCAACTTCCGTGCGCATGGCCTCATACCGTTCGGCATCATACGAACGGCGCTTCTGTCTTACAGGCTTGTAGGTGGGGGAAATGCTAAGTTTATGGCTGATGATCTCAGGGTCTATGCCGGGCATGTCTTCGTAAGACCATGCGAACACTTCCGAATGGTACCGTAAGAAGTCTATGAACTGCGTTCGGAGGGCAGGGGTTAATCTAGTGCCGATTCTAACCCGACGATCGGGCTGCTCTTCGCTCAGGGTTATCGTCTCCAGTGCTTCGGCAGGCTGTGTATGAGGAGTCGGGGACTCATCCCTTGGGTCATCAACCGGTCCCGTACCGTTCGGTATCCCCTGAACAGTCATGGTCTCGTCGGGGACTTTGAAAGAGGTTGACTTGATTGCCGTGGCGTAGCAAGTCCGCGCGCTTAGCTGATTTCCCCTGACAGCCCCTACGCCATTGGGGGTCGGGAATTTCATCAACAACATGTGTGGGGAAAGATGCGCCTTGATCCTGGTCAGTGCCGTTCATCCAACAATGACGTTGTACGCCGTCGGGCAGTCGACGATGAGGAACTGATCGTACACCGTCGTTCTCCTTGGCGCTGTACCGAAGGTAATTGGCAGTTTTACACTGCCGGCCGGTTGGACCAAGTCCCCAGAGAAACTTGGCAAAGGCGTCAACTGCCGGTCGACCTGGCTGTCCTTTATTCCCATTTCTCGGAAAGCTTCGGCAAAGATCACGTTTACCGAGCTTCCGGTATCGATCAGTACTCGCCCTACATCGTAATCGGCGATTTCAGCTCGGACAATCATTGGGTCGTCGTGGGGGTAGAGGATGCCCTGTTCCTCTTCCTTGCAAAACGTGATCGGCTCCCAATGATCCTTTGGTGTTTCATGGCGGCGATTTACCTCTATGCCGAATACCTGGGGAAACTGTGCGGCGCGCACGTATTGCTTCATTGAACGGTTGCTCAGTCTTGCGATGGTGGGGCCGCCGCTGATAGTGCTTATCATGTTTATCTGCCGATTTGAGTTCGGCACCGGCGCCGGTGGCTGCCGGGCGATATACTGATCAAGTTTCCCCTCTCTGATCAACCGTTCGACAATTTTTCTCAGACTTATACAGTCTTCCGTATTATGGCTGTTATGCTGATGGTATCGGCAGAACTTACCGGTATCCCGATTGTCTTGCCGATTGGGTCTTCATTGATTGGGCTTGGGTATTATTTCCTGTTCGTTCATCAGGACCGCCTCGTAGGTAGTGTTCAGTAGGGTGAAGATCTCGTTGCCGTGATCACGATTCGGCAGGGGCGCTCGGTGGTCGTTGCGACCATACTTCCCTTTTCCTTTCTTCGAGTGTTCCCTTCGATCGGCACGGTCGTCCTTCCTCTTATGACCTGCCGAGTAGGTGTCGACTAGCTCGTAGGATGTCGCCTTTGCCGGATAGGCACTTGTTTCCGCATCTCCTCGCGGTGCCGAAACCGTGGGTTTCGAGTTGAAGTATTCGGCCTTGGCGTGGATTGCCGCCTGCTTCATCAGTTCGTCGTACGTGCGCCAGTTGCTGCTGTGCACTAGGTATCGGAAATGAGAGGACCGAAGGCCACTCTTGAAGGCGCCGTAGGCTGCCCTATCATCTGTTTCCGGACACCTTGAGTACTCATGACTGAAGCGCGCCGCGTATTCTCTCAACGGTTCGTCTTCCCTTTGCCGAATCGTGTACAGATCATCGGCAGAGTAGAGACGGTCCGTTTGGATCATGAAGTGATTGAGGAAAATCTGCTTCAGCTCATCGAAGGAGGCTACCGTTTCCGGCTCCAAACGGTAGAACCAATTTAAGGCTGCCCCGGTAAGGGAAGACGGGAATAGCAGGCACTGCCCTTCATCGCTCAGACCCTTGCATCCGATGGCGGACTGGAATGAGTGGAGGTGTGTTAGGGGGTCCTCCGTTCCTGTATAGAATGGTATACGCAGTTGCTGCACTTCCCTGTCCTGCCGAGAATCCCGGATGCGCCTGGTGAACGGTCCTGGCCGAAGCTTTCCCCATTCCGGTTCTTGGGAGCGGGCGTTGTCGTTTTCCATCCTCTGGACTTTCTGAAAAAGGAGTCGGACAATGGGGTCTCGACTAGGGATTTCTTCGGCACCGTAATCTTCCAGTTGTCGTTGTAGGCCCAGTGAGTTATCTCCCGCACACCGTGAAGGTGTTGCCGAACGGTAGGTGGAAGTGTGTGTCTTGGTAGGGATGAACTCGGATTCCGACGACTCGGTAGGATCCAGTCCTCTGACCTTCCGAATAGGCGACTTGTCTCCTAGGATTTTCATCCGTGAGTCCTTTATTCGAGCGCCAATACCGATCGGAGACCTCTCTCTCTGTGCCTCCCGATCGTTAGCGCGACGTTCCCGATCGTTTAGCCTATGTCGGCAATCGGAGTAGACCTTCCTGGGGATGTGCGGCTGATCCCTTGGGGAAGGAACTACTAGCTCTCTGGAAGGTGTGGGTGTTGCCTTTGCTACCTTCCCGCGTTTGTTCTTCCCACAGGGGGTCTGCAAGCTCTCGGAGGAGCGAGTTGTCTGGATGTTCCGCGGTTGCTGCTGGTGAAGCAACTGCTGGGTTTCGTCCACCTTGGACGAAAGAAAGTTGTTGTGTTCCTGAAGCCTCGCCATGTCCTTCCGTAAGGATGCGATTTGGGCTGCCAGCTCGGCTTCGGCGGTCGTTTGGGTAGCGGGGGCGTTCCCGAAGGGAGTGCTTGGAGGTAGCGCTGGGCTAGCTCCGCTCTGCCTTCCGAACGGTACCCCTTCTTCCGTTAAGAACGTGGGTATTGAAGTGGTCCCCATGTGTTTTGGAGATAGTGGGTTGATGATTTGTCTCTCTTCCCACAGACGGCGCCAAACTGTTGATGCGAAAAAATGGTTTAGCACTTATTTCGTCAACTTAGTTAAATTGTCCCTTCGGTAGGTGATTGTCCTCGGTAAGTGGTCCACTCTGGAGGGGTAAGTACCTACAAAAGGACACATTCGGTAAGTCCTTGGGGTACCGGTGCGATACCGGCCGAAGGCTCTCCGATGCTTAAGTAAGTACGGATTTAGTAAAGTTTAACTGACAGATCACACGATAGCGTACCGTTAGTTCTGATCCCCCTCTTTTAGGGATATGGGTCTCCTTATATAGACCTTGGGAGGTGTGCACTGTGCTCATATTTCCGATGTGGGACTCTGGACATGGATTGTGAGCATGACACGTGTCTGATTGTAAAAAGGGCCAAGATAGATGGCTTCGGTAGGGAGCATGCCGAAGGAGTCTTGTGATCAGTATCGATCCTGTCCACGTGTTCGGTGGTAATAGGCCGTTTTATTTCCGGTATAAACAAAGTTGCCTAACCTCAAAGCTATACGGATCCTGGCGATGGTAGTTATGGCCCGTCAAAGAATCCCGTGGGATTGAGGAGCAGTTACCCTTATCAACATTGGCATCCATAACTTGGATGGTGTAGTTATTATAATTGATTGCCTGGACATAGTATTTCCCCAAATACAAGTATAACACTGTTAACTTATATTATTCTCACAAGACAGTTCATACCTTTTGTCACCGCTTCTCTGGATCACGTTTCAGTCGAAAAGGGTAGCTTATGTTTTGGATTTCGCCACACGATGAAGGTTCACACCTATGATGATCATCATCCTTGGCACTGAAAGTTCCACAGTACAAGCCAAGAACTGTTACAAGGACTATGAGTCGTGATGGAACTGATACTCTTCCTGCAGCCATTGCAAGACGAGATTAGGAGAAAAAGAGAGTGGGAGGTTTCCAGCACAACTGCAGCTTCCTTTGTTACAGACAAGGATCCTTTGATTATATTACAACACTTTGATTATTTTATACTAGCATACTTTGATATTATGATATTTTTGATTCATCGACTTTGCTAAGTCGGTTTGCTCATTCTCCATTATTCTATATTTTTCTATATTATTCAAGACACAAGTATACATTAATTTTAACAAATATAAGAAATTTTGTGGGCAGGAATTTATTTGTCAACATGGAATTTTTTTAATGTATTGTTACCTTCATTTTCCACAGGGTAGAGTTGATTTGTCAACACGGATATGAGATTTTATTTGTCTTAACTTGTGGAATAATGTTGCCAGTGGAAAAAAAATAAAAAAAAGAGTCATTAGTAGGATAAGATTTAGACCAATTCTGCTACTTTAAAAAAGATGTATAAAAAAACTGTTGGTGGAAGTCAACAGTCAAGACCACATGATACCTTATTGTAGATAACATGTTGGGAGTGTGCAGAGAAAAGTTGAGTATTTCCTCAGAGATGACAATTTCTTTCTTCATCCTGTTGTTCATGGTAGGCTTCAAAGTTAATATTGGAGCATGCCAAAATGAGTGCTCAGAATTACACTGTGGAGACTTCGGTCCGCCTATCAAATTCCCTTTTTGACTCAAAGACAAGCAGCCTGATCACTGTGGCTACCCTGGATTTGATTTATCCTGCAATGGAAGCAACAATACGGTGCTTGAGCTGCCAATTTCAGTGAAGTTCAACGTCACTCATATCAACTCCAAATCCCAGCTGTTCATCTTCTCTAGCAGACAAAAACAATCTCACGTGAAAAGTCTGATGGGTGAGGGTGAGATTTTTTATAAGGTTTGGTGTTTATACCTCCCACTAAAAAGTCACACAATTTTCACATTAAAAAAAAATCCATCGAAATTAGCAAGTTTTTGAATATCAAAAGACTTTTTGTTACTTGTTTAAAATCTTAATTGAATACCACTAGATTTGGACACCCTCTTAAAAATATCCTAATAGTCCTGATTGAATACCAAAAGACTTGTTTAGATTATTTAAAAGTCTTAATTGAATATACAAGACTTATTTATCCCAAAACAGTCTTTTAAAATCCTAATTGAATACACCCCCTTAGATTTTAGTCAAGCATTGAATTGAATAAAAGAGAAAATTTAAAAGGTCCGAAATCTTTCCAAATGATCTATATTTCTCCTGATCTCACTGTTTGTCTTACCTCTCTGACTGCCTTTGTTGTCATGCAGGGCAAAAAAGTTGAGGCCAAACCAATTGTAATAGGTGAAGTAAATTTTTGTACCAATGAAGCACGAAAAATGCTTTTTGACAGTGCTGGACATAAACTAGCTAGCAAACTGGTAAAGTCAGGTTTTCACTTTTTGACTTGTTTTTTTTTTTCTTCTTCTTGTTACGTGTTGGCTTCCATGTAACAAATTATGCACCCTTAGATGGATAAAGAAATTAGTTTGAGTTTATTTTGAATTTGTACTTTAAGCAATTGAAATGCATTTGTTATTGTTGACATTGTCAAATACTTAACCAATATCACCTGCACTTGATTTTTACTCCATTCGCCTTGAGTGTCATGCTCAAGCTCAAACACGTTGATTACATGATATTCTCAGTTGGGAAACTGAAAAGTTGAACTTTCAGTGCTCAATAGGCCAGAGCTCAATAGGCCCTTCATAGTTTGGGCCCACTGCTATGGAAGCGAGAGAGAAACAAACCCAAGAAAAAATCAGGACAGAGAATCTTAGCTCCTATCTGGTTTGGATGCAGCCTGAACATCCGTATTTGTAAGGAGATCACAAACTTTAAGCAGATGGTTCCAGAGAATTCTTTTCGAACCCGGCTCAGTAAGATAGAGCAAACAAGAATCCCTTCCCATGTTGCCTTTATTTGCTGGAACACATGGAAAACTCGCTGCAAGGCAGTCATTGAAGGTCGATTGACATCCCCAATCGAAGTCATCTATGCAACTTCCTATGCTGTTTCTGAGTTCATGGCAGCAAAACCTGCTTCTTTGGATGCTAGACTCCGTTCTATCTCAACAAACCAGGTGAATCGAACTTGGTCTCCCCCAACGGCTCCTAAGGTTAAAATTAATATGGATGCAGCTTGGTCTGCTAGTTCAAAATGTGGAGGCATTGGTTTGGTTTCCCAGGACCACTTGGGGTCGTTCCATGTGGCTAAGGCAGGTCCTTGCAGGGTGTGCTCCTTTGCTATTGTAACATCAGTTCCAAAATGTTCATTATGAGACGGGTTGTAGAGAGGTGACCTGGGGATTAGAAGGTGATATATCGTGTGGTTGGTGGGAGTTGTACCCTTTCCTTTGCAGGATTCGGAATCAACTTGGCCATCCAAAGTTCATTGATGCTAGTTGGTCTTGGTGTCCAAGAACTGCTAATAAAGTAGCAGTTCAAATTGTGAAAATTGTGTGTACGAGGATGAGCCCTGTGAGTCTGTGACTTAGGTCTTTCAACCTCCATCCTCACTGGTGCATGTTTTGAAAAAGGATGGCCTTCCTTGTCCCCATCCCAAGTGGAGTTGCTGCACTCTTCAAGGAGGATGTTTGGTGTCTTTAATGTTGGGCGACGTCTTTGTTTGGTTTCTTTGCAGTTTGCTGTGTTAGCTTATGTTTGTCGCTTGTTATTCCTAGTTTTGTTTTGGGACTTTCAGTGTCTTTGTATGTTTTTCGTGGGCTCTGCCCTTTCAATGAAAGTTCATGTTCGACCCAAAAAAAGGGGAAGAAAATTTTTCTTTAAGCTCTAGTAATTAGCAAGCTTAACATATAAAAGCAGGCTTCAAATTTATTGGTCTCCAGGACACAAAATGAGTTATAGGAATACACTTGTCAACCATTGAGTGATTTTTTTTATAATTTTGTTTATTTTGCAAAGAATTGAGTTCACTTGTTGTGTATATATATATATATATATATATATATATATATATATATATATATATAGAGCTTCATCTCTACAAAAAAATAATTTGAATTCGATATCATTTGACCATATCGAAATTTTTGTACAATCAGTCTACACTCTCCAGCATACAATCAGTTAAACATCAAAACAAAAAGCATGACTTGGTCCATCAATTAAAGGCAGAAATTAAAAATCGAAGTGCATGAAATATATATATGTCATAGAATTCATTAATTGAAGTGCTGAACAAGAGGACGGTTTAACAGAGCACCTCCTGCAGCGTCCTTCAGAAACTTTGTCTTGATTTTCTTGAGTGTGGCTACAGCTTCTTTCATACTTATCCTCTCTTCTGGTGATTCTGCACAGCAAGCGAGAGCTAATCTCATAATGGATGATAAGCAATCCCTCTTGCTCACAAAATCATCATCATTCTGCTCTGTCCCAAGTAAATTATCATCCACAACTCCATCTTTTATTGCATCTGGTAATAGTGATTTTGTAATCCATTGCTTGAAATTCATCTCCCCAACAAACATCTCATCTGTTGGCTTCCTTCTTGTGAATGTTTCCATCACTACAATTCCAAAACTGTAAACATCCCCTCTTGTTGAAACTATTCCTTCCATTCCATACTCTGCAATACGAATTATATTTAATTATACTTATGTGTGTGAAATATATTATTTTCATTTTTTTTTACAAGCGATAGTCTAAACTACAGGGAAGGGGGATTTCTCTTTCACACGCACAATTATGATGCTATGGAAGTTCAAACCTGAGATATTTTGTCTGCAAGTCAATGCCATTTTCCACTAGGCTAGACCTCGCGGGCATATTATATTCATTTGTATAATGAAAAGAAAATTATAATTTAAGCTCTTCATAATCAAGGACAACATTATAAAATTGAAAAATATTAAACTAGCAAGTACATCACCTGGAGCCATATACCCAACTGTGGCTAAGGTCATGGTTTGGGTCATAGAATCTCCTCCACCCAAGAGTTTTGCGATTCCAAAATCGGCAACGTGTGCAACCATATCATCATCTAGTAGTATATTGCTGGGCTTCAAATCGCAATGTACAATAGGTATTGAATAACCATGGTGTAGGTATTCCAATGCCAATGAAACATCTACCATTATATTCATCCTCTGTAAGATACTCAAAGAAGAGTTTTCAGTATACAACCACTTCTCAAGGCTCCCATTAGGCATGTAGTTCAGTACCAAGGCTTTGAAATCAGTTTGACTGCAACAACTGATGACTTTTATAAGATTTCGATGACGAATCTTGCTTAGCATTTCACATTCCCTATCAAAACTCTTGAAACCCCCTTCTAGCTGTAACTTGAAAACCTTTACAGCAACATCTATCCCATCTGAAAGTGTCCCTTTATACACTGAGCCAAAACCCCCACTTCCAAGTAAGTTTCTTTCATTAAAGCCGTTTGTCGCCCTAAGAAGTTCAAGGTGTGAAACTCTTCTCCAAAGAAGTTGAGGTGACAAGGTAGCCTCTATTACAACTGGTACGCTCCTTTTCTTGTGTAGTATCAACATCGATATGGAGACCGCTAGGAGTATTGCTGATATGATCCCTGGAATAATATATTTCAAGATGAACAAACCAACTTTCCGGGAACGGGGTTTATGTTTTGTACTGCTTTTGCATGGTGACATATTCAGTCGGGGTGCGCCACACAGTGCATCATTCGAGAGAAATGATTGAGCAGAGAAGTTTTTGAAAGGTCCACCGGTTGGAACTTCTCCTTGGAGTCTGTTGGAAGACAAATTCAGATACTTGAGGTGTAAGAGTCTTTCTAGAGACTTTGGAATCACTCCAGAAAGATTGTTTTTGGATAAGTCCAAGATTTCCAGGCTCACTAAGTCGCCAAATGAACTAGGAATAGGGCCTTGGAAATTATTATTTGCCAACGAGAGATTAACCAAATCTTTCAAACCCTTGATGTTGCTTGGTATACGACCTGATAAATTGTTATTTGATAAATCCATATCTGTCACAACTTTTAATTTTCCAGTATCATCTGATAGAGATCCAGTAAGAGAATTGGATGACAGGTTTATGTGTAATATAAATGCTACTTCCCACAAGGTTGATGGTATTGTGGAATTTAACAAATTTGACTCTAATGATAGACTTCTTAGAGATGTGGCTAAATTACCCAAACAGGGAGGTATAGAACCAAATAGTTGATTGACACCCAAAAATAAGTCGACCAGGTTTTCGAGTTGACAAATTTCGTATGGGATATATCCTTGCAACTTGTTTTCATCCAAATACAAACCTTGCAGATTACGTAGTCTTCCCAGTGAAGCTGGAATTGGTCCACTCAAGTGATTGTAACCCAGGTCCAAGGCTGCCAAGCTGCTCAAGTTACTAATTTCACTGGGAATTTCACCCCTCATGTTGCAAAGGGCTAAACGAAGATCTTGCAATGATGTAGACAGATTCTCAAAGAAAACAGGAACTGTGACATTTAACGGATTACCTGTCAAGTACATTGCCGCCAAATTTCTAAGATTAGCCAAGCAAGAGAGAATGTTTGCTTCCGGAGTAGAAATATCAATTGTCAAAGTATTCATCTCTAAGCCAAGGACTTGAAGGTTTGTTAATGCACATAGTGTGCTAGGAATGAACCCAGTAAATGAGTTTCTACCCATGTCTAGATGGGTGAGCTTAGAGGCATCGGAGAGGTTGGGGATTACTCCGCTGACTTGATTTTCTGGTAAAACAAACTTTTCCAAGTTGGGAACCCCAACGCCTATGTTTGCTGGGAGGCTACCTGATAGCTGATTTAGACCAAGCGATATTGTTCTTATCATGGACATATTGAAGATTGTGGATGGGATCAGGCCATTTAGATTGTTACCATAGACTACAAAAACCTCTAAACTTCGAAGACCGCCAATCTCTGGTGGTATAGCACCTGCCACAATTCAGCATCATTGCATGATAAATCATCATAAGAATCACATAATAAGATAACAGATTTTAAAAGAAGGAACAAAATTGTTTCTAAATGTCTCAAAAGAAACAAACAAAAAAAAAGCTGACATGATAATACTACATGTACCTGTCAAGTTGTTGAGCTCAAGATGAAGCTGTGTGATTTGGGTTAAGTTCCCAATATTTTTGGGTATGCTTCCACTGAATTTGTTAGAGCTCAACGCTAATACTTGCATCTCTCGGCATTGCCATAATTTGGAGGGAAGTGGACCACTAAATTTGTTGTCAGTCAAATCAAGAAGTTGAATACGAGGAAGATGCTGACATACATTGTCTGGAATACTACCATTCAAGTTGTTTAGATGTAAAGCCAAACTAGTCAAAGAAGACATATTGAATAGAGCCACAGGAAGAGTGCCTTTTAGGGTATTAAACTGCACGAACAAGTTCTCCAACTTATCTAAACTGCCCATCTCGTTTGGAATTTCTACAAAAAACAACCCCTATATATTAAACTCATGGTCATCAGCCATCCTAAACTATATATATACATATAGCCAACTCCATATTGTAGTTCAATGATCTGAACTGCCTATCTTTCAGATATTCTTTCAAATATCATCTCTTTAAAAAATCATTTGAATATGAAATCATTTGACCACTCAATTAACTGTTGTCATTTTAGTATTTTCTTGAAGCTCCATGGTCGTCTATTTTGTTAGTCAAAATTGATGTGTTAATTGTTTTTAATTTGTCTAATATTTTGCAAAGATGATTTATGAATGAAACTTGAATAATAAACAGTTCAGATCATTGAAATAAAATTCGTTGTGTACCCCACAAGGTGTCCCTTGAGGGATCCCTCAATATTATGTACCTTTGAAATTGTTGTTGTCCAGGTATATCTCCAGCAGCATTGTTAAGTTCCCTATTTCTCTCGGTATTTTACCTGTCAAATAGGTGCATGGCGAAGATAAAAAAAAAAAAAAGGAACTAGAAGAATAAGATATATGATCACTGGATCAAATTAGTAATCGAATCATACCCTCAAAATTGTTGTAGGCAAGGTATATCCCCTTCAACTTTGTTAACTTCCCGATTTCTCTTGGTATGCTACCTGTTAAATGTGGATGTGTGCCAGAGAATGAATAAGGGGGAAAAACACTAGCAGATATCAGCTATCTTGTATGTGGATACATAATTATATCATATTAAGTAATGATCACCAAGAATTCCACCAGATAGCTTGTTGGTAATTGGCCATGTATGTAGGTACCTGATAGCTGGTTGTTGCTAAGATCAAGTACTTGCAGTGCAGATAAGTTGTAGATAGCATTGGGTATGGAACCTGAAAACTGATTACCATACAAACCAAGGGTTCGAAGTTTGGATAAGTGCCCAAACCATGCTGGAATGATTCCCATAAAATTGTTGAATCCAAAGTTAATCAACTTCAATCGGCGCAAAGCAGCCAATTCTTGGGGCAAGTTGCCATGGAAACTATTATTTCGGAGGGTTAGGCTAACAAGAAATGAGAGGTTGGCTAGGTGGGGAGGAATGATGCCTGTGAGACCCATGAAGGAGAGATTCAAGGCTGTGACTCTAAGGTGGTGTACACCGCAAGTAACGCCAACCCAGTTGCAAATATTGGAGGTTTTACTGGCAGACCAGTTGGTAGTCAAGATGTTTTGAGGGTCACTAGTGATATGAGCCTTAAGAGCAATAAGAGCAGATTGGTCTGTGGTGATGGTTTTTGTTGCTAGTGCTACGGTTAAGTTGACCATGTATATAACAGAGTATACCAGCAACAATGTTCTCGACAAGAGGAACCCAGGTCTCTCCATATTCTGAAATTCTTGAGACTGCAAACCAGGAAGAGAAAAGTGAGTTCAAGACGGATCCAAGTTGAAAGGTTCGAATGTCTTTTATATGATGAAAAAAAAAAACACACACTCAATTGCCGGTTTCATTTTTCAATGCTGCCAGGAAATCCTTAAATGGGGAAGAGTTAAGGTCTCAAAAGATTACCAATTACATTTCAACATAATGTGTAGGTCCTACAATTAAGACATAGTCAAATGCATATGAGTACTGCTATATTCACCCTGTCCTATTTTCCTACTCACCTTATCTTTAAAAATTTTAAGCCAAATTTTTCCTTTTATAAATGACTTCTAAGAACTTGGAAAAAACCTCAATTAATTACCTTATAATGCAAAGAAAAACTTGACAATATTTGAGTTCAAATCTGGAAAAGCAAATTGCCACTTCGACCCTGGCTCATTTCTAACCACTAAAATATTCCATATCAACTGGAACTTGATAGAGGGTCACTTATTGCCACAATAGTCATAAACCAAATTATAGTAAAAGATTCTCTCTTTACATTCTCTCCCTCAAGAACTAGGACAACTCTATGTGAGGTCCCCGCAGTATATCTTTTGAGTAATCTGGGATGACCCGAACCTCGGTGTCCAACATTCAATCGGCTATGAAGGGAGGTTTCAACAAGGTCAAGCTGATAGGACCTACTCGACCAAGTCGATTCTCTCCCCCCCCCCCCCCCCCACACACACTTATTCTCCTCTTCCTTCTATGTGTGGTGCTTCAATCCTTTCTTGGTGTTTGCTAAGAAGAATTGTTGTGCTTGGATACTATTTTGCGATGATGCGGGTGTCGACCACTAACCAGTGGTGGTTTGGTGTTTGTGTGTGTGTGTTTTTTTTAAAAGTAAGTGCATCAACGCGCGATTTTGGTTGTCTCTCCTCAAGAGAGTTTTGGTCGCGTTAGGTGAGGAGTTGTGTTTCTTGGTTGTTCCAACTTCCAAGCTTACTCGTTGTGTGCCGATTTCTGGTAGCTTTCTAGGTGTACTGACCTTGGGTAAACTGGGTTACACTTAGGTCCTTGTTGGGGGAGTACCATATAAGTTTACCTATTGTACCCCATTGGAAGTTGTATGGTCCTTGTGACAGGTGCCCTTCGGGGCTATTTGTGCCTTTAATGGTTGATGTACCGACTGATGTATCGTGCCCTTCGTGGCAAATTATATGAATGCAAGATCTCCCTAACGTTTGACCTAAAAAAAAAAAACCAGATTATAGTACTCCCTCTGTTAAAGTATTAAGGCCCCATTTGGTATTAAGGTGCGGTGGAAATAATCAGCTTACTTTTTAAATTATCTGACTTTTGTTTTTTTTTTGTTTTTTTGTTTTTTGTTTTTTTTTGTTTTGGTGTTTGGTGTTTGGTTGTTACACAAGAGAAAGTTGATTTTTTTTCTTTTCAAAATTATGGGTTAGTGGCGACAGATTTAATAAGCAGGTGGAAGGATGCTTTTAAAATCTACTTCCTTGAGAAGCATACAAAGCCTTTAATGAAATTCTTAGGCCATCTCCAACAATAGAAGGCTAAACATAACCCACGCATAAAATATAGCCCATTATTTATTGTTTTTAAAGAAACAGTGTTAGGCTATATTTTTACCATCTCTAATTGTGGAGGGCAAAATCATAGCCCCTTTAATATTTTATTTGTTTTTAGTATATTCTTTAACTATATTGGTTAATTTAATTAACAAATAAACATCAATTGAAAAACAATAACCAAAAAATTAAATTAAAAACAGCAACAAAAACATTAATTTAAGGGTTTTTTTTGTAGCAATGGTCCCTCAACTATACTCGGAGTTACATTTTGATCACTCAACTCCAAAAATAGTTATAGAGGTCACTCAGTTAGGTGTTTTGTTGCACCATTAGTCTCTACCGTTAGAGAGACTTGACGGTAGGGACTAATGGTGCAACACAACACCTAATTGAGTGACCTCTGTAACCATTTTTTGGAGTTGAGTGACCAAAATGTAACTCCGAGTATAGTTGAGGGACCATTGCTACAAATAACCCTTATTTATTTATTTTTTGTTATTTCGTTTTTTATAAATATTTGGAATGAATTTCCAAGTTTACCCATAGATTTAACGGAAAAATAGACAGACTTGACGAAAGGGACTAGCAATTCAATACCATACATAATTGGGGGACCTCTGCAACTATTTTTGAAGTTGAGTGACCAAAATGTAACTACAGGTATAGTTCAAGGACCATTGCTACAAAAAAAACCCTTAAGTTAAAAACAACTACTAAAAACTTAAAAAGATGAAAAGAACTTGAAAAATTGGATAGAAGGATGAAAAGAATGTGGGAACTTATGTAGAAATGAGGTTGGTATTTATAGAAAAAAATTCGAAATTTTTTGAATTTTTTGAATAATAATAAAAAAAACCAATATTTAGGATTTTTTTTGGAAAATGGATTTTAAAAAAAGGCTAGCTGATGTCAGCATCTTGAAAGATACAATGAAGCAAGAAGTCGTTGCAAGTTTTTGAAGAAAAAAATTATAAAAGATATAGCCCATCTAAGAATCAGGCCAAGTTTGGTTCATCATTTGGCCTCTTTGGCCTGCTGACTGAGTTTGGCCAAGTGACATGACACATTTAGCCTACTTACTAGAGATGAGTTTTAGATTTGAAAGGGCTAAATTTGAGGATTTAGTGATATGCATATACTACTTTTATTTTAGTGATAAGAATATTGGATTGTTTGGATTATTTGAAAATTGAATTGACTAGCAAGGGCTTAAAGATTAGAGTTTGTTTTGTATCTTCTTGTGCTCAGTGTAGTTTAAGATATTTTGTTTTAAAGATAAGTACACACGTACTGTAGTTAGTTCTCTTTTTCCCCAAAAAAAAAAAATATATTAACACTTTTAACATCATATCTTATGTGGTCATTATACACATTATAAGCACTTCTAATTAGGGGTGGACATTTAAACCGGTGAACCGAAAGTTCGAGCCAAACTGCACCGAACCAAACCGAAAAAAAATCAAGTTGACCAAAAAGTCAACAACCGGTCAAAAACCTAATCGGATCGGTTTGGACTGGTTTTGGATCTAGTTCCATGCCTTCAAAAATCGGCGGGGCCGAATCAAACCGGTCAAATTGAAAACTATATAATTTCAATATATATATATATATAATTTCACCAAAAAAACTAATATTTTTTCAAGTTCAATTTCAAAATATCTCTCTTTTCTAACTTTAATATTTATTTTTATATGAAATTGAATAATTTGTTAATTTTCAAGTAATAATAATATTTTCAGTTGAGAATTGTATTAAAAATTAATCTGGTTCAAAACCAAACAGGTTCAACCCGAACCGGACAATTTTTGAAATTTTTTTATTAAAATTGAACCAAACTAAATCGAATGAATAGTACTGGATCGATTCTAATTTGGGACAAAAACCGGTCCAACCGGAACCGTGCCCACCCCTACTTCTAATACAAATTACTAAATAGTTTGACTACTCACCACACTTTTTGAAATACAATTTATCCAATGCTTAACTGTTTTATTTTATAGTTGATTATTCTCGTAGCAAAGTAGAAGCAGTTTATTTTTAAAGCACATAAATACCAAAGTAACCCTAATTTAAGTGATAATGACGTAAATTAGGTAATCAAGCAAGTAGTAAGCAAGTATATAAGGTAACGTTAAGTAAAACAAAGGAACCGAATAAATGAAAGAGAAATACTTACATGACCTTTAGAGTTATAAACAACACCCCAGAAAGCAACGCGCAAACTTGGGAAAGAAACTAAAAACTAAGAACTCCCTCTGAAGTGGAAAACAAAAGGCACTCTTGAATACAAGGGGGATGAGCCAAGGCTCTGAATTTAAAGGAAATTCACCACAGAAAACCACAAAGCTAAAACTATTAAGAGACAAGATGCCAGCTGTCATACTTTTATTGGTTTTCATACTGATGTTGATGCTGACGGTGGCATCACTGTGGACAGGTTTTCTCCAAAATATCAGACCAGAGTCCATGCAAACAGCTGTAAAACTTCTTGTCCCACCATAATTACTTGATGGGCACAAATTACATGACAATGTCTTCATTGGCGAACAGATCTTCGTCCATCTGGCATTGTGATAACGCTATAGTCAATGCTTTCACCATCTAAGTCAAGATTGGAAGGCTTTCTTCTTTTTAAGTCTTCTTTTTGTTTTTTCCCAAATTTCAAGTCTTCTTTTGACGGAGGAACCACCTCACAGCTTTCAGCTTTTGAGATAAATCAGGATTAGATTTCAAGGTGGATTGCCAACTAGTTGAATGAAAAGGGGCTTTTACTTCTAGATCAGTTGTTTTATGTTCGAATTCTCATAGCATCTTAGTAGTGCGTGTTTGTGATAATTCTTTTTTTTTTTTTTTAACTTTTTAAAGTGTTAGATTTATTTTATTTTTCCAAATAAATGGACCTAAAAAAATTTAAATTTAGAGAACATATGATTTTACCTACAAACTAACATAAAAATATCTATATAGAAATTTATAATTTATTTTAAACATTTTAAGGTATTTTTTTCTAATATTTCAGACCATTGGAAGTGCAATGCAAATCGCATGTGCATCTAATTTTGCATCTCCACGGATGTAATGCATTTTTATAACCATTTACACATGTAATAACCCAAACCTTAATTAATATTTAACTATTAAACTATTAAGAGGAAAGGACACATTTGCCCTTAGAATATTCTAGTAAAGAAGAAGTTGACTTTTTGATCGAGAAAGAATTTGACTATTCCACTTGCATCATTGCGTAGAGCGCGACGAAACGAGTCCGTAGACACGGAGTGAACTCAAATTGGAGTTGTAACGAAGAAAATACGATCAAAATACTTAGAAGGGCAAAATGATAAATCATGATTTTTTTTTTTTTTTATAAATTTGACTCTCTCTCTTCCCTCACTCTTCTTCCTCAGACCACAGCTCCCCCTCCCCCCCTTTTTTTTTTTCTCTAACCCGTCACCTTCTCTCTTCCATAACCACAGCCACACTCCACTCTGACCGATGAAACCGGACCCAATCGAACCGCCGCCGCTTTCTCTTCCTTTCCTGACCCGTACCTGCCCTTGGAACTGCTGTTTTTCCCCGGAAAACGCTCGAGATCACGCTGGAGTTGACAAAACTTCCAAGCTTTCTTTCTCCTTCATCCGGCCACTAAATCGGACTAGTGAGGTATGGTTTTCTAGCTATTTTCCATGCTCTAGCTGCTGGTTGGGTAGGATTCCAGAAATTCCAAGCGTAGACCGTTCGATTTTTCAATCTAGGTTTCAGCCGGTTTTGAGAGGGTGATTCCGGCCACTTTTTAGGGTAGGTCCAAGAACAAAACTGGTTCCAAAATGGGTGTTTTACCTAAGTTAGGAGTTTGGGCTGGCGGTTTGGAGTTTTTTCCGGCCGCCAGGAATTTCTAAAGCCACCCACGCGCTGCCAGCGCGTGTGGCGGCCCGTGGGCTGTTTGATGGGGACCACACTCAGTCCTAAAATGATCCTCGTGTTGTCACGAGCACGTAGGAATTCGCGGATCTTAATTTGGATAACGTATGAACCCTGAACGGATTTCGCATCTTGTGTGATTTCCGGGTTCAATGGGTTCGAACCTTTGTTCGTGCGTTGGTGACCAAACCAACCGTCCGTTTGACACCAGACTCTTGGGACTTGTGTCCTAGGTTTAACAGAACATTAATGTGGGCATAGGAGTAACTTTAATTGGATGCACGCACTTCTAGGAGTCGGGGGTTAGGGTTTTATTTAAATATTTATATCAAGCAGTTTTATTAATATATATTATTATGATAATTGAATCAGGCACCTAGGCACCAGTTGACCCGCAGGAGGGGCCTTCAAAAGGCGAGCTCGGACCAGCTGTGAGTGGACTTTTCTTTTATAAATGATTTTATGCGAATGAATTTCATTATTTGATCTTGAATAAGTTTTATTGATTATGGTTTTCCTAGCATGATTTGTTGAAGTTAAATATCTTTATTTATATGCTGCCTAGTTGAAAATGCTAAAAATATGTGAAAAGTAAAGATTGAGATATATATCAGATAAAATGGCAGCAGAGTTCTAGATTTAACAAAAATTCAGTTATTCATCAGACCTTTCAGAAATTTTATATTTTCTTAAGCCACCTTAGGTACCCAATTATAGAAACAGGTTGCCTTCGATATATGTTGCCTTCGGATATGACAATGTCCACGGACATCCAGGTTGCCTTCAGTTTGTCAGCGCGCTTGACATCTGCCTCACGAGTTTTGGGGACGCCCGGACTGTGGGAGCCAGGAATGCAGATCAGGCTGACTACGGTCCCCTGAATCCTGCCAGTTTGCAGCTCGGGTTGACTTTGTATCACCGAGACCTACCAGGGGAATTGACGGATTATCAGGAATTGAAGGATATCAGGAATTGACAGAATTTAAGGGGTACACCTGGGTGGTAGTTTTAAACTGATTTCAATGCTTTTAAAAGTTTAAAAATGATAAGAGTATGATTGACATATATATATATATATATATATGAGTGCATTGATTTCAGTATGTATATGATTAAAAGAATGAATTAGTTTTGTATGACTGTTTTTACAGTGGGGTTAGTATGTTCTTATACTATTTTTGTTTAAAACTTTGTTTTTGGGTCCACTCACCTTTTAAATGTTTTGCGCCCCCAGGCCGTAGTGCATCTGAAAGCCACCACAGGGCAGTTTCCGCTTCCTGCATCTCGTCAGCTTAGTGTAGGGTCCTTGACCTCCAAATGTTCTTCTTGTAAATTACTCTGTATAGATGCTCTGATATTGCCCCTGGGCTCAAACTTTACTGTTGATTGTATATATATTCATGCTGGAAGTTGAGTTGTGTATATATGCTTGTCTTGACAGGTGTAATTTTGGGAATTGAACAAATTACAGGGGAGATTCTGCCGAATTTTCGGTAGAAGTCAAGGCTAAAATGAAATTAAGTTTGTAACCAGAAGGGCAACCAGGTCATTTATACTCGGCACCTGCCAGGTGTCGATCACGAATAGGGTTCGGCTCGGATTCCAAAGGAGAATTTGGGTCGGGTCCTGTCAACACATGTCCATTGCAGGTGATTCAGGCAACAAAGTGTGTATATTTAACATACACTTGGCTTTACACCTCCCATCCCTCTCCCCGCGGGGGTGATGCACTGAGACCTCCTTCCTGACCTCTTGGTATGAATCCTGTAAAAATTCATGAGTAAGAAAATCAAGCAATGAATTAGACTCACGCTTAATATATTCAATTTGAAAATCAAAAGCAGATAAAAATTCCTCGCCATTTAGGAAAGATTTTTTTAGATGCTAAATTTTTAACATTTTTGAATAAAATGTCCCTAGTGGCCTTAAATTCACCCTAATAATGAGTCTTATTTAGAAGCACTAGTGGAACCAAGTTAAAGGCTACCATGGGCTCTAGCCCAGTAGCCTTTTTTGAAAATTAAAATATGGTAAATGTATTTTAATGTGAATTTATATTAATTTGCTTGCCCAAGTAAGAAATAATCCCTTAGTAAACATTCATGACTTTAATTCTCTACCTTTTCTTATTTTTTTCCCATTGTTTTCTTATTTTTTTGGGTCAATATTAACGACACTCTTTTTAATTAGGTAGTCCAAAAGGTGAGCGTGGTGCGGTTCATATGAAGAATGCGTTTATAGCGGTTTCTATTATTGTCTACATTGAAAAAGAATTTGCCGACAATATCAATTCATACACAATAACAAAATATTTCAATTCTCTCAAGGATCATTGGGCACAACTTAAATATGTACAATTTCAATTATGTTGTTGAACATATTTTTATTTTGATACTATATGTGTTTTTGGGTGTATTTCATATGTATTTATTTTATGTTGAAGCTTATTGGAAATTAGTCAATGGAGCCATGAACTAGAGTGGTTTATATGCTTTAATATATATATATTATTTCTAGAAAAACTATAAAGTACAAGAAAATTATCATTAAATTTTAAGCCAATAACTTTAGCTAGCCCACCTGTTGAAAAATCCATAGTTCCGCCCTTGTTTAGAAGGTCACTTTCCATTCAGAACTTTTGTTATTTTTTTCCCTTCCCGCACAGATTCTACAACATCGTGTACATGACCATCCTACAAGAGTCTAGGGTAATCATCTTTTTCCTCCTTGAAATATCCTTGACATGTTTTTTGTATTTTCTTAGGGGCTCTAATTCATGGTGTTTGACAGGGAATGTGCTAAATCTGTTAGGACCAATTTTTGGTATATTGGCAATTTTCTGTTACAAAAACATAGAGTAGGTCTTTAAGTGTAACCTACTGTTTTCAAGTGACGTTCTGCTATTCTGGATCAGTGTGGCTCAGAGACAATGTCAATGTATGTTTTGCATCCAAGCATTCATATTTGCATATTTGCAAGATCATCAAAAGTGGCTATCAGATGTACATGACTGATATATGATTTCAGTCTTACATAATCCAGTGCCAGACGTCAGTGAGTTTTTAACGATAGTTTTATATTCTTTAGTTTGGTGCTTATTTAAGCAAAAGGGTCTTTTGTCTTTACAACTGGGTTTTTAATTAAGTGGCTTTGTTTGTTTTAAAGAAATAATTTATTTGTTAAAAAGCCCATTTTTACGAAAAGCCTTTTTTTGGTCTCTGACCTAGTTTTAAGCGTGTAATACAAGAAAGGAACTTAGCCTTTTTTTTTGTCTCTGCAACGTTGAATATCAAAAGAACAACAAAATATTTGTAGAGAGGTTTTTTGAGAGTTTATATTGAAAACTCATGTGGCTGTTCCTTGTGCGCCTCCATGAGTGATTAAATCCTCATCTTTTCATATATGTGTGAGTTCATGAGCATTATACATGTTGGTGATCAGCAATCGTGCCTTGAGGTGTGAGCAGCCTAGACCAAAGTTGTGCCATCTCTTGTTGACAAAGGAAGACAAGATAGCTGGTTGGGTTGAGTAGCAAAGGCTAGTAGGCAAGTCTGCCTTGTGAGCGTTAGTCTTGTGAGTTGAGACTTGTAAGACCTTTTTGTATTCTTTCTCATAGTGATTTGTTCTCCGGCATAGTGCCAGCAGTTGTTTTCCTCATCTTGAGGTTTTTTACTGTGTCAACATATCGTGTGTCTCTTGTGCAATTGTTTGCGTTTTTATTTGATTTATTCTGCTGCATATTCTGGAATTTTTGCTTATAGGATTGTTACACTATTTCAGTCCTGCTGTGGTGTTTGAGTATTAAGAAACAGATCAGTTGGCCATTCTAGGGAATTTCAAAATCTTATAAGTAATATTTGCATATATGCTTTGTCTGCATTGTTTAACATAAATATTGGTTCAATGCGGAAGAATAGTGATATATTGATATTTTATCTATTTATTATACCTATTTTGTTTGTCGCATTGCTATGATTTTGAGTTAAATTGTTGGTTTTAATTAGTTTTGTGAGTATTTTGAAGGGATTAAACCTAGGAGCAATTTGAAGCTTAAATGGAGAAGAACTGAATGATATAGCTCGTTTTTCAATTACCAGTCATGCAGTTCGGTTTCGCAAATTGGAATGGCAATTATGTGGCTCCTGTTTGTCGATTGCTAAGTTGACGTGGCTGAACGAAATCAAATAGAGAATTTCATTATATGGGTGATTTTGGGGCGCAAGTGACGTAGAGGAGCTTTCTAAGTGTCTTTGGGAGACTAAATTAGTTTAATTCATTTTTATTTCTTGATCTTCCTTGTGGAATAAGGAAGTCCTAATAAAGTTAGGATTTCTTATGTATTAGTTTCCAACAGGAATAGGAAGTTAGGGAGCATATAAATAGGAGGTTTCAATGTTGACTTCGAGGGAGAGAGAAGTCAGATACCACAAAAACACCGAGATAATTTTTAGAGAGACGGAGACGATGACCTGGAGCTAAAGTTGCTGTAGAGTAGAGATCAAATCTTTCTATGACACTATTTATCATGATTTTTATTAGAGTAGTCATGAACTAATTCCTTTTGCTAGAGCTGTGATGTAGCCTAGTTAGGAATACTCAATTTCTATAATCAATGTTGATTCCAAGTATTTTTTTCATGTTTAGTATCTATTACTATGCTTAATGCTTTGAATGTTTGGACATGATCCAGGAGGTTCTTGCAAACAAAATAATTAAATAATCATATACTATTATATCATTATTTAATTATTTTAAAACCATAAATAATTTGTGGTTTAAAACAATTGGTTTTAAAACACCAACTTTGTATGGCTTATGTACGTAGGTGTTTTAAAACCATTCAACTCTTGTGATTTAAAACACTTGCTATTTTCAGTTTGCTAGTTTAGGATAATGAACTTGTATAAACCTCCTTTGATGAATGAAATAGACAAGTAGAACTGAAAGCAGTTCCTTAGGTTCTTCATTTTGTTTATCTAATTGACTTAAAATTCCTCTTATTCCCTTATTCCTATAAACTAGGAATTTATAATTTTATCGACTAGAAGTTTTGGATCAGGCCAACATTTAATTGTTTTGATGCTAAATTGACGACAAGGATGTCCAATTTAGACTCTTGCTTCTTGTAATAGATGTCATGGGTTACATGATTAGATATGCATGTTTGTCATGACTTATGTGGTTGTTTTGCAGGTTTTCCAAGGAACTTAATGGGTTCTTATTATCTTAATTTCACTACTATGGATAGAGTGAGTTGGTAAACAGGATACTTTTGGTATAACCAGGGATGGAGTATCGAATAAAGTAGGAGAAATTGACTGTCAACATGGAGATTAATTAGGATTAACATGTTAAGAGAATTGGGTAGAATTGGCTATAGTGAAATTGGAAGCTCTAGTGCTCTCATAACTTGAATCTCACAATCTCATTTTTTATATGCTTGCTTTTATTTATTGTTTTTAGTTTAATAATCAATCAAATCTCATCATTCAATTGTTCAAATAAAGTCTTGGGTTAATCATAATCGGTACTTAGTAAATTAAATCACTGTTGGGAACGATGCTTTACTTAACCCTAAACTACTTGTGTGATTCGTATTGTCCATTCCTTTGATGTTATATGGAATGCCTTGTAAAATCCTGGATTCGAGTCCTAGCATCTGTGTAGTGTGTGTGAGTTTAGTATATTATCACCCCTTTCAATAGGAAAGGTCCTATAAAAAAAAAATGGAAACTCTGGATTTACTAGAAAACTGTTAATAGTGTTTGCCCCAAAAATCCAAATGCCATGTGTGGATGGCCACCGAGATTTGTCGTGTGAATGCGTTTGCGAGCATGTCACTATTGGCAATGAGAACTCCAACAAACTGATATTATAGATGAAAGATTGTGCACAAACTAAATGACTAATAACCGAGTGATTATGAATGTTTTTGGGGGAAGGGGGACATACCCAATAAACTTCTTTTCTATGCCTTGAGTGCTAAGGACTTCAATGTTTTTCTAGTACAATATGTTGACAAATACATGGAAGGTGAAATAGGCAAAAAGTAAATACAAGGAGAGCAAAATCATACCAAGCAATTGAGTTAGTAGAGCATAGATTACAAACAAAAACAATGAAATTCAAATCAGGGAATTAAACTGAGTATGTGTGTTTGAGAAAATAATAGAATTTCAATCAGGAGTTGTTAACTGGGAATTCAAAGGAGAGGAAGGGCTATTCAAGCTTGATGAAATCTACTAAGCGATTTGCAAGTGTTGAGTCGAGACATTGAGTTTGGGTTTTGATTGTTGGTTGAGTCGCCCTCGTTGTTGATAACTTCTCCTTTTATTTATAGAGAAAATGAGGTGGGTTGAGTGTTCGAATGAGTAGCCAATGAGAAATACCCATTTTCCATTGATTTTGGTGAGTAGGTTGGTGGAAAAAACAAAAACAAAAAAAACAAAACAAAAAAAGCAAAACTAGAAAAATTGCTTTGGTGTGGTTTCCTAGGTGAAGCTCCCCAGGTAATTCAAAATATCTTCCAAGCAAAACTTGTTTCCCTCCATCAACAAGCATACTTAAATATTTATTTTTTGAGAGAGCTCGACTCAGGCGTTCATGCTGACTCATGTACCTCCATTAACTTAACAAAAGTTGGCCAGCATGTCATTTAGCTTCTTCTTAGAACCTGTTTTGATGTGTGACGACCCGAGTAGGCAATATTTATAAAATGCTATTATACCACAATTTCCTTGTGGATAATTTGTTGTGTTGTAATACTATAGTTTTATAATACATGTTGGTGCCCGCAGCATTATTGATAGAAAAAATACAATCATCCCGTAATTCAGTATTTATAATAAAATATCCTCAAGTGCTTAATTTTTGGTAGACACTTTTTTTGGTTTTATTTTTGCCAAAAGCACTAATTTTGAAGTCAGTTCATTTCATTCTATAGTAATAATACACTGGCCCCTTGAGCGTGTGTCTGCCAATTTTGAAAAACTGAGTTTTATAACTTTTTGTTTTAAAAATATATCCAAATGTTGTAAAGTCAAGGATGGATCCCAAAATAGTAGAGCCCACTACCTAATTGATTGAAGAACATCATGATGAAAGTACTGTGGGAAGGCATCATTACACATTCACGTGAAGCCAAGAAACTGTGCCTATAAGTGGACTTCCTCCCTTCATTGTAATTGACTGAGAACAAACATTCAATGAAGAGATCAGTTTCTATACTTCCTCTATATCTCAATTCCCTCTCTACAATTTCCTCTAGATTTATAACACGTTATCAGCACAAATATCTCTAAAATACCAGCTGGGATATTCGATCAAAGTACTCTGCTCCATTGTTTCCTTTCTTGGGTTTGCCCCAATAATGGAAGCTTTGCTGGCCAAGCTCTTTTGGCATCACTTCGATCAAGGCGACCCATGCAGAGCTCCAAATAGTCCAAAACCCACTACTACAGCAACCCACTTTACTAGAGAAAGAAATTATGCAATTGAAGCCCTTCTTGCTCCATCATGTCCAGCTCCTTGGCCTCTGCAAAGTTCATGAATGACAACAAGTAGTACTGACTGGAAAAAGAAGATGCGGGTGGCTTTGCTTGGGCTTTGATTGCAAATTTGGTCAAAAAGAAACAACACCGAAAGGATAAGTTGCTCCTTATGCTTTCTATTATTTTATTATTTCTCTACACAACAAGTTCAACTTAATTGCTAGTGGAAAGAAGAAAAGCCAACATGATATGTCTAACTTTCAAACTAATATATTAGTATAATAATATTATATTATTATATGATCAATTTTGGTGGGTAGAGTTAACAGTTATATGTTGGCTACAGCAAGGGCACAGCTTTGGGTGCTGAAGATTATTGGTACCTTTTGTTCTCGTCCACACAGCTTTCTCAAGGAAGTGCTAAAGCAAAGCTCTCTGCCTCCTTATTCTTTCAATTATTTCATTATTATCCTACACTATTTAACACCAATATTAGTACAGGTGTGCTGGTTACAAGTGGAAAGGCAGAGCAAGCGTGATATTCTATGGACGGTTTCATCCTCTTATATTTTTTATCCCCACATTTATTTTATTTACTGTATAGTGTAGGTTTATTACCCATATAACAGTATCTATTTAAAAGGGTGGAGCGGGTTTATCGTCCACGCCTTTATTTTTATGTATGGAGCAGAATTATTGCCCACACAACAGTATCTATTTAAAAGGGTGGCGCGGGTTTATCGTCCATGCCTTTACTTTTATTTAAATGTATGGAGCAGAATTAGTGCCCATACAAGCACGTTTACTTTATCGTAAATTTACTTTTACTTAAAGTATGATGTGGAATTAACCCTCATACTTTATGAATTTATTTTACCGCACATTTACATTTATTCAAAGTATGGTGCGGGTTTATCGTCCATATCAGTAATTTATTTACCAGTAATTTATTTACAAGCAATTTATTTTATGGACTAATTGTGTGGTATGATGAGTTTTTTCAGTATACAGATCAGGACCAGAAGTTCCTTGATCCTCATCATACAATTACATCAGGACTTGAAGATCCTTGATGATGATATTGATATGAGAGCTGGCAGTCTCTCCGGTACTATATTTGTAAAAATGTGATTGGAGTTGAGGGTCCTTGATCCCTGACATGTAAATAAGGACCTGGGGTTCCTTAATGATGTAACAGTACCATATTGGTTAATAGTGCCGTACACATGGATAATAACTGTACTGGCAAATGTACTGTACACATAAATAGATACGTATTCATGACTTGATGAATAATACCGGATATATGAATAGTGACGTATACATGAATATTAACCATTTTGGGTAAACCGTCACTATATACAAAAGGGAACTTGCAGTTCCTTAAACTCATAGATGAGCAATTAAATGAGATGCCAGAAGTTCCTCAAAATATGTACAGAAAATTGTAAAAATGTCCATACCATTAGAATATGTGATTTTGGCCTGAGGTTCAAAATCTAACAGTGTTGAGAACCTGAAGTTCCAACAATTAAATGGACAACCCTTGAGGTATTATTGCAAATTGTGGTACGCCACATATTTCTTTGGCATAAGAGAATGATGAATTTAATAAAGTTCGATTCTGTTATAATCGACACCTCAAGGAAGAAATATATTTTGTGAATTCCGGTTGTTAAGAATACACCGTGAAATGGATAATATCAGTATAAACCTCAAATGATGAATTGAGGCTCCCCACATATTTTGTTATATCTAGGCCAGAAGCCCATGGATCCAAATATATGAGAGATCCCGAACTGGAGGTTGTGAGTATATAGTAGTTAATGCTCTTAACTATTATATTGCGATATTATCGTGGTTTTTACTCAATCCATATTTCATGTCCATTTGAAAAGGGCGAATAAATTATGAGTTTGTGTTTAACCCAGACCAAAAGTTCCGGGCTCAAATGCATGGAAATATGTAATTTGAGAGATTCAATGTGGTTATTTGAACCTATAAGGCACAAGGTTCCAAACCGTCATTTTGAAAAGACGTAAAAACCACAGGTGCTAGTTTAAGAATGTGCGCAATTATTATAACAGGAAAGGAGCATACAACAGATAGATTTTTTCCACCTGCAATGAAGGTGCAGGCCCTGTAAAATCTATAAAACTACATTATGTTCTAGAAGCCTCTTAAGGAAGAGGACGACGCCTCTTAAGCCTAGCCATAAGCCTCTCGTGGTCTCCCAAAATTCTTTCATTGGAGACCTGCAGCATGTCTAGCCTTCTCAGTGTATCAACGGAGTATGAACTCACCAGTTTCAACAAGGCATTATTATCTCCTTTAAGTTTCTCAACCTCCTGTTGAGACTCATGAAGCATTCTTTGAAGAGACGAATTTTCAGTTGTTAGCTTCTGAACCTCTTTTGCTCTGGCACGCAAACGATCAGCCATGTTAGAAATAGAAGCAGCACTCTGAATGCTAGAAGCCATTGAGTCATCAATAGCCTCTTCCTCAGACCTTCTTGTTAATAGTATTTCATCCATTGGAGTAATGAAATTCCTAGCTACTATGACAGCAGTAGCATCATTCATCATCACAGAATCATTAACTGTGAGATGACGATTTTGGGATACAAAGGATGGACGCCAAACTTTGGCGTCACTAGTTGATGTGGGAGCATCATTTAAATTGAAATAATTTGGGCAGGAAGAAGAGGAAGCCATTTTAAGAAGGTTTAGAAGAAAGTCTTAGAAAAACTAAAGTTTCAGAAAATGAAGGAAGTTGAGTTGAAACGCAGTTGCTCCAATCGAGTTTTGCAAAGGCAATATCTATAGGAGGAAATATGGCTACAGTTTCCAGGATCCCAATATTATCTCAGATCCCCATATTCTCTTTTTCTTTTCCAGATTCCAAAACTTCACGCGGCCTCCATTAATGTTTGTTGGCACTTTCGGCGTTTTCAAGTATTATTTTCGTCAAAGCCGATCTTGCTTTGTGGATTTCATGGAGCTACTTTTTCAAAAGTACCCCGAGAATCTCGCAATTTTCCTATGGTTAATTTGAAATTCACCGGTTCTACCTATTCCTTGTATTTGTGTATAAATGTGTTACTAATGAAATTTTCTTTGCAGATCGAGAGATGCGATATCCACTTATTTTTCATATCAGTGAGCACTCAATGTGTTTAAGAAGCAAGACTATCTCTGATCATCTATTCAGGAAGCGAGACTATCCCTGATCACGTTTCTGCTACATCGGGGAACTGTGAAGGCGACCACATGCTCTAATCTCCTGAAGTTCTTCTAGACTAGGAGAAATGAGAGTTTGTTGTCTGCTCTCATCAGCTTCCTCACCTGATTGCTTACCTTACCTTGCAATCAATATCACAATTTTTGTATCTTTTCTTTCTTTTTATAACTCTCTATTCATAAGGGATTTTATTTCTTTAGAACAAACATCCGAAGAAAGAATCCATGCAGTGATCCTAACTCTGAGGGTTATTTGTTTTTGACAGAGAGAAGAATTGTGATTTTTGCTCTTGCCGGATATAACTAGATCATCAAGCGCTACATTATATTTACTGGGCCGATAGGAGCTTGAAAGATACTTGAGAAAAGTTTCTCCCACCTAAGGATGTAAGCAATACTTGTGTTATTTTATGCTTATATACTTATTTGATATTTTATCTTGAAAGGTAACTAAATGGGGAGATAAGTCTGTTCCAAAAGAATGGCTTGTATGTATCCATGAATTATTAACGCAAATTTTACAGATTGCAAGTTGGATACATTGATACTACACAGCACAGATTAAAGTCCCATAAGAACAGAATATGGGTATAGCAGTGATCAATATGATGCACGCCTGTTGCGTAGCAAATGATGTGGATTGAAGTCCCGAAAGGACAATCCTTTGACATGTCAATATTGATATTGTGCACGCCTAATGCGTAGCAAATTGTATGGATTAAAGTCCCAGAAATTAATTGACATGTATGTATTAATCTGTGGCATGCCTGCAGCATGACAGATAGATGGGTTCTAAATGTTCCAACTCCCTAAATGGAGATTATCCACACCCTACTGTAAAATAACGCTCCATTGGAGGTTATAATCCACATTCTCACATAATAAAAGCCCTCTGAAGTGGCTTGGGTACCCAAAAGCGAAGAAATACTTATAATTGATGCATGCGCATACAAATGAGAAAGATAGGATCATGAATTGATGAATGACAATTTTTGGTTTTGGAGTAGCTACTCAAATCATCAATGGGCTATGTTGATTGGAACCACGTTCAATTATTAAATGTCGACAATATCATTGGCCAAAATGGAATGAGGTAATTCCATTATAGATGAGAATGAACGTGAAAGAACAAACCCACAGTACGAACCCCAAAAGATGTTAATACTGAAAGTTATACTTGGGTGTTCGGAATAAAAGGGAATATACCTATTTTGTATGACACAATGTTTCTGGCATAAACAAGGAATATTGGGTTTTCTCCATATTTACAAATTTAATTGTGCCCCCTTGATTGCACATTTACGGAGACCAACTTGTTATCTTTAAGGGTTATTAAATGCACGGAGCATATCACCAGAAGTGATTTCCTAAAGATGTATAAATAGCTGGGTTAAAGCTATATAATGTGTCATAAAGTTTAATCCCTTTAAACAAAATCCTTGAAAGGATTGAAATTGCATGAAGCAAGTCTCTGAAGGACATGTGCCTGAAGCACAAAATCTGTACTCAATGCTAATGTGCATAAATTGCCTCAGTGAGTATATTGATTATAATGTGTTTGCAACACATTAAAGCTTTTGAAGAGTTCAAGAAATATTTGTCTCGACTTAAAGATCGAGCATTATGCCAACGAGATTCTTGCTTATACTAAGAAAGTATTGAAGCATTTTTATGAGGATTATCCGTTGGACACTTTAAAGATTTTCCGGAAGTATATTGGACCGGACATCGTATTTTCCTGATAGAGCTCAACTCCATTACCATCATTTTGGGATGATGTGAGGCATATTTGATGTTATCTCAGCATAACACCATATACGGGCATATTTTTGAGTGAACTTACAAATAGCCCAAGTGTTATTAGATATGCGGACTCTGGAAATTTCTATGGTCGCTTACTTAAAAAGCTAGTCATGAAGTTTTCAGGGGGAGCGTGGTATTAATAAAGACCTTCACACACTGTACTCTTTTTCCTTCATCCAGTTTTTTTTATCCCACTGGGTTTTTCCTAGTAAGGTTTTAACGAGTCAGTGTCGCTCAAGATTGACTCACAGAAGCAGTGTCAACTCTGATATTAAGAAAGATGATCAACAGTATGGCTTAAAGATATTTTGCCAAGCATCAGGGGGAGCGTGCTGTCAATAAAGATCTTCACACACTGTACTCTTTTTCCTTCGTCCAGATTTTTATCTCACTGGATTTTTCCTGGCAAGGTTTTAACGAGGCAGTGTCGCACGCGTGTTAATATACACATAATTTTTATGTTACACATGGTTATATACTTTTTTTCCCTTCGACCAGTTTTTTGTCTCATTGGGTTTTTACTGGCAAGGTTTTTAACGAGGCATATTTCATACCATTTGTGGTCTCCAAGGGGGAGTGTTGTAAAGTCAAAGATGGATCCCAAAATGGTAGAGCCCACTACTTAATTGATTGAAGAACATCATGATGAAAGTACTGTGGGAAGGCATCATTACACATTCACGGGAAGCCAAGAAACTGTGCCTATAAGTGGACTTCCTCCCTTCATTGTAATTGACTGAGAACAAACATTCAATGAAGAGATCAGTTTCTATACTTTCTCTATATCTCAATTCCCTCTCTACAATTTCCTCTAGATTTATAACACCAAAATGCTTTTGGAGGTGGGTAAGTGGCAACCATAGAACATGTTTGTTTTTTATTTTTTATTTTTTATAATTAATTTATATTTATTTCAATTAAGCTTTTTTTTTTTTTATAACCCCAATTAAGCATGTTCTTTGTGAAATGTATTATTTTATCCTCAAGTCACAGAAGCCCTTTTCCCAGAGACACTCATCTCATGAGACGTAGAGAGGCACAAAGAGATGAGCTCACAGCTCTTGCACTACACAGCTCTGCTCCCCATAACCAACTCCATAACACCCCCACCACTAACTCCCTCTAGAGCTCGCCCTCCAATCTCAGCCCCACAATTCCAAGCCTTTCACACCCTTTCCCAAAGAACCCACATTCCTTCTCATGTCTACACGCACCCTGCAGCCATTCTCCTTGAGCTCTGCACTTCCATAAAAGAGCTCAACCAAATCATCCCTCTCATTATCAAGAACGGCCTCTACAATGAGCACTTGTTCCAGACCAAGCTCGTCAGCTTGTTCTGCAATTATGGCAGCCCAAGTGAGGCTTTTCGGGTTTTCGAGACCGTTGAGGATAAACTTGAGGTTTTTTACCACACTCTGCTAAAAGGGTATGCCAAGAACTCGTCTTTAGGTGACGCCATGTCTTTCTTTTGCCGAATGAAGTCTGATGGTGTTAGACCAGTTGTGTATAATTTTACCTATTTGTTGAAAGTTTGTGGGGATAATGCTGATCTTAGGAGGGGGAAGGAGATTCACGCGCATCTAATAAGTAGTGGGTTTGCCACGAATTTGTTTGCGATGACAGCGGTTGTGAATATGTATGCTAAGTGTAGGCAGATTAATGAGGCATATAAGATGTTCGATAGAATGCCTGAGAGGGACTTGGTTTCTTGGAATACGATTATTGCTGGTTATGCACAAAATGGGTTGGCCAAGATAGCTTTGGAGTTGGTTATAAGAATGCAGGAGGAAGGCCAGAAGCCTGATTCGATTACTTTGGTCACTCTATTACCTGCTGTTGCAGATTATGGGTCTTTGATAATTGGAAAGTCAATTCATGCGTATGTTCTAAGAGCCAGTTTTGAATCACTTGTAAACATTTCTACGGCTCTTCTAGACATGTATTCGAAATGTGGATCAGTAGGGACTGCTCGGTTGATTTTCAATAGGATGAAACAAAAGACTGCCGTTTCGTGGAATTCCATGATAGACGGGTATGTACAAAATGAAGATGCAGAGGAGGCAATGGAGATTTTCCAGAAGATGTTGGATGAAGGCTTTCAACCAACCAACGTTACTATAATGGAAGCTTTACATGCTTGTGCTGATTTGGGGGATCTTGAACGGGGAAAGTTCGTACATAAATTAGTGGATCAGCTGAAACTTGGATCTGATGTGTCAGTAATGAACTCTTTGATGTCCATGTATTCCAAGTGTAAGAGAGTTGATATTGCTGCAAAGATATTTAAAAACTTGCTAGGTAAAACCCTTGTGTCATGGAATACCATGATATTAGGTTATGCACAGAATGGACGCGTCAGTGAGGCTTTAAGTCACTTTTGTCAGATGCAATCTCAAAATATGAAACCAGATTCATTTACCATGGTGAGTGTTATTCCTGCTCTTGCGGAGTTATCAGTTACACGACAGGCTAAGTGGATTCATGGACTTGTTATAAGAACATGTTTTGACAAAAACATTTTTGTGATGACTGCTCTTGTTGACATGTATGCAAAATGTGGAGCTGTCCATACTGCCAGAAAACTTTTTGACATGATGGATGAGCGGCATGTGACAACATGGAACGCTATGATCGATGGATATGGAACAAATGGGTTGGGAAAAGCTGCTGTAGATCTGTTCAATGAAATGGAAAAAGGAACAATAAAGCCAAATGATATTACATTCCTGTGTGTGATCTCTGCTTGCAGTCACTCAGGTTTAGTAGAAGAGGGTCTCCAATACTTTGCAAGCATGAAAGAAGATTATGGCTTGGAGCCTGCAATGGATCACTATGGGGCCATGGTTGATCTTCTTGGTCGAGCTGGCCAGCTAAGTGAGGCTTGGGATTTTATTCAAAAGATGCCTATGGAGCCTGGTATTACTGTCTTCGGTGCAATGTTGGGGGCTTGCAGAACTCATAAAAATGTTGAGTTGGGTGAAAGGGCAGCAGACAAGATATTTGAGTTAAATCCTGTTGAAGGTGGGTACCATGTTTTGCTTGCTAACATATATTCCACAGCTTCATTGTGGGACAAAGTTGCTAAAGTGCGAAAAATGATGGAGATGAAAGGGCTTCAGAAAACTCCAGGCTGCAGTTTAGTGGATTTAAGGAATGAGGTTCACACTTTCTACTCTGGAAGCACAAGCCATCCCCAATCCAAAAGGATTTATACTTTTCTGGAGACTCTGGGAGATGAGATCAAGGCTGCCGGTTATGTGCCCGACACCAATTCAATTCATGATGTGGAAGCTGATGTTAAGGAGCAGTTACTCAATAGCCACAGTGAGAAGCTGGCTATTGCATTTGGACTCTTGAATACTACTCCTGGTACAACCATACACATTCGGAAGAATCTACGAGTTTGTGGTGATTGCCATAACGCAACCAAGTACATATCACTTGTAACTGGACGGGAGATCATAGTGCGTGATATGCATCGGTTCCATCATTTCAAGAATGGAACCTGTTCTTGTGGTGATTATTGGTGACCGTATCTTTGTCCATTTTTTATTTTTGGCAGTTGTATAATTGCCACTGTTGTATTCTTTTCAGGGATGGGGACTTAGGTGTAGATTCACAAGGTTTTGGTTATTTTTGATGTTTTAGAAGGTCATGAAATCATGCAACAACAAAAAAAAGAGCTTTCATTACAGAAACATTGGAGATGTGGTGTGCAACGGCATTTAACAGTCACATGACTCATGTATATTTCAGTTGCTCGATACTTATGCCATGAGATTATTATACTTGGATCATTCCAAATGTCATCCTTTGTGGTCTTCATTTTCCTTTCGTCTCAGTGAAATTTTGAAATACTTTTATAAGATACACCCAAGGAGGAACATGATGATACTGAAGCAGGCGAAAGTAAAGTTTGCAAATCTCCTTCAATAAGGATGTTAGAAAAGCCAAACCGTTGTGCACAAGGAAGACCAAATTTCAGGCTAGCTGCCTCCGCTTCAAGAACCATACAAAAACCCAAAGGTATTGCATTGCGCCTGCTAATTTGACTATACCTTGCTGATTTTGAATAACAAAACCCGCCACAGCTTTGCCCGACTGAAGAACGAAACCATCAAAATTGAGCTTCCAAAACAGATGATCAGGTGGTTGCTACTTAATAAAAGAGGAAGTAGACTGTAACATCTTATGTTGAACACATAAATTTTGTTTAAAAACATCTCATAAATTGACGGTTGCCGAAAACTGCATATCGTCACGTCAGAAGAGATCTGGGAACTATCCTGGGTATGTCAATTGTTACGGATACTGGGAAATACCTAAGGCTCTAAATTTTGTGAAGGAAAGGTTGCTGCGAAAGATTGGAGGATGGAAGCAAGGTTTATTATCACAAGCCGGAAGGGACATTCTGATCAAATCAGTAGCACAGGCAGTTCCAACATACCCCATGGGAATTTTTAAGTTTCCCAAATCTTTCTGTCAAAAGTTGGAGCAAGAGATTGTGAAGTTCTGGTGGGGTCAAAAACAAGATGAGATTGTCAAAAGTGCATTGGATCAGTTGGCCTACTTTGGGGCTTCCGAAGAAACAGGGAGGCATGGGATTTAGAGACTTTAATGATTTCAATTTGGCCTTGCTAGCCAGACAATGTTGGAGATTAATCACGGAGCCAAATTCCCAATGGGCTCAACTCTTGAAGGCTCGTTATTTCCAGAAATGCAATTTTTTGGAGGCAAAGAAATGCGGTTGTGCTTCTTGGGCTTGGGCAAGCTTGCTGGAGGGAAGAAAGATCATTCTTCAGGGAGCTCGATGGCAAATTCTAAATTGTAGACAAGCAAAGCTTTGGATGGACTGTTGGATTCCCTCCCTTCACAACGGTAAACTCCACCCCCACTTACAGAACTCGCTCGACCCTAACACTCGGGTGGAAACTTTAATTGATTAGGATTCCATAACTTGGAACTTGACCCCGATTCAAGCTTCAATTACTAATGAGGAGAAGCTTGCTATCCGACTTATCCCTATAGGGAATGGAAGGAAGGACGACAGATTAGTCTAGCCTGGGGAAAAAAAGGCAAATTTTCAGTGCGGTCCGGGTACCATTCCATCCATGCCCTACAGGTTGAGACCACGGCCAGAAACGCCTCCACCTCATCACGGATTGACCCCTTGGTGTGGAAAAATATTTGGAAAGCTGAGGTTCCTCCAAAGATAAAGAATTTTCTATGGCGTGCGACTCATGGTAGACTGCCTACGACGTTCGCTCTCCACAAACGCAAAATTGCTGGCACCCGGTCCCATATGCCAAGCTCATGAGGAATTTGTTGAACATTTGCTCCTCTCATGCCCGTGGGTCGAATTGGTTTGGTTCGGTGGCCCTCTTAATTATAAAATTGACAAGCAGGGAATTACCACCTTTAACGAACGTTTGCTGAAATGTACCACGGATGGGCTCCAAACTAAGGAGGAAAAAGAGCACATATCATGCATTATTGTTGTTACATGCCGGATTATTTGGAAAACAAGGAATCGTTTTGTTTTGTTTTTTTATCAATGCATACCTCAACCTCTCTTGGCCATTAAAACCATTCTTTCTCAAGTGGAGGAGCTGACTGCATTGAATAACAGAAGGAATGTGAGGAGGCCTTGTGATGGACCCTCTCCAAATCCTGCCTCTTGGACAGCACCAGAAAGCCCATGTTATTAAAGTTAACTTTGATGCTACTTGGTCGGCATCTTCTGGCAAAGCGGGAGTAGGTCTTATAGCACGAAATACAAATGGTGAGTTCGTGGGAGCGAAATGTCTATCTTTCCATGCGGAATCTACAATCATGGCTAAAGCAATTGCTGGTTTTGAAGGTTGCAAATGGGCATCTGAGCTGGGCTTATCAGATGTTTATTTTGAATCTGACTCCAAAGAACTGATCGAGAATGTGAAAGGAAACATAAAGCGTGGAAGATGGAGTCTCGACCCACTTCTGTCTATAATTCGTGAATGCAATTCCAATTTCTCAAACTATAACTGGGCATGTACCAGTAGGAAAAACAATGAAGCGGTAGATCATCTTGTGCTGTAAGCACTATCGAGGTCGAGTCCGGAAGTCTGGGTATCTAGGCCCCCCACCTCTCTTGTGCATGTCTTAAATCGTGACGGTCTTCCCTGCCCTCATCCAGCCTCCATATAGCATGCACTGTTCAAGATGGCCATGACTCTCTGTTGTTGGATTGTCGTACCACTCCCATACCGTGGGGCTTTTTTTTGTAGCAGTTTGTAAGGGTATACTGAGTTTATTTGCTTTGCATGTACTTTTGTTCTGTCGCATAGCTCTGCTTCTCTTTATTTGAGTTGTAATCTTTTTGGATTGCTCTCCTTTAATGAAAGTTCTTATTGACCCAAAAAAAAAAAAAACATCTAATAAGTTGCTCAACTCTCAAACCGCACGTGTCACAAACATTTTCAAAGCTGAAAATTGAAATAAATAAAGCAAAATCTTCCAAAAATCTTTATGTTTCCTTCTCAAAATCATCATAGATATCTCATCATTTGTAATCGTCTAGATTCCATTGTTGAGAGCATAGAAAGTGTAAATTGGAAAAGTATTTCAAAAAGTAAAAGGATGAGCAATCTAGGTAGATTAGTGATCTATTTTGAGTGTTCAGAGTATTGATGTGAGCTAACTAATTAATCAAGGAGATTTATTTCCTCGATTAACTAAGGATCTCATAATTGTTTACTGTATCTATTTCCTTGTAAAGTACTCATGTAAACTTCTATATATATAATTTCTTACGAAGAAAAATACAATTAACCTAAAGTATTTAAAACATATTCATATTTTAGCATGGTATCGATCTTAGGCTGTCTCTAAACCCTCAAATTTAAACCGAAACCCTAAATCAAATTCCTCAAATACAAATCTTGCACATCTCAAATCAAATCCTCTTATCAAACTCCTTAAACACATAACTTTCAAATCAACTTCATAAATCAAATTCATACATCAAAGTCCTCAAATCAAATTCCTCAAATTCCTCAAAATCAATTCCTTAACCACAAACACATACTCATATCAAATCTTACTTCCGCTGCGATGTCAGAACCCCCTACAATTCATTCCTTCCTTGCAGACTCACTGACGCATGCGGTCACTCATACTGAACCAGCTACCCGAGCTCGTGCTTCTACGTCCACCACCAAAGGTTCTGCTTTTCATACGTCCTCTCTAAAGCCCACATGGATTATTGACTCGGGTGCTACGAATCACATGAAATTTGATCCTAGCCAACTTATTAGTTGCAAATCAACCACTCCATCGGTGGTATCTAATGCTAATAGTACCACTTCCTCTATGGTTAGGGATGGCTCTATATCTCTCTCTAAATCCATACATTTGGAATCTGCATTGCTTGTTCTCTCCTTGGACCATAACTTGTTGTATGTTGCATAACTTACTACTACTTTGGTATACTGTAACATTTTGGCTGAATCATTATGTTATTCAGGACATCCTCACGGGGAAGACGATTGGTTGTGGTACTAGGTGATGCAAACTCTACTACTTGGACTGGGCACCAGATAATGAGACCAAGGTTGGTCGAGCTTTCACAACTAGTAGAGCTAGTTTTGAGAGGCAGAGAGAAAAGTTTGGTTATGGCATAAACGTCTTGGGCATGCCTCGTTCGGTTATCTAAAGAAGTTGTTTCCATCATTATTTTTCAGTTTTGATGTTTCCAGCTTCCAGTGTGATACGTGTGAATTGGCTAAGAGTCATTGTGTTCCATTCCCTTTAAGTACAAATAAAAGTTTGGTTCCCTTCTTCCTTATTCATTTTGATGTTTGGGGGCCTGCTCAAATTGCTACTCCAGTTGAAGCTCGATAGTTTGTCACTTTCATTGATGACTGTACTCGAATGACCGGGGTTTCCCTTCTCAAAACCAAAGGGGAAGTTAGTTTAACGTTTCAATTGTTCCATAAAATGGTGGCGACTTAGTTTCATGCCTAAGTACAGGTTTTCTGTTCTGACAATGACGGAGAATTTCTTCATCATGATCTCAAACAATACTTATAGGATTATGGCATCATACATCAATGCTCGTGTCCATATACTCCCCAACCAAATGGGGTGACTGAGCGAAAGAACCAACATTTATTAGAAGTCGTTCATGCATCTTTATATGGTGTCAACATGCCTCGCTCTTTTTTGGGACGAGGCCGTCCTCTCTGCTACTAACCTTATAAATAGGATTCCCTCCAGTATCTTGAATTTCCAAACTCCTCTTCAAACACTTCACCACCATCTCCAAATACCTCCCACCCAAACCTTAAACTAAGGATTTTCGACTATATTGTATTCGTACACTTACATTATCACCAACGCAACAAATTGTATCCTCGTGCAGAAAAATGTGTTTTCATTAGATATGCCCCTCATCAGAAAGGCTACCGATGTTATCACCCTCCAAGTCAGAAGGTATGTACCTCCATAGATGTAGTGTTCCGAGAACATAACATATGTTTTTCAGAAGCATGGGAGGAGAATCTATAGCCAAACACCCCGACTTTTTTGGACTTTTTCACAACGGAAGAGATTCAGCATCAAAGCGACCGATCTCCCCTCCAAAAAGACCGATCCCCCCTTTATTCCTTCATAGGTAAAGCCACTGTGTCCAAATGACTGGTCACTTTGTCCTCTTTTACTGATCATTGAGCCTATGTTGCCAGTGGAAAACAACTAGTCGACTCCACGCTGCCAAAATCAAGAGGAGAAAGTTGAACTATTTTATGAGATTTTGCCCTCTTTGGACCCGCCTTCAGCTCTAGTACCACACCAATCACCTTATGAGGAAGTTATTCATGTAACATCCCCCCTAAAACTGATAGCGCTAGTGAAATATATTATGATGATTTGATTTCAGAAGGCATAAAGAATACAGATACCCTTATATATTAGCTTCCAGAAAGAAAGAACCGTGTTAAACCTCAAGTACAGTATAAAGCAGATCTTAAAGCTAAAGGAAAATACCCCATCAATAATTACATATCTCTAAGTAGATTAGTAGAGTCACATGTACACTTTGTGAAGCAGTTGGCCAATATATATGTCCCAAATAGTTTGAATGAAGCACTAGAAGACTCAAAATGGAAAAAATTCATGAATGAAGAAATGCAAGCCCTCCAGAAGAATGCCACATAGGAGCTCATGCCTTTACCATACGGAAAGAAGACGGTGAGATGCATGTGGATCTATACTGTAAAACTCAAAGCAGATGTATCCATTGGAAGATATAAAGCTAGATTGGTGGTGAAATGGTACACGCAGAGATATGCGGTAGATTACCAAGAAGCCTTTGCCCCAGTAACCAAGAGCAACACTATCAGAGTCCTACTGTCTCTAGCAGCAAATCTAGATTGGCCACTACATCAATTCGATGTTAAAAATGCCTTTTTACATGGAGACTTGGAAGAATAGATGGATTTACCACCAGGATGTAATATAGCTCCTGACAAGAAAAATCACGTTTACAAGCTCAAAAAATCATTATATAGGTTAAAACAATCTCCCCGGGCATGGTTTGGCAGATTTACTAAGTCTATAAAGAATTTTGGATACACTCAAAGTAATTCAGACCATACCCTGTTCTTGAAGCGTGATGGAGGAAAAATCACTGCATTAATTGTTTATGTGGATGACATGGTCATAATTGGGAAGGATACATGAGAGCAACAAAAGCTACAAAAGTATTTGTCTCATGAATTTTAGATGAAAGATTTAAGATCTTTGAAATACTTCCTCGGAATTGAAGTAGCGAGGTCAAAAATTGGTATATTTCTGTCTCAGAGGAAGTATGTGATTGATCTACTCACTAAAACATGAATGCTTGGATGCAAGCCTGCTGACGCACCTATTAGATGAATCACAAGTTGTGTGAAGACATGAACCGGGTACCTACCAATAAGGAACAATATTAGCGCCTTATTGGAAGATTGATATATTTGGCACACACAAGACCAGATATTGCATACGTCGTAAGTATTGTTAGTCAATTTATGCATTCTCCCAGTGTTTCTCATAGGAATGCAGTTGATCGGATCTTAAGATACTTAAAGTCAGCCCCTGGAAAGGGACTAATGTTCTCCAAGAATGGAAATCTTGAAGTTATTGGATATACAGATGTTGACTGTGCTAGTTCCATTATAGACATATGCTCTATATCAGGTTACTTTACATTTGTTGGAGATAACCATGTCACTTGGCGTCGTAAAAAACAAAATGTGGTTTCCAGGTCTAGTATTGAAGCAAAATATAGAGGAATGGCTCAAGGAGTCTGTGAATTATTATGAATCAGAAGACTCTTGACAGAATTGGGTTTCAAACTAGAAAAGCCAATGAAGTTACACTGTGACAACAAGTCAACTATCGATATTGCTCATAATCTAGTTCAACATGATTAAACCAAACATGTTGAGGTAGATAGACATTTCATTAATGAAATAATTGAGAACAAGATCATCTATCTTCCCTTCGTAAAATCAAAAGATCAATTGGTGGATGTCTTAACAAAAGTTGTTTGTGAAGGAGTGTTTTATGACTCACTTATCAAGTTGGGCATTGGTGACATATATGCACCAACTTAAGGAGGAGTGTTGACGTGAGCTATCCTAATTAATCAAGGAGATTTATTTCCTTGATTAATTGGAGGATTTACTTTCTTATTTTATATAGTTGACATATCCATGTATAATTAGGAGATATTCTCCTAATTGTTTATTGTATCTATTTCCTTTTAAAGTATTCATGTAAGCTCCTCTATATACCTCTTTATGGAGAAGAATAAAATTAACCTAAATATAAGTTTAAATTTATTATGAGAAAAAGCCTCTCTGGGCAATTTCGTCGGCACATGTCTATCCCTGCGCAATTTGCCATATTAGACCTCTCCCGACGAAATTTCGTCGACAGAGGTACTTTTGTCGGGAGTGGTCTGGCAAATATTTGCCAGCACAGACCTGGGTCGACGAACTTTTGTCGCGATAAGTGTTTTGGCTTTTTATTTTAATTTTAAAAATACAAAATTAATTTCTTTACTCTTCTTTTTTGGCCAACTTTTTAAATCTATGTGATTAATTAATATAAATATAATATTTGAAAAGTATAGCCGTAGAGCTATCCTCAATGTATACAATACTTTAACTGTATAGCCGTGCGACTATACGCTATAAATACAATTTTTAAGGGTATAGCCGCTCGGCTATACGCTTGTATTTAAACAATATAACCGAGCGGCTATACCATTTAAACAACAAAATCTGGATTTCTCTTTTTAAATTACTTTAAGTAGTAGTTATGTTTTAATTATTATTTACTTACTGAATAATTAATAATTAAATATTTTATTAAAGAAAAAACTTTAAAAAATTAATTACTATTATTGAATTAATATAATTTATGAAGTTAAATAAAATATTTAATACTAATTATTCATTAAATAATTAATAATTAAAGTAATTCAATAAGGTTAAGATATTATTTAATTACTAAAAAGAAAAGTTGAAAAAAAAAAATTTATTGACCTAAAGATACTAAGTCCATATTTATTTTGAGAAAAAACCTCTCTCGACGAATGTTCATCGTCACATGTCTATCCAGTGCAATTTGCCGGATTAGACCTATCCCGAAGGAATGTTGTTAGCAAAGGTACTTGAAATGTATAGCAGGCTAGCTATATTCTTTAAGTAGAATATTTTAGCAGTATAGCCAGGCGGCTATATTCTATCCCCGCGCAATTTCGTCGACAGAGCAACTTTCGTCGGGAGAGGTCTTATCCGGCAAAGATTTTACGGCGCAGACTTGGGCCAACGATATTTTGTAAGGAGAGGTGTTTTTGCTTTTTATTTTAATTTTAAAAATATAAAATTAGTTTCTTTACTTTTGTTTTGTGGCCAACTTCTTTAATTTAATATATACAATTAATTAATATAAATATAATATTTGAAAAGTATAGCAGCCTGGCTATACTTTTTAAATAGAATATTTTAAAGGTATACCCTACAATAAAATACTTTAACAGTATAGCCGTGCGGCGACACTCTATATATACAATATTTTAAAGGTATAGCTGATTGGCTATACTCTATAAATAGAATATTTTAACACTGATGGACACGTGTCAAGTGTTGAGAAGGGTGATGAGCATACAACTTCAATTAAAGTGGTAACCCAAGATGTATACTCACAACCCTTCTTAATGTTTGACATGTGTCTATAGGCATAACCATTGTTAACTTTTTTACTTTGATTTATATAACCATGATTACACGTATAGACACGTGTCAAGTGTTGAAAAAGGTGGTGAGCATACACCTTGGGTTAAAGTGGTGAGCAAAAATGCTCACTTTTGTAAGCAAATATTTTTGCTCGCCACTTTAACTCAAGTTGTATGCTAACCACCCTTCTTAATACTTGAAATGTGTCCATAGGCATAACCATGGTTAATTTTTTTTTACTTTGATTAATATAACCATGATTATACTTATGGACACGTGTCAAGTGTTGAGAAGGGTGGTGAGCATACACCTGAGATTAAAGTGGTGAGCAAAAATGCTCACATTTTTTTAACGTGCTAGGGTATTGTTTCCTTAAGTCAATGGGATATTTTTGATTTTTTTTGGAAAAGCCTATACATATAAATGGAACTTTAATTTGAGGAAAAACACACGTTCGCTCACTACGATGTCCCCCCTCAGCTCACCCTAGCCCTGGGTCTTTTGCTCTTCAAACGTAAGCTTCAAGGCTTCACACACGTTTGAAGAAATATGACTATAATGAGCACAAATACTAAACATCAAATACTTTTTCTTTGTTCATTTTGCTGACCCACGTTAAGCTACGATTAGATGCAATTGATCATCATAAAGATACTATTTCAAACAATAACAAGGAAAAAATCTACATGTTGTATCAAAATTAGAAAGGAAAAATTAGAGAGAGAACTAAACAAATAATTTTAATAAAGAAAATGAAGTGGGATACCTCACCTCTACTCATTAAGAAGGACATGCTAATTTTTTTTCTTACCAACAAAGAGACGATATAACTCTGTAAGTCGTTCAGGGAATAATGAAGTAAGCCTTTGTTCTACTTCATGCATTGTCTACAAAAAGTGTTTCAACTCCTTTCATCTATCATTCTTAAGAAGGATTCTTTCAAGCACAAATTTGCATTGGAGCTTACACAATCTTCCCCCGAGGCTTCTTTGAACATTATTTCAAAAACTACGATGCACTTCATTATCATTTATACTTAAGTGCTCAAGATCCAAATCGCACTGTTCAAAGTACCCCCAAATTCAGCAAATATATGAATAATGTTCCTATAAAAGGGGTACATGTTAACAATGTTACAAATGTATATAAGGAAGGTAAATTTGTATCTAAGAGGGGAAAAAAAAATACAATAAATTTGCATACCCAACCCCGATTGATCCACTGCTATAATATATTCAAATTGTAAGGAAAAAAAAAAGATTCCCTTCGTTCTATATTTCTCTCACTGTTAGGGTTTTGAACTTTTGAACTTAGGGTTTGGAGTGGAGTACTATTTATAATGCGTAAACCTCTTATTTTGATTGGTAAATAAGATAGGTGAATTTGCCAATAAGCAAAATCCTAAGGTGTATGCTCACCGCCCTTCTTAATACTTGACATGTGTCCATAGGAATAACCATGGTTAACTGTTTACTTTGATTTATATAACTATGGTTACACTTATGGACACGTGTCAAGTGTTGAGAAAGGTTGTGAGTATACACATTGGGTTAAAGTGGTTAGTAAAAATGCTCCCATTTTGTAACGTGCTAGGATATTGTTTCCTTAAGTAAATAGGATAACGTTTTTGTTCTTTTGGGAAAGTCCTATACATATAAATGGAACTTTAATTTGAGGAATTACACACATTCGCTCAGTTATGCAGTTCTCCCTCAGCTCACCCTAGCCTCGGGCCTTTTGCTCTTCTAACGTAAGCTCCAAGGCTTCACGCTCGTTTGAAGAAAAATATGACTATAATGAGCAGAAATACTAAACATCAAATTCTATTTCTTTTTTTATGTTGCTGATCCACGTTAAGCTACGATTAGATGCAATTGATCATCATCAAGATACTGTTTCAAACAATAATATAAAAAAAAAATATATGTTGGATCAAAAATAGAAAGAAAAAAATAGAGAGAGAACTAAAGAAATAACTTTAATGGCACACCTTAACTCTACCCATTAAGAAGGACATGCTAATCTTTTTCTTAACAACAAAAAAACGATATAACTCTGTAAGTCGTTCAGGGAATAATGAAGTAAGCGCTTGTTCCCCTTCATGCATTGTCTACCAAAAGTGTTTCAACTCATTTATTCTATCATCCTTACCAAGGATTCTTTCAATTACAAATTTGCATTGGAGCTTACACAATCTTCCCTCAAGACTTCTTTGAATATAATTTTGAAAACTACGCACCTCTATCATCCTTACCAAGGATTATTTCAATCACAAATTTGCATTGGAGCTTACACAATCTTCCTCCAAGATTTCTTTGAATATAATTTTGAAAACTACGCACCACTTCAGTATCAATGATACTTATGTGCTCAAGATCCAAATCATACCGTTCAAAGTACCCCCTTCCCCCTCCCCAATTTATATAAGGAAGGTAAATTTGTATCTAAAAGAGAAAGAAAAATAAATACAATAAATTTTGCATACACAACCTCAATTGATCCACTGCCATAATATATTTGAACTATAAGGGAAGAAAAAGTTTCATTCGTTTTATATTTCTCTCATTGTTAGTGTTTTGAACTTTTGATCTTAAGGTTTGGAGTGGAATACTATTTCTAATGCATAAACCTCCTATTTTGATTGGTAAATAGGATAGGTGAATTTACCAATAAGCAAAATCCTAAGGTGTATGCTCACCATCCTTCTTAATATTTGATATGTGTCCATAGGCATAACCATGGTTAACTATTCACTTTCATTTATATAACTATGGTTACACTTATGGACACGTGTCAAATGTTGAGAAGGGTGGTGAACATACACCTTGGGTTAAAATGGTGAGCAAAAATGCTCCCATTTTGTAACGTGCTAGGATATTATTTCCTTAAGTAAATATGATTTTGTTTTTGTTTTTTTTTTTCAAAAAGTCCTATACATATAAATGGAACTTTAATTTGAGGAAATACACATATTCGCTCACTTACATAGTCCCCCCTTAGCTCACCCTAGCCCTGGGCCTTTTGTTTTTCTATCGTAAGCTCTAAGGCTTCACGCTCATTTGAAGAAAATGACTATAATGAGTACAAATACTAAACATCAAATACTATTTCTTTGTTTATGTTGCTGACCCACGTTAAGCTACGATTAGATGCAATTGATCGTCATCAAGATACTATTTTAAACAATAACAAATATATATACATACATATATATATATATATGTTGGATCAAAATTAGGAAGGAAAAAATAGAGAGAGAACTAAACAAATAATTTTAATAAAAAAATGAAGTGGGACACCTTACCTCTACTCATTAAAAAAGACATGCTAATCTTTTTCTTAACAACAAAGAAACGATATAACTTTGTAAGTCGTTGAGGGAATAATGAAGTGAGCTCTTGTTCCACTTCATACATTGTCTACAAAAAGTGTTTCAACTCCTTTATTCTATCATCCTTAACAAGGATTCTTTCAAGCACAAATTTGCATTGGAGCTTACACAATCTTCCCCCGGGACTTCTTTGAACGTAATTTTGAAAACTACGCTTTACTTCATTATCAATGATACTTATGTGCTGCAGATCCAAATCTCACCCTTCAAAGTGCCCCCCCATTCAGCAAATATATAAATAATATTCCTATAAAAGGGGTACATGTTAACGATGTTAGAAATATATATAAGGAAGATAAATCTGTATCTACAATAAATTTGCATACCCAACCCCTATTGATCCACTGCCATAATATATTTGAACTATAAGGAAGAAAAAAAATTCCATTCGTTCTATATTTCTCTCGCTGTTGGGGTTTTAAACTTTTGATCATAAAGTTTGGAGTGGAATACTATTTATAATGCGTAAACCTCCTATTTTAATTGGTAAATAAGATAGGTGAATTTGCCAATAAGCAAAATCCTAAGGTATGTGCTCATCACCATTTTTAATACTTGACATGTATCCATAGATATAACCATGGTTAACTGTTTACTTTGATTTATATAACTATGGTTATACTTATGTACACGTGTCAACTGTTGAAGAGTGGTGAGCATGCACCTTGGGTTAAAGTGGTGAGCAAAAATGCTCCCATTTTGTAATGTGCTAGGATATTGTTTTTATTTTTCTTGGGAAAGTCCTATACATAGAAGTGGAACTTTAATTTGAGGAAATACAAACAACTCGTTTGAAGAAATATGACTATAATGAGCACCAATGCTAAATATCAAATACTCTTTCTTTATTTATGTTGCCGCCCCACGTTAAACTACGATTAGATGCAATTGATAATCATCAAGACATTGTTTCAAACAATAACAAAGAAAAAAAATATATGCTTGATGAAAATTAGAAAGGAAAAAAATAGAGAGAGAACTAAAGAAATAATTTTAATAAAAAAAACATGAAGTGGGATACCTCACCTCTACTCATTAAGAAGGACATGCTAATCTTTTTCTTAACAACAAATAAATGATATAACTCTGTAAGTCGTTCAGGGAATAATGAAGTAAGCTTTTGTTCCACTTCATACATTGTCTACAAAAAGTGTTTCAACTCATTTCTTCTATCATCCTTAACAAGGATTCTTTCAAGCACAAATTCAATAAATATATGAATAATATTCCTATAAAAGGGATACATGTTAACGATGTTAGAAATATATATAAGGAAGGTAAATTTGTATCTACGAGGGAAAGAAAAACAAATACAACAAATTTGCATACCCAACCCCAATTGATCCACTGCTATAATATATTTGAACTATAAGGAAAAAAAAAAGTTACCTTCGTTCTATATTTCTCTCACTGTTAGGGTTTTAAACTTTTGATCTTAGGGTTTGGAGTGGAGTACTATTTATAATGCGTAAACCTCCTAATTTGATTGGTAAATAAAATAGGTGAATTTGCCAATAATCAAAATCCTAAGGTATATGCTCACCACCTTCTTAATAATTGACATGTGTCCATAGGCATAACCGTGATTCATTGTTTACTTTGATTTATATAACTATGGTTACATTTACGGACACGTCTGAAGTGTTGAGAAGGGTGGAGAGCATACACCTTAGGTTAAAGTGATAAGCAAAAATGCTCCCATTTTGTAACATCCTAGGATATTGTTTTTGTTTTTCTTGGGAAAGTCCTATACATATAAATGGAACTTTATTTTGAGGAAATACAAACAGCGTATTTGAAGAAATATGACTATAATAAGCACCAATACTAACATCAAATACTCTTTCTGTGTTTATGTTGTTGCCCCACGTTAAGCTATGATTAGATGCAATTGATCATCATCAAGATACTATTTCAAACAATAACAAAGAAAAAAAAAAAAGTTGGATCAAAATTAGAAAGGAAAAAATAGAGAGAGAACTAAAGAAATAATTTTAATTAAAAAAAAGCATGAAGTAGGATACCTCACATCTACTCATTAAGAAGGACATGCTAATCTTTTTCTTAATAACAAAGAAACGATATAACTCTGTAAGTCGTTCAAGGAATAATGAAGTAGGCTCTTGTTCCACTTCATGCATTGTCTACAAAAAGTGTTTCAACTCCTTTCTTCTATCATCCTTACCAAGGATTCTTTCAAGCACAAATTTACATTGGAGCTTACACAATCTTCCCCCGGGACTTCTTTGAACATAATCTCGAAAAATATGCTGCACTTCATTATTAATGATACTTAGTGCTCAAGATCCAAATCGCATCATTCAAAGTATTCCTCCAATTCAACAAATATATGAATAATATTCCTATAAAAGAGGTGCATGTTAACGATGTTAGAAATATATATATAAGGAAGGTAAATTTGTATCTAAGAGGTAAAGAAAAACAAATACAATAAATTTGCATACCCAACCCTGATTGATCCACATTCATAATATATTTGAACTATAAGGAAAAAAAAAAGTTAAAATTTTAAGATATATTTACCGAATAATTCTGCTATAATTATCCACAATAGAATTGCCATTCCACACTTGGCGATGAGTCTGTAAATACTCAGTTAATGACTACATATTCCTTTGTTTTGTATTTGGCTGCTACATATCCTTTCGTTCTTTATTTCTTTCATTATTATGGTTTTGAAATTTTGATCCTTGGGTTTGGAGTAGAGTACTATTTATAATGCGTAAACCTTCTATTTTGATTGGTAAATAAGATAGGTGACTTTGCCAATAAGCAAAATCCTAAGGTGTATGCTCACCACCCTTCTTAATACTTAACATGTGTCTATATGTATAACCATAGTTAACTTTTTACTTTGACTTATATAACCATGGTTACACTTATGAAAACGTGTCAAGTCTGGTGGTGAGCATACACCTTGAGTTAAAGTGATGTGCAAAAATGCTCATTTTTGTAACGTGCTAGGATATTATTTCCTTAAGTAAATGGGATATTGTTTTTGTTTTTCTTGGAAAAGTCCTATACATATAAGGGTGGTGTATTCAATTACAATTATAAAGCATTTAGAAAGATTTTAAAAATCCGGGTGCATTCAATTTGGATTTATACAAACTATAAAAGAGGTTTTACAAGTTTGGGTGTATTCAATTCCGACTTGTATGAACTTTTAAAAAGTCTATTCAAATATGAGTGTATTCAATTTGGATTATAAAAAAGTTGAATCAAATCTAGCTGTATTCAAAAGGTCATATATTTGGAAGGATTTCATTAAGTGATAAATTTTGGAAGGTTTTAAGGTGAGAGCTATAAATAACAAAGACCATAATAAATCCAACCTCCCCCCAAGTATTTCATCGGACATTTTTCTCTCGCCCTAGCTTTTCTTTCTGCAACAGAAGACGAACAACTGTCTGGTTCGTGGGTTGAAAATATGGTTGAAATATGCCATCCAAGTATGCAAACCATGTCTTTTTTATTTACTGATGACGAAGATAATGTTTTCCAGCCACTTAAACACTAGTTTATTTTAATTTACTCCAAAATAGGAAGAAAAAAAATTGGGAGCACGTTTTCGAAGAAATGAAAGGATGTGGGAAAACAACCCAAACAGAAAGATATTGAATAGAATCTCAAATCCTTACATTGATAGCTGTCCAGGCATTGGAGAGTAAAATGAACAATTCTATGTGCCCAATGAAGCTTACTGACCCCATTGTGCAAACACCCACTTCATCCATGTAGATAAGCAATACTTGGAAAGATATTCGGGTAAATCCTCTCCTACAAAACAGAAAAAAGGTTAGGATAGCGAGAAAACATCCTTCATCTTCTAACTCCACTACGAATGATATGTAAGTTAGAAAGACGTCCCAGCTTTTAAGTTCAGACGAGATCAAGTTTAAAGGACTACTCAATTAATTCAAAACAAGAAGAAAATCAAAGGTAAACTGATTATGACCATTGCCCATGGATAATAAAAATGGATCAATTATAAAATAAACCATTGAATTATGAGGCAAATTTCCATTTAGCACCCAATTATCTTCAGTCCCTTATCTTTTGGAGGATGAAGTTGAATTTTTTTCCAACGCTTGCTTATCTTTTGGAGGGCGAAGTTGAATTTTTGTATGCATATCTCATTTTCTCACCTTCTTTGCTAAATACTATTTATGTGGCTGTCAATATTATCAAGATTACTAGTTGGCTATTAATGACTAATTAGTTGTAGGTGTGACTAATTAGTTGGCTCTTAGCATTCATTTTTAAAAAAATATGTTAAAGAAATTATAGAAGTCTGGAATAAAAGCCATACAAATCTTAAGAAAGCTTATTAAAAAATTATATAGAAGTCTTCTGAAAGTCCATCAAGTTCTATATGAATTCTAAAGTTCTAATCAAGTTTTATGAAATTTGGCACTTAAACAAAAAAATTTTAAACGCTCTAGAATCCTAATTGAATATACTATAGAATATGGAAAGTCATGAATAGGAGTTAGGAATAAGAAAGAATGAATGGGTATGAGATCAACTATTGTCTCCTAATCAAATCTAATTCTTGATTCTTTCAAGTATTTTATTACGGATTTTAGTTGAACCCACATAAATTATTGTTTTATTCCTTATATATTTGCAAACGTATAAAAATTCATGAATTGAAATGATTGCAGTACTCATATACCCACTCGAAAAGTAAGAAATGAGAATAACTATATAATTTTATAAAAGAAAAAAACATGATAACTATATAATAGCTCTAAGTACCATCTAATAAACGCAAGACATGTATAATATTTCCAATACAGCTAGCAACATATCATAAAAAGTAATACAGTAAGTTGGAGAATTATTCCTCATGTTCTATGTGTATTGGATGTATCCGGAAGATATATCGCATGAGCTTGAGTGAGCCCAGCCCAACAGTAAGAACTAATTGGTAATTATCGGACGAGCTTAATGTCAAACTCGTCATTTAAAACACCGAGTTGTGAGCTCGTGAGTATAAAAGCGCCAACTACAATCCCTTGCGAAGTCGATTTTGGGGTTTTAGGGTTTTTGCAATACGCACTCTTTCACTTTCGCCTGTAACTCTTCCAATTTACAAACCAAAGCCATGACTGCTCAGACCCAGGAAGAGCTCCTCGCTGCCCATCTCGAACAGCAAGCCATCGATGTAAGTCTTAACTCTCTCTCTCTCTCTAAAGATTAATGGTTTTGTGGTGCCTCTGTGTGTATTTGAGTGGAGAGTCGGATAATTTGTACATCTACTTGTTGTAAATGCCAGTGCTTTGCTTTACTTTCTTTACCACTGGAAGACATCATTTGCTGAATTTCTGGATGGATTTGTTAGTTAACTTGAAAACTTCAAGTGGGTATTGAATGAAAATATTATCTCACTTATTTTGTCTTGTTTCTACATATTTATATGTTCAATCATATTTTACTTAGTTAACATATAACCTTTAAATTTTATGACCAAAGATCTCTTGATTTGGTAAATTACCTGACCCAAATTGATTTTAGTGAAGGTATATATAGTTGAACAGATGCCAAAGAATGAAAGTACATGTAATGAAACACGTCTACATCAAAATTATTCTACCTAAATGTTTTTTCTTTTTCAATGATGCCAATGGATATCAAAATTTGGATATTTTTCGTTATTACTTTCTCTTGTTTTATTACCTTTCTGATAATAGGCTGGGATGTCTTTAACTAAATACCTTTTGTTGGCAGCCTGATCAGCCAACAGTTGAAGAGGAAGATGATGACGACGACGACGACGAAGATGACGATGATGACAAGGACGATGATGAAGCCGAGGGTAAGTTTATTGTCAAGTTTTTTCTTATCATCCCCCCTCCCTCACTCTCCGGCCTCTCTATCCCTTGTTAAAAGGATACATATGCATTTATTAATTTTCTGGGCACTAGTTATGTGGACATGTAATAATATAGGTTGGAATGTAAGCCGTGCTTTTAGTTTTAATATTCAAAATGTATTATTTATACATGAACTCTCTAACATTTAGATTGTCAAAATTTGTCATCTCTCACATCACTGCAAGTCTGCAACATATGAGCCATCTAGTTGGGTTGTTTGATTTTACATTAAAATTTTAGTATGGGTTACTCTAGCTTATAATTTTCATCTAAGGCCACAATGCTCTGGTCATACATGTGGGCTTAGAAAAATGAAATTTTAGAGTGAGGCTAATGGTTTGAACAAATGAACTTCCAGTGGTATTTGATCATACAAAATGAATGAAGTTTGTTAATTTACAGTTTGAGTCATGATGCACCTACCTAAGCCATATAGACATTCTCATCAAGGACACAACCTCACCTGGTTTATTCTTCTTTAACATGTTAACTTTCTAATTATATTCTCATTGTTTCCCTTTGTGATCAGGACAACAAGATGGAGAGGCAAGTGGGAGGTCAAAGCAAAGCAGAAGTGAAAAGAAAAGCCGCAAAGCAATGTTGAAGCTTGGAATGAAGCCCATTCCAGGTGTTAGCCGGGTTACAGTCAAAAAGAGCAAGAATGTTTGTGCATTTCCTACTCTGATATTTTTTTATTTGATTCCCTTTTAAAATTTTCATTCAGATTAGTGTATGGCTTTTTTGCTAACATAATATATTGTGGCTTTAAATAACCAGATCTTGTTTGTGATATCCAAACCGGATGTTTTCAAGAGTCCAACTTCAGATACATATGTTATCTTTGGTGAGGCAAAGATTGAGGACTTGAGCTCGCAACTACAGACTCAGGCTGCTGAGCAGTTTAAGGCTCCTGATCTCAGTCATGTGATCTCCAAACCTGAGACCTCGACCCTTGCTCAGGATGATGAAGATGTAGATGAGACTGGAGTGGAGCCCAAGGACATTGAGTTGGTGATGACACAGGCAGGAGTATCAAGATCAAAGGCTGTAAAGGCACTGAAGGCTGCAGATGGAGACATAGTTTCTGCAATTATGGAGCTTACCAACTGAGTTTTAGATATGTTTTCTCATTTGATGGTTTTTTTTTTTGTTTTTTTTTAATGGTTTGTCCAGATCTTTTGTGCTTGAAGTTGGTCTGGATTATTTCCATTTTAGTTATGTGTTTCTCAACCTTGTTGTATCAGTGACAAACTGAGAATTGCATAAAACTGAGCCATGCCCATTTGAAGTTTAGTAGCTGTACTTTTTACTGATTTGTGGTCAAGTTGTCAAGTTCACAACCATAATTTCATCATGGTATGACGCAAGTGACAGTCCCAAAGTAAACACATGAACTTCATTCCATGAAACTATAGCGCAAGCCCTATTTGTGCCTTTTTCTTGCTTCCAAAATCTCGACTGGTTTTGGAAATTTCATGCCTATTTGGAACTCGTTTTTGGCAAGTAGATCGAACGTCGTGAAATCGATAATCTGGTGAAAGTGCACATCTTATGAGTTCGAAAATGGACGGTACTTGGTATTGTTAAATGTCAATATCAGGCTCCCTGGGTAAGCGTTTTAGGTTTGCCCGTGGCTCCAAAGTACGGAATGTTGGTTTTTTTTATCATCTAACCGGGGCTGGAAGTCTGTCCATGATTAGGGTTTATGGGGTGCAATTGGTAATTGGATGTAATTTGGAGTTGGGGTCAACAGGGTTGAGTACAAATCTTGTATTGGTAAGATACAAATTCAGCTTGTGCAAATACGACAGAGCATGCTGGGGTTAGGGGACATCAAGAACGAGAAAAAAAGAACATAGATTTTATTGTCACAAGCTATGACATTAGATTTTTTCAATATATGAAAATATAAGTTGATTATATCAAGGGATTGCAACTGTGGGATGACAAATCTTGTCCCTGGTACCTAGTTTCTAACCTGAATTTTTTGGTTACAGCAATCAACCATAATTTAAATTTAACAAAATTTTCTTTTGTTTGGAAATAGAGAAATGTTTAACACCCAAGAAGAGGGAAATAAGCCCACAAAGACTAGACAAAATTTCAGTTTGTCTAGGGCAAGTAACTCCAAGAAGAGGAAGGGACATTTCCACCAAAGCTTTCCCTTTTTCATGTTGAACCACCATACTTGTGCCACCTCTCCTAGCTCCTGCGTTTTAAGCCCCATCAACGTTCAATTTCAAAGAGCCTCAATCTGGTTGCCTAGCCTCCATCTGGCCTCTGCCTCCACGAAGGTTACGTAGGTGATGTGGCTATACAGCCTCCCTGAATCCTCCTGCTATCTGCACAGCACGATCGAAAGGCACGTGGGGTTCATCAGGGATTTCAGCATGGACCAGCTTATTATTCATGCCATTCCGTATCTTCCAGACGACATATACCTACAATTTTGTACCTACATGTAGTTTTATGATAATGTACTAGTCATGCTAGGAAGACCACATTATTAGACCACCTTATAAGCCATCTCTCTCTAATAGAGGTGGAGGAGTTCACCAATATAATAAAGGCCCCTCTCTATTAGATCGGTGGTTAACAAGGTGGTCTATAAACAGAGTCTCCCTAGTATTTCCCTAATGTAATTATTATTGTTTATGATAAGGTTCTGCCATGGAGGCTTATTTTCCTGTTCTATTGTCAGAAGAATGATATGGAGATCAGTTCACAATCTCATCCACACAGGCTTGCGTAACTACCAGATGCATATAGTAGTCTATCCAACGAATTTCTTGCTCAGAATCGACGCACTATATCTTTAGACCAAAGGAACAAAAAGAAACAAAGAAGAAAAGAAAAAACACAGCTGAGAACTGAGATCAATTAATAAAATGAGAATGTATCACAAGTTTCATTACATCTGCATAACTTTGGTTTTTCAGAAGCTTCCAACAACAAAAAAAAAGAAAAGGAAAAAAAGAAGATTTTCTGGAGCTTGTGCTGCATAAAAGAATTTCCAACCAACCCATTCCTTATGACCTGCGAATCACAGTTTGACACTTACAAAAATAATCCATCAAAAGTACAAAGAAAAGTTCATCCACATATGTCATAGTACGGAGGAATGACTCTTTTATATGGAAGGAGACGTAATTTCTTTTCCAAAATAAGTGATCATCACTTTTGGCCATGACTACTCCCTCAACAAGTTTCAGAATAATGAAAGCAATTGGTGGAATCATATGCAAAACCATGGGCCTTCTAATTCTAAGAGTAAGGATACTAATACAGGGAAAAGCAAGAAAAGTAACTTCAGTCTCAAAAAGCATCCTAGTTTGTTGGTAAAATTAGACCTGTATACCAATACGTACAAGTACAACGATAATGTATCCAAGCATTTTAACTTAGGGAGAGCCTGGCTAAATGAATTCAGATTGGGTATGCATTTAATGTTAGTTAAGAACCTCATGAGATAATGCAAGGCTGATGATTTAATATAGGTAAGATGACAGAAGAGGCATTCTTAAAGAAAACATCGTTAAGAAGGGATGTTAAAATATTATTCACCATATTTCAAACATGCACATACTGCCCTTGTATTCGGTAATGTACAACCATGACCTACCCGGCTGTGATCACTAGTGCAGGCAACAAAAATATCCCCTCTTAGAGATGACCCTTATCTTAAAATTTACCAGCACTGGAGCCTTTGAACGTATGCGATCCATAGTAAATCCCCCACCATCTTCTTACCAAAGGATCTCAAGCATTTCTCAATGAGGCACAGTTGTTCTTCTGCTGTCCTCATTTTGAAAACATTACAGCAAACAGCAACATCATTTACTGGTTGCAATAAAGTCTTTTTCAGTCCAGAAAAAATCCATCGTAGCAGAGGACACACAAAAATACCCTGTACAGAATCAAGATTATCCTAAAAGTACCAACACCATTAGAAAACCAAAGTTATGTACAAGGACTGTACCCATTAGAAAAATAAAGATTATCCTAAAAAATTATCCTACTGAACTTCAAGCGAGATTAATATGAGGTATATTTTTAACTTAATGAACTCTTTCATCTGCCCAACTTGTTGCAAAAACATTAGAACAAACACCACAATTTTCTGCTTCAAATGCTGTTTCAAATCCAGAAACATCCATTACAGCAAACTCATCCACTGGAAAACCAGAATTTGAATCCATTTCAATTTCTCAGTAACAAAAACCGTTCAAGAATCAAAAGAAGCCCCAACGTCTAGCCAAAAAGAAAGCAACATTAGAACAAGACAAACAAAAATGGAAGTGATAGAAAAGCCAAAATGTATCACTAACATATAATGCCTTTGATTCTAGTGGAATGGACTCTTTGATATTGTTCCCTTTATAGATACAATTATAAATGTCCACTTGGAAATATAAAATTATTAGTAAAAGAACAATGGGCAGTCGAAACTAACTGATTATGTTTAAAACAGTGTTCTCCTTCGCTTCTCAACAGATGCAGCAAGGACTTCATGATACTAACAGAAGGTATAGCTAATAGCAATCGCAGTCCAAACATGCTCTTAAACCAATTAAGTGCATGAAGATGGAGTTTCACTTTTTATTATTTATGTGCCTGATATTAGGGAAAAAGTTGTATAATGTGAATGAATACGTATAACGAATCAGAAAACGAGAGTCAACCAAACAAATCTAAATGATTACATATAAAAAAAAGAACTCTAAATCCAGAGCAAAGAGACAATAGTTCAATACAAAATTTCACAGGTCCACTTACTATTGCACTAAGGAATCTCTATTGTCTCTTCCTTAGAACTATGGTATATCTCCAGTAGGTCTGGGACTTCATTCAAATACTTAAGAACATAATAATCCAAAAATCTCCTCTCACTTTGTGTGATCAACCAACACAGCCTCTTGTTGTCCCTATTAATCAGCTCCTTAGAAACCAAAATCTTGAAAACATTATACCTTGGTAGAACTGTTTTCTCAAAACCATGCATAAGAAGCATGGGATTGGCAATCATAGTCTCCGGTTCCAACTTCACAGTGTTCAGAAAGAAATCCATGACTCTCCCAAGTTTCTCCTCCGAACAAGCTAAACAAAATGGTTGGCGCTTAAAAACTGACAGAACAACATCTTCAGACCACCCGTAACTCTTAAAAAATTCAATTTTCCTTTTCCATGTTGACTCTTTCATAGAGATCATAACTCGAACAGCCCGGACAAACATCGGACCAGTCGGGTCAATGCCCAAATCTTTTATTGTTCTAACTGCATAAGCCATTCTGTCAACATTTTGCATTACAGTCCTTGGCTGAAACAATATCATTTTTGTTATAACATCTAAGGGAACACCTTCACTCTGCAAAAGGGCCACATTGGGTTGAATTGTACCCACACTATCCATGTTTAACAGCCATGAAGAGCGCTTGGCCGCCGCCAACATATCATTGGTTGAAAGCAATTTCTTGAGAAATTGAACTGCTGGTTTTATGTGAGAATCCAAACTCCGAGTCAAAATGACTGGATTCAATAAAACGAGCTCTGGCAGATTCTGACCCACAAAGCCATTTTCAATGAGAAAGTTGAATTTGGGCTCCAGATTGCTGAGTACCTTGTAATGGAGGATTGTGGGGCGCTTGGTGATCAATTTGGCGATTTGGGCATCATCAAATCCGTTAGATTTCAAGAATTTGAGCATAGAATCTATCCGATGTGTTTGCTTCTTATCAATCTGGAGCTTCTTGGAGGCTGAGATTGCAGATTCTAAAGGAAGCCCGCATGACTTCACCAGGTACTCAACTGTAAAAGATGAACATAATGCAGCTGTAGGCGTTGGTAATGTTGCAAGAAGGCGTTTTTGTACTAAAGAAAGCAGATTTCTGAGGGCAGTGTTAGCCATTTTCGAAGCTGATGTTCACACTGTAACACAAATTTCCCGTTGTAGCCAGACCGGAAAGATTGGGATCGAATAGGTAACTAGGGTTTTTGCTGGGCTTTTCGGTTTTTCCTTTCTCGGTAGAGGGGAAACTTATTTGGACCCGACAACGGTTAAACTATGTACACCCTACATTAGGGCAACCGTGCTTCCTAGAGAAGCAGTGCTTCTTAGAAAAGCACTGTCGTTTTTTTATCATGTAGTTTATCAATTTACCATTTTTGTTCCGTAGTTTCAATACACATTCCAATTCAAATCCCTCTCAATTCCATTATGTTTTTTTAACACTCGTCACTCACGGGAGAGGTATTATAATCCATTTGAGCTAAATTTTTTTCTAATTCACTCAAATTTTAACCCAACGATAAATTTTTTCACAAAATTCTAAGCTCAAAAATCAGGCATAAAGTGAACGAAAATAATTCGAGCTAATGTTTTATCACTGGATGGTTCGAATGGATTGAAATATCCCTCGTGAGCACATTGTCAAAACTTTACAAAATTACGAAGAATTAAATAAAAATAAAAATATATTTTTAAATTGCTTCGAATAGAAAACTAAAATAGTAAAATTCAAACTATGCTAGCAAAAAAAGAAGAAGATAAAATTGAAACTATGGACCAGTGTTAAAAACGATAGAATAAATTGACCAAAAATAACAGTTTGCCTCTTCTTTTTTTTCCTTGTATGTTTTTAATTTTAAATGTCTCCAAATCTCCTTTTCCATAAAGCTTCCATTTTGCTTGTTTTTGCTCTTTGTATTCTCAGTTAATCAACCCTTGAATTGCCAACGGGGACTAATCCAGAAAAGCTATATCATCTTGTAAACTAGAGATTTCAAATTTAAAACCCCGTAACATTGTAATTGTGTGTAAGAGAAATCCTTTTCTCCTCTGTCATTTTTTTAGTGTACTAAAATAATCAACTCCTGAATCAATTTAACAAAACCATTTCCTGAAACATCCACACCCCCAAGCGCCCTGTGTCCCCTTTTCTTTTTCCCCGTGAACCTCATTCTCTGGATTGATAGAGCTTGCTAGAACCCCTTTTGTTTTACTTTGATTTTCTTTTGAAACTTTGATCTAGCTGATTTGGTACCAAAAGAGAGAGAAAGGAAGAGGAAGGTGGAAATGGAGAGGCGAGGGCGTGGTCGTCTTCAACCTCGAAACGTTTCTTCTCGAGAATCAACGGTTTCTCGCACGAACAGGTTCGCTTCGAAACCCAACTCGACTCCCAAGTCCTCGAGCAGAGTTGCAAGTGGCGGTGAAAAAGCACAAAACGACGGCGTGGATGACCCTTCCGACCTTCCCGCCATTGTGGGTACTTGCCCTTTGATGTGCCCAGGTCAGCTTCCATTAACGCTTCCTAATTGTCTTCTTTTGGCTGATAGATAGCTATTGTTATGAAGATGTCGATGCCCTTTTTTTATGCGTGTGATGTAATATCTATGTAGAAAGAGAGAGAGCTCAGCGAGAGCGGCTTCGAGATTTAGCAGTGTTTGAGAGGCTAAATGGAAATCCAGCTCAATCATCTCCAGACCTTGCCGTTAAAAAGGTAAGACTCTACCTTAATTATCTTCTCCTAATTCTGTTTGGTAATTCTTTAATAATTATGGGTATTGGACAATGAAAATTTCCATTTAAGATGAAATAGAAATCAATACTACCTGAAAAATTCAGTCTTTGCGATGTCATCACTAGTTTTCTGTTCAGGTTAGTTCATACCGGTTTTAATATGACATTGGAATGTACCTCAAATGTGTCTGCTGGATGAACTTCCTTCATTTTAAATTGGGTTATTACCAAACGTGGTGTATTGCAGTTTGATGTTTTCTAATGCTCCATTTACTTACTTACTTTCTTTTCTTTTCTTTGTTTTTTTTACAAAAAGGAATTAAATAAAGCAAAAAACACAAGGGATAGAGAAATGAGTGTTGTTGCTTCACCACCTGTATAATATAAAAGTTGAAATGAGTCACTTTCTTAGATTTCTAGAACCTCACAAATTAGTATTAATCAAGTTGATTTGATATCAAGGAAATTATTGGAATATAAATTTGAGAACCGCATATTAAATATGTATATTTTAGTTTCAGAGAACAATGTATTTTGGGTGGGGAAGTTATTATTTGGTTAGGTAAGGTCAGGATTTGATTCCCTCCATTTTAACAAAAAAAAGAAAAAAAAAGAGGATAACAATATGTTGAATTATCACCGTAGCTAAACTTGGAATACCACGTGAATTTAAGCACATCCAAATTAGAATTATTATGTGGCCAAGCTCAAAATCATGAAGTAGAATGTCAAGTGAATGCCTACATGATGGCAAACCCATGCAACCAAATGCACATTAGTTATCATCTGAATGCAAGAAGTTGAGAGAAGGGAATTGGATTTTAACAAAAATTACAATGATTGGAAGAATAATAGGAATCTTATTTTTTCATGCATGGTAGATAGAAAGAATTGATTTCACAGGATAGCGAATTTCCAACTGTTACTTGGCACTTTAATGCTACAAGCCTTCACATGTAATGCAAATAGAAGCTAATACATGCTTTCTTCCACTAGTTTTTCAGAACTATATCCACCAAACAAGTTGAAGCATCAGATGTCCGGCCGCTCCCTGTGTTGGAAGACACTTTAAATTATCTTTTAAACTTTTTTGATTCTAGAGAATATCCCTTTGAAGTGGTTCATGACTTCCTCTTTGATCGAACAAGGTCGATAAGGCAAGATCTTAGTATGCAGAATATTGTCAACAATAAAGTAATCCGCATGTATGAGAAAATGGTATGAGTTTCATGCAAAGCCTATATCTCCATATTCTGAAGCTTTGTCTTCATAGTATGCCCTATGCAGTTAATTTTTCATTTCATAGACTTTTTTTTGTTTGTTGATTGTTTCCATATGTTGTGCAATTAAGTCATTACTTGTTGAGTTTCTCCTCTACAATTCATGTTATCATATCGTAAATAGAAAAGAGTTAGCCACTGTCTTGCGCTGAAAACTGTAATCTTATTTATCAACACAAAATGCTTTGTTCTTAATGCTATTACCCTGATAAAGAACAGTATTTCTACATGTCAACCAACATTTCTGCAGCTAGTGAGATTGTGTGTTGACAGCGGCCTGGTGCTTAAGTCAAAGCACAAAATTGTTGTGTATTGTTTTGGTGTTTATTTTAGTGGGCTTATAACATAGTGGTGCTAGTATGAAGTACACATCTCAAGTTTGACCTTACCAAGTTTGACCTTATCCTCATCATTTTTCAAGAAAACATAGATTTAACAAGGAGAATATGGGAACTGCTATTACTGAATTTTGTTATAGGAATCAACCGCTATTGTATTAATTATGGGAATACAAATACTATAGTAATAATTGGAATACGTGTATTGTATAAATTATAGGAATGCAAGTATAGTAGCTGCTATTACTGAATTTTGTTTTAGGAATCAACCGCTATTGTATTAATTATGGGAATACAAATATTATAGTAATAATTGGAATACATGTATTGTATAAATTATAGGAATGCAAGTATTCTTGGTATGAAACACTTGTTTCGTTATGTGAAACGTATTTGTAGTTTAAGGATTTTTCCTTCATCATTACAGAAAGTAAAAGTTGAAGTGTTCACATGTAAAGGGAACAAATGGGAGAAATCATTGCAGAATGTTGCTAATTAGTAGGCCATAAAAGGTCCTCATTTGATGCTCTTGCCATGCTATATTCAGTGATTAGTAGCTGTGTAATTCATTAAACTAAACCTTCAAATGTGGAAGGAACTTAATTAATTGGTAGTACATAAATTGTTATGGATTTAGATCTCTTAACGTTAGAAATACCAAACGCTTTGTTAATTACAAGTTTTTATGGTGCAGGTCAAATTTCATGTGATATGTCTTCACAAGCTTCAGCGTTGTAGCAGTCAAAATACTTCTTCCATGAATTACCTTAACAAGGAGCAGCTTGCAAAGACACTGACATCTCTATTTAATCTGTATGATGCAAATCGAGATTCCAATTCTACATATGAAAATGAAGCTGAGTTTTGTTCGTTTTATGTGCTACTTCATCTTGGTTCTAACAGCCAACCAATGGTTAATCTCTATTGCATTTTCATGTTTTTTTCATTTTCTTTATTCGTTGTTGCTGTTTTGCATTGAGTTTTATATATGTGAAATATAAATTGTTCTGGTCCCAGGGGGAGTCACTTTCTTGGTGGTTTCGTAATGTTCCTTCCACGTTGATGAAAACTAAGGAAATTTGCTTTTCTCGAAAGATTTTACGGTAATTTCCACTTCCCTTTATTTTATGTGCTTTGCTTAATTATTGGAAATTGTTTTTTTTAACATCTATATGAAATGTTTTTATTAGTATTCTTGTTCCGAAAACTGAAATATGGTCAGCTTCTGCAACAGATTTTTCCGGATAGGCAACTATAATTGTTTCCTAAGCACTATAGCAGCTGAGGCATCTTATCTTCAATACTGCATTCTTGAACCTTATGTCAATGAGGTAAATGAATTTCTACAGTCTTAACCTATGACTTACAATCTAGGTTCTTGTCATATGGATCTCAATAGAACAGTATGTTCATTTTGGCTGGTCTTGCATGGACTGTTTTTTAGTCTTGTTGAATGATAAATTCCCTGGCTCTGTGTTGCTGAGATGATAAGTTCTTATTGACAAATGAAATTGTTGCTGTAGTTCTTGTTTTCTCTGTTTGTGTGGGTGAGAATGAGCGAGAGAGAGGTATCCTGTTTACTTCTGTTTTTATATGGTTATTATATTCCTTGGAGTTTGGATTTTCTTCATCTTAAGTTCCAAATCTTGTTCAATTCTTTACAGTTTAATCCACATCAATGCTTGTGATGACAAAAATCAAATCTTGTTTTGTGGTTGTTAACTTTAAAAGGTTCGAGCGCTAGCTGTGTCATGTATAAATAATGGTGGATACAAGCTTCATCCATACCCGCTGGCAAACTTATCCAAGCTCTTGATGATGACGGTAGATTATCAATAACTCAATCGTGCTAAAATTTGTTATTTTGATATTTACTGTTTGCTAAGATTTTCAAACCTGTATGTGGTTTTTCAGGAATCAGATTTGGAATCATTTTGCAAAGCTTGTGGTCTTGAGATTTGTACAAATGAAGAAGGATATAATTTGCTACCTACTAAGCAAACCACCTTTCGTCATCCTAAGGATGGGTTTCAAAGCTATATATTTGTGGGTTTGGAACAATTTGAGAGGTAACTTGGTGGCACAAGTCCTCCAGTGACAAAATCCTACACCATCATAGGCTCCTAGCTAGTGACAGTTTCGTGACCAAAGATCTTTAGGGATGAAAACATTAATAGTTCGGTTGCCACTAGGCTTGAAAGATTATAACATGAGAGAATGAAAAAACAAAAGTGTGAAAACTTTAGCAATGAGTTATTTTCTTACTGTTCTTAAACATAAATTCGAGAACTCTTCAGCAAAGAAATTGCAGATAATTTAATTCATAAAACAATTTTAAACAATTGTCAGTTAGTGTTTAAAGTTAACAGTGGATTATCAATTATGGAAATAACTTTTATTATAATATTCGAATCCAATAACGAGAAATAAAAAGAAATCCCAACTAATATTTTGATTAAATTACAATTCGAAATAGGCAGTGAGATATTGTTCACAGATTTGTTTGATAAGCCAGATTTTCTATTTTTAGAACTCATGCGCAAGTACATCATTTCAATACACTCAGATTTTGTGTGCAATATGGTTTATTGACTTTCTAGAACATCTCCTGGGGCTCTTGGGGCTCTTGGGGAAACTGGAAAAAAAAAAAGAAAAAAAAGAAAAAAAAGCAAATGTGTACCCTTAATGAGACCTTAATGAGACCAATGGTTTCTCTCTCTCTCTCTCTCTCTCTCTCTCTCTCTCTCTCCTGTCTTTCATTTTGAATGCTTTAGGGTGAGAATTAGGCATTGATTGTGAGGCTAAATTTTAATTTTTTAGTTTTTGTTGTTTAAAACATCTGTTTCAGCATTTGCCCCTTAAGCATGGTGTTTGAATTGGGTTTGCATGTAAGGGGCTTGATATTTTTCTTATCATGTATTTTGTTACTTTTGTCGTTGACATGTGTACTTGTTTAATTTCAGGTAATAAATGCACAAATCTTGTCCAAGGCAAGGATATGGCCCTCTTATCATCTTTTATCCAGTAGACTTGGTAAGAGGGCCTCACGTCCCACAGTCCCTTGATGAGTATAAGAAATAAGTTTCCGCTAAACCAAAGTATAAAAGATCTTTTTGGTGCAGCAACCAAAGGTTGCCAATAGTATGGTGCTCATTTTTGTGCTTACACTAATGAAAATGAACAATGACCTGGACGGAGAGGGCAAAGTACAAAATAAGCTTATTGAAAGTGTGGTTTCTGTAAGGTTATTCGCATTTAACGAGAATTCATGGTATTTAAGTCAAAGATGTGAATATTACATCAGAATCATCATTAGAAATGAAGTATCTATTGTTTATCATCTCAATGCTTTTATTTAAAGGGTGGATTGGTTGACAAATTTCGATTATCAGTTTGCATGTGCATTACTGCCCTCTCAAGTGGGAGAATTTTTTGTTGCAGTGGTACTCTCAAGCCAAAAAGAAAGTAAAGTGGTGTTGAAGATTTTTCTGGAGAGCAACTTCTGCTTCTTGTAAGAAGTATTGTAACATGTATATTTTTTCACATTTCATCTGTCACCCACGCAAGGACATGTAGATGTTCGTATTGCACAGGGTGGATGAAGGCTTATACGACGTTTAGGGCTGCATGTATTTAATGTTCAAGTGAGATTGACGACACATCTCGTTGAAGATAAGAAGCCAATCCTTAGGTGACAAATTTGTAATAACTTTTATGGGGTTGCAGCAAGAACTTATGTTTTCAGGTACTGAAGCAAATTGTCCAACCCTTAATTTACAGCATGGTGGCGAGTTCCCCTTATTCTAAGAGAAGAAAGAAGAGGTTCAAGTCTCCTGCCAAGAGGAAGGAGGTCTTGAAGAGGTGGTTTCAGCCTTGGAGACATTGATGATGTGCACGCTTCTGTTTATGCTCAAATGACTGTTTTGATGATGTGCAAATGTTGTGTTTTTTTGTTGAAATGAACCTTTATGAGAGGCCTTTGATGTATTGCTATTTTAATGATGTGCAGATGTTGGAAAGACTGTTTCCAAGTCCGTGGGTTTAGGACAAGGCTTGTTAGATGGCTCTTAATTTGTATCAAGTACTAGTATTGATTTTGATCAATGTTTCCAGATTGAAAGTGATGTTATAAACTATTAGTGGGAAATTGAGGTTTTCTCTACCTTTTATGGTGGAGAAACACTCTCATGCAATGGGGATATCATTGCTATCCTCGGCCAGTAATGCAACAGCACGTTGGCTAATTTTTTCCACGTGTCAATGTGTTATTGGCCAGAGATAGCAAAACAGTGCTATGCTCGTTACAAGAAAGTTTTTGGCCTATGGTGAGCAAACTAAATTGGGGTTGATTCACATGGGCTAAGGCCTTTTGCTAAAGATGAAGTCCGCAATTCCACATCACCAATTAAGAGTCGTGGGAAATTGTACATCTGAAATGAATTGTTGTTCACCCCATGAGGAGAAAGTGGAACCAAGCACTCGAACAATGTTCTGGGCTCCCTTCTTGCTGGATCAAGTTTATAGAGAGTTAACTTAAGGCTCAAGTAACATGCCCTAAAATGATCCAACTTTTGTTTTGTGATAGGTGTGACACTACTGAAACTTGGATAAGAATTTAGGTTTCTTAGTTAAAATGCCCTCTGAAACTTGGGTCAAATCTCATTGCACCCTAAAACTAAAAGTGACCTATATATCCCATATTGAGGCCCAACAAATCCAAGGCTAGCCCCAAATATATTCTCAGCCCAATGCGATAGCTTACTGAGAAGAAACCCGATTTGGACACATGAAAATTTGTCATACACGCATGCACGAGTCACGATCCACGTGCCACGCCAAGCGAATATGTAACCTATCACGCTAAGAGTTGTAGCAAGCCTATAAAATGCATCGGCTCTATGAACCCATACTAATTATCCCGCCAAGCACCATTTTGACTCGACCATAGCCCTTTACAATACGATGAAATTCGAGCATGAGCACACCAATATACGTGCCATGCCGAGCGAAAAACCATTGATTTTACACGTAGCCACGCTACAAGCTTAAGTGGGCCTCAGCCACTCAAATGCCTAGGGCTTACTGAGTGGGTTGTGGTATGGATGGTTACGAGCATTCACGAGGCTCATTGATGAGCCAAGAAGTGGAAGTTTTGAGCTACTTGGGAGCCTCAAAACTCGAGCTCATTTCTTGAGCCCAAATATGTGGATAAGCATAAAAGATATAAAAAAAAAAGTAGCCCATTACCTTAGAAAATTGGCCCATCACCTTAGTAAAAATAGTACACACTTTAGAAAAGTTGGCCCATTCCCTTAGTAGATTAACCCATCACCTTAGAGAACGGTCCAAGTGACCTAGAAAATATCTGAAAGTCTCCAGCACATGGCTGGAGACAAAACCACGACAAAAGCCAAGAGTTACTTACATATGCAGGCTGCTGGGAGTCTCTAGCACATGGCCAAGAAACAAACCCAAGGTAGACCATGAGAAAAACCAAAGGATATTAGTGTGCACAGGTTGCTAGGAGAAAAGCACCATTCAGACTAACGCCACTACCCATTTCTTTCTCTTACCAACTCTTGCCATGAAATAGGGGAGGAAAGAAGGAGATGTGGTAGCTAAAGATATATAGGAGATGGCCACTATAACAACTGTGGGAAGGCTCCAAAGCTCCCAAATATCATGTCTCTGTGTTTGTACTAAGGAGGATTTCACAAAATGAGGTTGAATCGAAGGAAGAGAAGAGAAATAGAGTAGAAGACTTGGCAAAATTGGAGAGAACCAACTAGAGTTTCTTGGGAAGCATCACCTCTTATCCCTGGAACCCTTCAATTTCTAGCCATATTCCTTCATCTCTTCCCATCTTCTCTTCTAGCATGCATTCCAGAGCCTGATGAATCTTTCGTCAAACTGCCGAAAAATTGTTCAAACTACCCACTTCTCCTCCCTTATCTCTTCCTCTCTTTCTCTCCTCAACAAATTCTCTCGAAATTCATTCTCCATTTACTTTCAACTCCTGTTTTTCATAGGAAATCCAAGCCCTCTCTCTCTTTGATGCTAAACTCATGAATGCTTAGCTTCCATGCCACAAGCTTCTTAAGCCAAGCCATATATTTATCTGTAAGCAACTGTTGGTTTCATTGGTGAAGGAGACCAAGGTGTTTTCTAAGGCTCCACAACCCTTTTGAAGCACTCTTAGGGCCTGATTCTTGAACTCAGGCATACGGATGGCAATAATACCCGTCGGGTCCCCGCCCCTAACGAGGGGAGTTTTCGGGGGGAAATCGGGACCGGGTACGGGGATCCCTAAATTTGCAAAATTCTCGGTCGGAAATAGGCCGAGGATGTTTGGGCCTAAATTTAGCGCGCCAAAGTCCAAAAGACAGGCCCATGGTAAAATTACCTGCCCAGCCCAAAAAACTTGAGAATAGCAAGATTAGGATCCAGACAGGTTGGACTTCACGCCGAAAATGTCGAAAAAGAAGCCCCAGCCCAAGAAAGCCCAACGTGGAAACTTTCAATTGGGCTTCAAGGATCAGCCCGTAATTTTTTGTTAGGTTCAAACCCAAGGGATCAAAAACACACCCACGTGATTGCCTCAACTTTGAAAAGTCAGCAATTCCAACTAAGTTTAAAATACGAGAGGGACATCTCTGAAACACTGCCAACAGAAGATCAAAACCCATCTGTGTTTGAGATTTTGCTCCAAATCAATACACCATGTTCCAAGGAATTCACGGGTCACGCTTTCTAAATTAGAACGGAAAACAGGGAGCTGTTCAGAAAATACAAAAGAAAAAAAACCACCGCCATAAAAAGCCCACACAGACGGTGGCGTTGGTTGAATTAGAAAGCTGCCACCCAGGAAACCAGGGAAGGGACTGCTTTAGGAGGTGACTGCTCAGAGCCTATCTGCCATGATTGATAAGAAGCCCTTTTTACTTTACAATTATAAGAGATCTTTTTGCCGCCCATTATTTAGAATTAAAATCATCTCCCCAAGAGGATCTCTTATAAAAACGAAAGTAGGCAAGGAAGCAAGAAACAACAACAAAAACACTCAAAAAAATTCAACAATCAATCAAACAGTCAGAAATCAACCAAAGACTCATTTGAGCCACAAAAGAAGCCAGCTATAGATCAGGATTTCCAAAGTTCAGACTTAGAGAAATAAGTCATTCAAAACGAGACTTCTCTCGTTACAAATTTGGTTCAGCAAAAGCCAAGACAAGCATAGTTTGAGTTTTCATAAATATGAAAACCTCAACAAATTTTACAGTGCAGTTTCAGCTTGCTAAGTCCTCGAGAACAGCCACTTCTGCCCCTTCAAACTGAAGAAGCTGCAGTTCTGCCCACTAAAAGGCCTCACGAAGCGTGAAGTAAACATAAAGCTTTGCCAAAATCGAACTTTGGTATCGATTTATAGCTCAACCTAGCATCTGAAGTCACGAAGCAGTACGGACCAACCTATGTGCGTCCAGTCCAGCCCGAGCCAGAGCCTTCTATCCAAGCAGAAATGGAGTTCCGGCCGTCTTTTAACCTTCCTAACATCGATATGCCTATTTATTGTTTTGTAAAAGGCAGTTCTGCCTAAAAAGCCCAACTTCTATCAAATATTTCTGGCCAGAACAGCCGTTTGATACTGAGATAAATTTTGAAAGTCCTCACCAGTCTGAGGCAAGAAAAGAACTTACTTGGGAGATATTTCTCACCCAAATTCACAATCATTTGTTTTAGAAGTCAGTAACTTGGGGCGCAAGTTATCCACTCTAAAAAGAAGTCTGCTAGGATTTACATTGCTAGCAGTGGCACGCTCACACACCAAAGAAAGCTGACTTGTCGACCAACAAATGGTCTCCAAGCCAGTGAGGAACTTCGCCCTTCCACCTCAGGAGTAAACACGAAAACGGGTGAACAGGGGATAGTATTGTTATCCCCATCCCCGAACCCGACCCGATAAGTAATATATTTATTTATAATTAATATATTAATATATTAATATAATATAATAAATGAAGTTACCCTAGCATCGCTCCTTATTCCTGATACATTGCGTAAGGTTGCCACGCACAGCGGCATAGTCAGATGAGCTTATCTGATACATTGTTTAACCAAACTTGGCAACAGAATAGTGGATTGGTCTAATATGGTGAGGATCATGAACAAACCATGAATGAAGATGAGGGGTTAGCCATGTGCTGCTGCTTATATTGGTTGTTAGGAAAACCAAAATCCACAAACAGACCATGAATGATGAGGATATAAAAGTGGAAGGTTAAAACTCAGAAGTGTTTACAAAAAAGCTAAGTTTTTGTACGCTATCAAATAGGTCATATATGAAAACCGGGGATTGGGGCGGGTATGGGAGGCACTTCCTGACGGCGAAGGGGACGGGAATTCCCCGAAAAGCTTAAACTGGGGATTGGGGCGGAGACGGGGACGGGGATGGGGAGCGGAGACGGGGATGGTATTATCATACCCGGTCCATAACCGGCCCGTTGCCATCCATACTCAAGAACATGGGCAACTCTAACCTTTTGCTCTTTACAGCAGCCCAGACACATCTGTAGCTGTTGGAACGAAAAAGCCCTCAAACCCCTTTTGACCGTGGTTTCTCGTTTCAATTTGCCCCATGCCGTCAACATCGTTCCTAACCTGATATGACAGGGACAATAGGGTATTCTCATCCCACCAACTTGAGATGGTGAAGTGGCAATTTGTGGAGCCCACCTTTATTTAGATGCCTTAACTATCACGAATACACCCATTTTATGACATTTGAATCCCTAAAAATTGGAAAGAAAAAAAAAGAGAGAGCATAAAATCGAAAATTAAAGATGAGGCATGAACCCATTCGAGGAGAAGAGATTGACATCGAAGCAACACATTGCTATCGGTTTATGATAATATGAACTGAAATACATCCATATCTCAAAGGCAAAACAATGGTTGCTGGTATTTTGTTTGTGTGATCCTGAAATGTCTTCGCGTGAGAAGGTACTGATGGCTTGGTTGTTGAGGAACATGAGAGAATTGGAGCATAAAGTTGCGCATAGGCGATCAAGAGAGAGAAAGGTATGGATTGGGCTTGTGGTTTCATGGATTGTACTTACTGTTATTGTTGTTGGAAATGTAGTTTAGGCATATATAATGGTTTGTACTCATGGGTTTGTCTGTATCTGGGTGATTTGTAATTATTTAGCAAGTAATTTTGATTTAGGGCTGATACAATGGTCCTAATGGAATTCCTTTTACTGGTTTGAAAAGGGAGTACTTCAAAATTGCTTGCCATATAATATCTGAACATAATGAAGCAATCTTAAAAGTGAAAGGACCTACCCCGAATTTCCTGAAATTCGAGACAAATCCTGTGAAAATTCCCAACATCACCCCGATGTCGGGCTCACTTCTAAAACTATACCCCTTTTTCCCAAAAAGGAATAAAAGTATGAGACTTTCTACCGAAATTTCGGCAGAGTCTCCCCTGTAAATTGTACATTGCCCAAATTTTCAACCTGCATAAAACACATTTTATATCCACAACTGGCAGCACGCACAATATAATTTCATGCAACACATAAACGGCCTTCGGCCTTCCAATAATTCGCAATATTTACCAACAAACTCTAAACAATGCAAATATAAACTCAAAAACATTTATGAACGTCAAATGCGATTTCCATCCTTTAAATTCTCAAATATTAAACGTACAAAATTTAAACCTCCTAACAAGACGGCATCTCGTTTTCACCTAAATTTTAGGACCAACGACAAGGTCCGAACCAACTTCAATAGAACAACAGGACTAACATTTAGTCTGTGGCTACACCTAGTAACCTTAGGCTGCCTACGTACCCTCACTGAGGGATCAAACCACGCGTAGTTCTTCCTTAAAACCCAATTCCACACATAGGTAATACCTTTATTCATTTCTCTGTATTTCACATTATTTCCCCATACGCCGGTACTACCAACGCCATGTATGAGGTCTGTCAACACTCCGGATAACCTACGCCACGTGCGACCTCACCATATTATCACATAATCTCCCCATACGCTGGTACAACCAACGCCACGTATGGGGTCTATCTTAAAGCCGGATAACCTACGCCACGCGAGACTTGAATATCATATCACAATATCTTTCCATACGTCGGTACAACCAACGTCACGTATGGGGTCTGTCGACACACCGGATAACCTACGCCACGTGCAACCTCAACATATTATCACATAATCTCCTCATACGTCGGTACAACCAACGCCACGTATGGGGTCTGTCTCAACGCCGGATAACCTACGCCACGTGAGACCTGAATATCATATTACAATATCTCCCCATACGCCGGTACAACCAACGCCACGTATGGGGTCTGTCGACACGCCGAATAACCTACGTCACATGCTACCTCAACATATTATCACATAATCTCCTCATACGCCGGTACAGCCAACGCCAATTATGGGGTCTGTCTCAACGCCGGATAACCTATGCCACGCGAGACCTGAATATCATATCACAATATCTCCCCATACACCGGTACAACCAACGCCACGTATGGGGTCTGTCGACACACCGGATAACTTACGCCACGTGCGACCTAACTTTCACAGGGTGGTACTTGTAGTGTAACCAAAATCCGGGGAGGTGCCTAAGGTAGTGCGTATAGCACTTCAAACTGACATTCTAGACTTTTTTTATACCTTTACAAACATATATAAATATATATATTAATTTCTAATATTGTGTAAACCTCAACAATAGTCTAGCACTCGATAATCCCCCAATTTAAAACGATAAATTAATATCCTAATCCCACATAATCAACATAATTCATCTAACACTCAAGATCTATCTCCATGGTCACTTAAATCCTCATGGGAAGGTAAGACTACTTCGGAAGACTCGCGATCAACCAAGGGTCAAACTACCCACACTTGGTCAAAAGGGCCCACGGGGCCCACAACCTCCAAATTCCGATCCAAAGGTTCCTATGGGTTCTACAAGGTATAGGACACTCATCCTGCAAGTTTAGTCCAGATCGGATGGTGAGATGGCTCATGATCGCACGATTTGACGGTTAATATAAAATAAAAAATTTAAACTATTAAATCGGAACATCCGGGGCTCCGATTCATGATCCGTGAATTCCTACACGATCCTAGAAATACCTAGATTAACATATAATAAATTCAAGACCATCCAACGGTCCCAACCTATCGAACCCGGATAACGCACAATAGGCGATATCCGTTCGATAGTCAAACAACGTCCGAATTGAGATCCGCGAAATCCTACGCACTCGTGACAACCTAAGGGTCTCATCGTGACACAGTGCAACCTCACTACCCTCGCCCACGCGCCGGCAGCGGTGGGTGCCCAAAGCAATTTTGCATCGCCGGAAAATCTCAAAACCACGGCTCCAAACTCCTATCCTAGGTATAACACTCTATTTGGAGCCACTTTTGTTCCTGGACCTACCCCAAAAACTGACCGAAGATGGCCGGAATTGCGATCCCAAAACAAGCCGAATTTCAATTCGTAAATCGAATTACCTACGCTAAGAATCGATCCAATCCTGCCCAACAGGCAACTAGATTATGAAGAATGGATGAATTTCCATACCTTGATCGCCAAAAATGGCTGCCGGAGGAGGGAGATCGGAGCCGGCAAAGTTCGAGCGAAAACTGGGCAAAAATTGCCTTTTTTCGGCTGCTGGAGCGGCGGCCGATGTCGGGGAAGGGTCGGGTCGTGACGTTGAGGCCGAGCTGGTCCTTTTGGCACCGGTCCCGTCCACAGCCGCGGCCGGTGGCCGGAGATTCGAAGAGAGAGAGAGAGAGCACGCGAGAGAGAGAGAGAGAGAGAGAGAGAGAGAGAGAATCTGATTTTTTATAAAAAAATCCCACTTTCAAATATTTACGGTTGTGCCACTGAGTTTCTTTTGACCACATCTCTCTCGTTGCAACTCCAATTCGAGCCCACCACGTGTCTACGGACTCATCTCAGTACGACCTACCCAAAAATACTAGTCACTACCCCAAACTCTTTTCGGGTAAGAAAATGACCAAAATACCCCTACCTCAGGGGTAAATTTGTAATTTCACTTAAATAATTTAAACAAGGGAGAAGTTTGGAGTCGGGGTGTTACAAAAAGGCCAAAAGAGTTTACATTACTTCAAAAGTCCTTATCCCTTACATATCTATCTACGGCCAAAATTAGTTCAAAATACATGGCTAAAAGTAGTTCAAAATACATGGCCAAAAGACTCCCCAAAAATAGACAATGCATTGGCAAAAGACTCCCAAAATACATGGTTAAAAGACTTCCAAAATTACAAACATTTCAATTCCCCTTTCTACCAGAATAACACACATTTCAAGTCAGTTTTCTACCAAAATAACAAATATTTGAATCCACAAGGCCATATATACTTAGAATCTTCAAAACTATTTACTGCCACTTCAATATCCATACTTAGAATCCAAAACACTTGACTACCACTTCAATATCTTCATAATTTAAGCCTTCCGATTTGCTGGAAACTTGAACCTCTTTATTGGTGATGGTGTTGGTTGGTTAGATGATTGTGGTTGTGAAGGCTAAAATGATGGTGGTTGTGAAAGGCCTTCACTAAAGGTTGAGATGATTGCAAACTCTGAGATTGTTGGTTCCCCTTTCTTCAAACTTGAAAATTCATAACAATAATATCTGATAAGTCTATATTTTATATATATTTTATGCCTCCTTTACTTATTTATTTGTTAATTTTCTTGGTTTAAATTGGTTGTTTAAATTGGTTTTGTGAGTTTTGTGAGATTTGTGAAGGAATTATGGAAATAGGAGAAAGTGTGCTAAAAATGACAATAAGATGAAGATTTCGTGCAAATCAAATAAAGACGCGAAATCATTCCTTTTGTCGCAAGGAGAAAGTGTAATTATACTTTAGATAGGTAGGATTTCTAGGAGTATTATAAATAGGGAGTTTCGGCCATTGATCAAGGGATCCTCCACCATCAAATTCCTACACATTCATACTCATAGCCGAAACACCCAAAAAAGAATACAAAGAGAGCTTGCACTACTACAAAAAAGCAAAAAGACGACGGTAAATCACCGTCGTGTATTCGGTTTTTCAATGGTCGTGGAATCCACCGTCATCTTTTCCCTCATAAACCACGACGCAAAATCACCGTCGTTGTTACAATATACAACGTCATCAACAAATACAAAACGACGTCTTTGTACTGCAAAAAGATCTAAAAAAGCAGTCGAGGATGAGAATAGACGACCAACTCTCTAAACAAACCGTCGTTAAAAAGAAAAAATATGACACATATTAACAGAACACGGCACATACAACGACGAAAATTAAAATAAGACGCCGTTAAATATCATTTTCACGACAATAAAAAATATGTCGTCTTTAAATACATTAGAAGACGACGTTATTGATACCTACTACGTCGCCTATATAAAAATAACCGTCGTAAAATAAATTTTCCACTTCGATTTTTCTATAAAAGATGACGTGAAAATAGTTGTCAATGTCATTATTTACGACGTATGTATTTATAGAGTAGACGTTGAACAACGAAACAACGTCGGTTACAAATATATGAGAGTCGTATTACAAAATTTATACGTCCTATTTTCAGAAACAAACAACGACGATAAATATTAGACGTTGTTAAATAAAACAACGTCGAAAACAAATAAAAACAGATGTGTTTAGTCTGCTAAAGTTCTAAAAAATAGTCGAGGATGAGAATAGACGACCAACTCAAACAAATCACCGTCGTTAAAAAGGAAAAATATGACACATATTAAAAGAACAAGGCCGCAAGATAGACATACAACGACGACAACTAAAACACTACGCCGTCAAATATAATTTTCACGACAAGAAAAAATATGACGTCTTTAAATACATGAGAAGACGACGTTATTGAAATATACTACGTCTCTTATTTACAAACAACCGTCGTGAAATAAATTTTTCACTTCGATTTTTCTAAAAAAGATGACGTGAAAATAGTTGTCAGTGTCATTATTTACGACGTATGTATTTATATAGTTGACGTTGAAATGCGAAACAACGTCGGTGTCGTTTATATAGTCGACGTTGTATTTATATGTATTCATTACTCACGACGCACTTATTAATATAGACGACGTTGAACTTCTAAACAACGTCGGTTCCAAATAAATGAGAGCCGTATTACAGAACATATAGACGGCGTTGATTATGATGAGAGCCGTATTACAAATAACGTCGTTTAATTGATATTAGACGGCGGTTATAATGAATTACCATCGGAATTCATTTCGTTCCTCTTCGTTTATAAAAGAACTTGCGACGTGGAAAATGTATGATGACGTCGTATTTTTTAACGTCCAGATTATATATCTCATTTTTTAGACGTCGGTATTATGGGATTGGAGTCGTGTTATTTTGAATTACATGGCGGTTCTTAATCCTTCCCCGACGTGATATCCTGAATAATTGCTTCACAATAGCGTCGTGGTTCTTCATTGTTACGTTGCTTTAAGACGTCGGTAAATATGCTGAATAACTGGTTCACAATAACGTCGTATTTTATTTGAACGTAGAAAGTGAAGAAATCACATTACAATATATTACAAAATTAATGTCATACACTGCCAATTACATAAGCATCATTCAATCCATATATCTTCACACCCATCTCGAATATTTTGACCACCTAACTCACCCACCAGTTCATCAAATGTGTCAATATTTGGCATCCCTCTAGTAAATGGCTCACACTCAATTATCACATCACCTAAGACTTCATCACCAATAACATCATTATATTCTCTATTAGGCATTGATAACACTACCGACCAACCACGATGCATCGGGTCGTCAACAAAAAATATTTGTTTGACTTGAGAAGCCAAAACAAATTGGTCATTCCTATGTCCAATTTTACTCAAATCTACAAGGGTAAATCTAAGTTCGTCGACTACAAGACCAGAACTATCTATCCAATCACACCTAAAGACTGGGATTGTAAATTTTTGGTAGTCAAGGTCCCAAATTTCTTGAATGACACCATAGAAACCCATATTTGAGAGAATTGGGTTTTTATCCTTGGCACTAGCAACTTGCATGGTATGTGCAAGTAAATAAACTCCACTATTTTGAGTTGTCCGCACATCATCTTGTGCCTTGATATTGAATTTAATACCTTTAATAAGATAGCTCCTATATAATGGCACTGCCATGTTTGGACCAGCTGCTAGCCACCTTAAATTTTCTGATACGCCATGATTGTCTTCCTCAAGTTCACTTTGAACCTGCAAATTAATCATATATTTTAATTCAATCTAACATAGAAATAAGAAGAAAATTAAAAGAGAAATATGTTATTCAACAACATATACCTTGAAGCGTAGCCATTGAATGAAAGTGCTATTGTGCTTATCCTGCAGCCACTTTGTTCTCTTTCTAAATTTTGGATAAGCAGTCTTGATGTGGATCATATGTTGCCTACATGACACGAAAAATTCAAGCATTACGGTCCCAAATATAGAAGATAAACATAAGAAATAATTTAAAATCAATAAGTTAAAGAATAAAACTCATACGTACTCGATATAAGGTAGGACTTCCTCCGTATTCTCCAAGACATATAGATGTGCTTGATTCAACAGGTCCTGATCAACTACGCTCACTGTGCAACCTGATAATGGCTTTGAAAGTCCCATCTTTTGGCTTGAAGGCACTCCAACTGTACTAACATCAGATAAATGCTAAGTACAAAACTCTACCGCTTCTTCAGCTATATACCGCTCAACAATGCAACCTTCGGGACGAGTACGATTCTGAACATACCCCTTCAGCACTTTCATATATCTTTCAAACGGATACATCCACCTAAAATATACTGGCCCACATAGACGAACTTCTCTGACAAGATGTACTACTAGATGAACCATGATATCAAAGAATGAAGGGGGAAAGTACTTCTCAAGCAAACACAGAGTAACTACTACATCTTCTTCCAACTTATCTAGTTTGGAAACATCAACAGTCTTTGCACATATAGCATTGAAGAAGAAGCACAAACGAGTTATTGCATACCTTGCAGGCTTCTCCAAAACAGAACGAATTGCCACAGGGAGCAATTGTTGCATTAAGGTATGACAATCATGTGATTTAAGGCCAAGAAGTCTTGAATCTTGTAAAGATACAAGATTTTTAATATTTGAAGAATAACCTTCAGGGACCTTCATACCATAGAAAGAATTGCAAACCTCTCTCTTCTCTGCTCTTGACAAATTCCAAGTCCCAGGAGGCAAACGAGTACGTCTTTCTCCATACTCGGGTTGCAAATCAGTTTTGACCCCCATGTTCAATAAATCTAATCGAGCAGCAATCCCATCTTTATTTTTTCCAGGGATCTCCAGCAATGTACCAATAATACTATCGCAAACATTCTTCTCAATGTGCATAACATCTAGGGCATGCCTCACAGGAAGGTATTTCCAATACTCGAGATCAAAGAATATTGATTTCTTCTTCCAACAAACTCTGTCACCATTTTCAACCATATGCAGCACTTCTTCTCCGGTTAATGGCTCAGGAGGTATGCCATATTCAGGTTTCCCATTAAAAGCTGCACGTTGCCTCCTATATGGATGATTGATTGGTAACCATTTTCTATGCCCAATGTAACAAATTTTGTGGCCATTTTTCAACATGTGACTAGGTGTATCATCGCCGCATATTGGACAAGCTTTATATCCTTTAACAACACAACCAGATAAGTTTCCATAGGCAGGGAAATCATTAATTGTCCACATTAATGCAGCTCTGAGTGTAAAGTATTCTCCATTATGTGCATCATACACTCCTCTAATCCCATCCCACAAAGATTTTAAATCATCAATCAAAGGCTCCAAGTAGACGTCTATATCATTTCCGGGTTGTTTAGGACCGGAAATCAATAAGGTTAACATCATGAACTTTTGTTTCATGCACAGCCATGGAGGGAGATTATATGTAACTAAGATAACCGGCCAACAACTATATCTGCTACTTAGAGAACTGTGGGGATTGAATCCATCAGATGAAAGAGCCAATCTCAAGTTTCTCGGCTCATTACCAAACTCAGGCCATTTATCATCAAGAAGTTTCCAAGACGGGGAATCCGCCGGATGAGACATCTGACCGTCAATTGATTTTCTAGCAGCATGCCAAGTCAAACTCTTAGCTGTCTCATGTGATCGAAACATCTTTTTAAACCTTGGAATTGGAGGAAAATACCACACCACCTTCGCTGGCACACCCTCTTTCAAGATTGAATCTTTGCCTTCCTTCCACCTTGAGATACCACAAGTAGGACAATTAGTTGAATCCTCATACTCCTTCCTATACAAGATGCAATCATTAGGGCATGCGTGCATTTTCTCATAACTCAGCCCCAATGCACACAAAGTCTTTTTAGCCTCATACATAGAGGTTGGTATTGTATTTCCTTCTGGAAGCAAATCGCCTTGAAGTATCAATAATTCTGTAAAACAGACATCACTCATCCCATGTTTTGCCTTCAAATTATACAACTTCACTAATGCCGATAACTTCGTGTACTTTCTACAACCAGGGTACACTGGTTGATCTCCATCCCCAATCACATTGGCAAACTCATACGGATCGGAACCAAAATCACCAAAATCATTATCATCCATATCAATTTCTTCAGACACAAAACTGTACCTACTATAGACATCATCTTCTTCAACATTTCTACTAGCATTAGTAGTTGCTTCCCAAGGTTCTCCGTGAAATGTCCAATTCTTATAGCTTTGGTCAATTCCATTAAAGTATAAGTGATCCCTTATAATTCCAACCCCAAACAACTTCAAATTAACACATTTAACACATGGACAACGGATATGTGTTGTAGTTAGAAGATTTTCTACAGCAAAGTTCAAAAATGCTTCCACCCCAAACTCATATGCCTTCGATCTTCTATCCGAGTGCATCCATGACTTATCCATCTCCGACACTATAACCTATTATCTATAATAAAGTGAAAATACAGGCAATGACCATCACTATAGCAGATTATACAAAGATCTAATAGCAAGTAATACACAACAGAGACGACGGGTTTTAAACAAAAACAGACGTATTTGGCATATATAGACGACGGATTTTCAACAGACGTCGTCTAATATAAGTAATACAAACGACGGTTTATGAAAAAACCGTCGTGTATAAGTAATACAACGACGGTTTTTTCATAAACCGTCGTGTAATCGTCGTCGTATGCCTAAAAAGGCGTCGTGTCTCAGTTTATTTTCAAGAACCCAAAACCCATTAAGAACACAACATATATATGAAACCAAGCAAGAAACCAACATATACATGAAACCAAGCATGAAAACAATAAATCCATTCCCAATTCAACATAACATAGGGTGATTAAAAGATCCGACAAAATTAAAACCATTCCCAATTCAACATAACAGATAATGTAATCCATGAACCCATTAAACATAAAATCCATGAACCCATTAAACAGAAAATCCATGAACCCATACCTATAAGCACATTATTAACAGATCGCAAAGCATATACCTAAAACCCTTTAACAAAACAAGCAAGAAACCAACATATACATGAAACCAAGCATGAAAACAATAAATCCATTCCCAATTCAACATAACATAGGGTGATTAAAAGATCCGACAAAATTAAAACCATTCCCAATTCAACATAACAGATAATGTAATCCATGAACCCATTAAACATAAAATCCATGAACCCATTAAACAGAAAATCCATGAACCCATACCTATAAGCACATTATTAACAGATCGCAAAGCATATACCTAAAACCCTTTAACAAAACAACCTAATATCATTCAATGAATTTACAAGGGGAAGATAGGGTTTGTACTTACAGGTTGGACGAGCTCACAGATTCGACGGAGCCTGGAGAGTGCAACTTTTAATTAGAGCAGAAGTGAGAGAGCGAATGTTATGTTGCGCGAAATCTGAAAATTTTAGGGTTCAGGGTTAGAAGTATAAGAATAAGAGCCAAATATAAAAAAATTTAGGGCGCGCGAAAATTTTTAGAGCGCGCGCTCTTTAAAACGTCGAAAGAAAAATCATGGCGAAAGTTCTACAAGAACCGACGTAAATGTAATATTCCACGACGAAAACACTGAACATAACGCCGTTTATTTTGACGTTCATTTTTCGGATTAATTTTAAATTTATTTTGAATATTTTGATATAAAGACGACTGAAAAACCACGTCGAAGTTAAGAAATTGAAAACGTTGTAAATTATAATAGACGACTTACATATTAAAATGACGTCGTTTAAAGTGGAAACCATGTCGAATATTTTACTGCACGACGTAACATATGTATTCCACGACTCAACCACCGTCGTTAACAATTAATACCCTAAACCCTTAAAACTAAATTATATAATTTTAAAAATTAAGTTTATAAAAGGGTTTATGGTTTTACAGCCTAATATATACCCTATACTACCCAAAAATTATACTTTAAAAATAAACCCCAATAAATAACAACCCGAATCTCTAAACCCTAGACTCTAAACCGTAAACCATAAAACTAGAAGTGATTTTATGATTCATGAAAACAATTTTGTTTTGGATGGTCATTTTAAATTTTTGTTATTCAAAATGAATTTTTTCAAGGTTTAGGGGGAAGAAAATATATCAATGACTTCATAGGAGTTGACTTTGCATTTTTCTGATTTATTTTAAATTTATTTTGAATATTTTGATATAAAAATAATAAAATATTCTTATCACAACAACAAACCACGTCGGTGTTAATAAATTTTAGACATTGTAAATTGTAATAGACGACTAAGTTGTTAAAATGACGTCGTTTAAATGAGAAACCATGGCGGATATTTAGCTATCCGACGTAAAATATATATTCCACGACTTAACCGCTGTCGTTACAAAGTACTACCCTGAACCCTTAAGAAATTGAAGACGTTGTAAACCATAAACGACTCAATTGTTCAAAGAACGTCGTCTAAATATCCTTTTACGTCGGATTTGGTTAAAAGGAAACAACAAAAAACGACGGCTTTTGACTTTATTACGTCGTTGGAAAAGTATTACACGTCGGTTACGCAATTTGTATGTTTGTTTTTTTTTTTAATTTAAGAAAACCTCAACAAATTTTTACATTATATATTATAGACAAAATTTGTACATTATACATAAATATCAAGTGTTCAATAATTCCCATATTCCAGGTGAAGGCAAACAAACTCTGACCATTCATTCCGGACTTCATCAATTGCATCTTGGGGGTATGGCGCTTCCTGTTTTCCCTTGGCATACTGCATAAACAATGACTATTAGGGTTTATAAATAAAAAGAAATTCAATCACAGACGACGATATTTTTCATAACCGACGTACTATATCTATTCAACGACGGTAATTTTACATGACCGTCGTTGATAATACAAAAAACGACGTAAAATGTATGAAGGTAATTTCTTCTTACCTTCTTCTCAAACCCCAAGGAAGGATCCATGATGATGTCCCTCATGAAGCGCATCACATAATACCCGCATTCGACATTGCTGGGTTGCTTTGGTGTGCCTGACAGAGTTTTCCAAATGACTGCCTTACGGCCTGGTTTGGCTATGTGAGAATTATAAATTTTTATAGCACTGTTCAAAATGTTTTTGGCCTCTTCATCGACCACACGATTTCCTGGCAGAGGATCCAGAAAATAGACGGTTTCTCTCTTTGCTCTTACAATCAGCAAGATCCAATGACGGCTGCACAAAATTAACATAAAAACGACGGTTATTTACAATAACGACGTATTATAATATTTCACACGACGAAATAAAGTAGCAATCGACGACATTTTACATTTATCACGACGATAAATCACTACCGACGTGGTTAGTAGTTTCAAACGACTCAATAAAATAAAACACCGACGTGGTTAGTTTATACGCTGTAATTTATTGAAAATCATAAAAACAAAATCCTGTTAAGGAGACTAACCCTGGATTGTAAGGCATCAGGAAAATCTGTTCACCGTCAGTCTTCTGAAGTCGAGCTGCTAGTAGGCGTGATCTGTCAGCTATTGTGCCAGAGCTGGCACTAACTGTAGCAGGGTCGATAAAGCCAACCATATTGCACATATTTGCTCTTTTCAAAACATCGTGCAAGTGCCTAAATATATAAAATAATATAAACAAGTCAGCACAAAAAAACACATGACGGTTATGTATAACAAAACGACGTATTATAAAATTTCACACGACGTACTGAAATAGACAACGACGTTATAATATATTTATCACGACGGTAAATACTAACGACGTGGTTAGTTAGTTAAGACGACGCAATAAATAAACCAACGACGTATTATTTTAGAATGACAAACCTCATATATACAAAAAAAACACGACGGTTATGTATAACAAAACGACGTATTATAAAATTTCACACGACGTACTGAAATAGACAACGACGTTATGATATACTAACGACGTGGTTAGTTGGTTAAGACGACGCAATAAATACACCAACGACGTATTATTTTAGAATGACAAACCTCATATATACAGCAATGATAGTGGCTCCTATTTCTTCCATGCCTGCAAATTGTGTAATATCTTCAGGCAGGAGGAAGGTATCGCGCTCTAGACCAAACACCTCCTTATCAATTGTAAAGTGCAGGGTCTTATCCTGAGGCACGAGTGTCGTTTCCACATAACGACAAAGGGAGTTTAAAGAAGATGGCGCCTCCATATTTGAATAATCAACAACTTTAATAACCTGTTTAAAGAAATAAAAAAAAATGACGTGGTAATTCAATAAAAACGACGGTTTAAGGAATAAAACGTCGTCTGAAAACAATTTAAACGTCGTCTGAAGAAACCGTCGTGGTGAATAATTTATTACGTCTTAAAAAAAAATTCCGCCGTCTAAGTTGTAAACAAACGACGGTTCAAAGAAAAATATCGACATCTGGAATTTTGAAAAACAAATAAAAAAGGCAAAGTTATGTGAACATACCTGGTCGTCATCTTCTTTCTCCTTTTCATCATGTTTTTCTTTTGTCTTCCCTTCATCTATTACGTCGGGAATGACTAACTCTGTCGTCTAAAAACCACAAAGTTTTAAAATAACGACGTTTAATGGCGTGTAAAACAAGTAAACTAAATACGACGTGGTATTGAAATACAAACGACGGTTTATGTTTAAAATCGTCGTGGTATGTATTTCAAACGACGGTTTTATTAATAATAACGACGTCTAATGGTTTTTAAAAAAACAGAGAATTCAAAGTTCAGATATGTTACCTTTCCTTCCTGATGTTTCCCATTTTTGGCAGTATCATCCTCAAAATGCTGGGATCTCACATCACCTCCAGAGCAGCTTGCTTTGTCAGACATTGGATTTTTGGGACTTTGGCTAATTCTGGGTTTAAGCATGCTTGGATCAAAATTGGGAATTAATTGGGAAAGCTGACTCAGGAAATGCTCCCTCTCAGCCTCTACCAATTGTTTCGTTCTAGCCTCCATCCTTAAAGCCTCTTCGCTTGCCTTAGCCTCCATCTTTTTAGTCTCTTCTTGAAGGAGAACTCTTAAACTGTCCTTCAAACGGTCGTCAAAGCTCACTCTCTGTGGTTTGGGTAAATTGAAATATTGCCTTGGTGAGATCCCAGCACCTACTCCTCTGACTCTGCCTGGATGCTCGGGGCCCAAAGCCATGGTCAGCACATCATTGCTGCCAGAAACAGTGACTTTGCCTTCCAAGACTTGTTTTTGCAATTCATCCTAAAACAAAGATATATAAAAAAGTAAGAACAAAAACACACGACGGTTATTTATATACAAACGACGTATTATATAATTTCACACGACGCAATAACATATAAATCGACGTTATTATAATTTATCACGATGCTAGTTATACCGACGTGGTTCGCTTTTTAAAACGACGAAATTAATAAACCACCGACGTCTTATGCTTTATTTACAGATAACAGAGGGATGATTCAATATTCACACCTTTAACGACGTTGTTTAAAACATTTCGACGTAGTAATTTAATACAGACGACGCGAAAATGAACCACCGACATCTTATGCTATAATTACAGAAAACAGAGTTGTGATTCCTGATTTAGACCTTTAACAACGTTTTTTAAAATATGTCGACGTGGTAATATCATTCACACGACGCAAAATATAACATAAGACGTAATAAGAATTATTCACAGTTGAATAAAAATTTAAAACAGAGTGAGTAGGCTTACAATTAATTTTGCTTTCTCTGCCACCTTTGGATCAGGGATGTTACCATGTTTGTCCTGTCTAGCTCTCTTCCATAAGGTAGATCGATCAATTTCTACCCCAGGCATGGTTTCCTCCAATTGATCCTCCAAACCAGCATATCCTTTTCGAGACAATCGATGATTGTACTCGAGTTTCTCCCTAATCTGTGCATGTAACCTTGAAGTTACAAAGGTATCCCATTGTGCTTTCTCTATGAATTTATATGTTTCAGGGGGTTGGCTTAATCTCTCCCTGTCATTGGTGTATGGAAGGATATATTGCCTCGTTAGTGTAGACTTGAAATCCTTCCATTTCTTGGCAGCAGAAGCTAACACAGAGCTCTTGCCCCCTTGACCTACCACAAAAGCAAGGTCAACTGCTTCCCAAATCTGCTCCTTTATATCCTTGGGGATTTGAGCCCATTTCATGTCCACAAGTGGAACTCTGGAGCGTGCCAACACACCAATGTAGGACTGCATCTCACTATGTGCTTGGCCAATTCCTTTCCCCCTTTTATTGTACTCAACAATTGGCCTCAGTTTCTGAAGTTTTCTCTTCACAACACGAGGCATTGTGCTCATACCTCGACCAGACTTTGAATCATCAGAGATTGTTGTCGTGCTGGTTCGTTCTGTCTCAGCAGATGATGAAGCAAACTTCATCTTCTTCGAAGGCTTCACTTGAGGAGGTACCATTCCAAGGTCCTTACCTCCATTTTTCTTGGAGCCAGAATCCTTACTTTGGTCTTGGTGAGAAACCATTTTTACAGACAAAACTGCAAGTGAAAATATTTCAGGAAAAGATTAAGAACACAAACGACAGTTATTAATAAAATACGACGTATGATATGATTTTAAATGACGCAATGAAATAATCTCAGACGTAATAAATGTTTAAAACCAAGGTAATTAAACAACGACGAAATAATTAACTATAAACGACGTGATAATTAACTATACACGACGAAATATTTATATAACGTCGTGGTATTGATGTTCACACGACGTCATTCGTAATATACCGTCGTCTATATAAGGATCCAAAACCCTTCTTTCTTTCTCTGTGAATGTTTGATTGCAGATTTGATTTTTCTGAACCATGGTTTTTGTTTTCTAATTTGATAAAATACAAGGCCAAGAAAGAAAGTTTTGGAATCTTATATAGACGACGGTATTTTAATATGACGTCGTGGTATTAACATTCACACGACGTAAAATAATAAGATACTGTCGTCTATATTAGATACCAACCCTACTTTCTTTTTCTTTATATTTTATCAAATTAGGGAAAAACAAAAACCATTGTTCAGAGAAATCAAACCTGCAATTAAACAAGCAAATAAAAAAAAGACTATAATTTTAAAAACAACTTTGTCAATTTTCAGACGACGCTAGAACGACTGACGAACCGTCGTGGTCTACATATTTAACCACGTACATAAGAAGCTACCGTCGTCTTATTTAGTTGAGGTAGTTGTCTTCAAAGTTGGAAACTTTCCCTCTTTGTCTATATATTTTATCGAACTTGGAAAGAAGTAAAATGATTTTGGCCAGAAAAAAGGTAAAAAGATTTTTCAAACAAAAAACGTATGAGCATGCAAAACAGCAACCAAAATAGTGAAAATGAAAGCTTACCTTTTGCGTGCAATGAAAGCAAGAGGAAGATTATGTTTAAGTTCAGAGACGACGAAGAAGACGAGAGGAAGACGATGAGATACTCTGACAGTGCTCTGACAAGGAAAAAAGTCTAAAAGTTTTCTCTGGGAGATTGAACTTTTTAATCGGGTTTGGAAACAGCGCATGTGTATGTCAGGTAGACGAAAAGTTGCTTACATATAAAACCATTTCAAAAAAATAATACGGCGGTTACATATAACTACGACGTATAAATTACAAAATACGACGGTACATTTAACTTCGGACGTGGTAAATAAATACGACAGTAGTGTTGTAGGTACCGTCGTAGTAAACTCAAAAATTAAAGTACATAAGTAATAACTCGCGTCATGGTAGATTATTTAACACGTCGTTTTTATTAATTTACCGACGTGGATTTCTGTAATATACGTCGATAATACCGACGTTGATTTTACAATTTAAACGGCGGTTTTTTTGTAAGGACCGCCGTTGGTTTTAAAAATTTATTCTATAAATTTGTCGCTTTCATTCATTTTCGGTTTACATTTAAGGTTCCAAGTTCTTCCTCTCTCAGTCTCTCACGTCTCAAAGACAATAATTTGGATGTCTTTCTCAAAGAGAAATTGAGCTTACTCGCATCAAATATATGTCCACAAGAAGAAGCTTGTCAACTAGCCTTCTCACTTCCTTGATCAAGCCTGATAGGACACTTAGTGCTTCTGAATACTCCTTGCTTTCCATCAAAAGAGATGCAAGCCTGGCCTCCACTCGCTGTCGAAGGAAAGTTCGCTTCTCAGGGAAATCTTCTTGATTTTCTTGGCTAAGAAGATCCGTCAGATTTGTGATAGCCTCTTCCTTTATCCGTAGAGCTTCAGAAGAAGAAGATGGGTTTCAAGAATGCGATAAAGAATAGAAATGGCTTCAGATGGCCTCTAAAGCATGAGCAATCGAATCAGTAGTTGCTGGGAGATATGATGAAGACATTGTCAATGCTTTGAACTATACAAGTCCTGCAGAAAGATAAAGGACCAAACTGTTAAAGAAACTGAAACAACGGCGGTTTTCTGTTCTACCGTCGTCTTTTCTCGTCGTCTATATTAAGGTAAGATGGCGGTAGATTTATAATTACCGACGTAGATTATTTTGTTAAACGTCGTTAAGTGTACTACAACCGACGTGGATTTTATTTTTAAATTATAAATAGAGTTTTTTTTCCCGTATTCTTTCAGTTTTAGTTTTCAATTACAAAGCGTGATAAATAGATTTTTCTTTCCCGAGGAAATTTAAAATGAGGGAAATTAATGTTCTAGAATTTGTAAACTAACACGACGCAATATTTGCAAATCTGTGTCATCTGTTAAGATTATGATGTGGAACAGAGTTCCATCTGGTAAGATTTCGTAACCCTTGGGATCTCAGACAAATCTGATTATGTCGGCGGTTTTCTATATAAACCGTCGTGGTTATTTCAATTCTTGTCATTAAGTAGATCTACCGACGTAGGATAAGAAAATCAAAGAAAAAAATTGTTAACAAAAATTCTTATTAAGACGACGGTTAAAATTAAAGGTACGACGTATAAAATGAATAAATACGACGTTAAATTTTATTGTACGATTTAAAGATAACGTCGTAGAACTATACGCAAATGACGTCGATATATTTATATTTTCCGTCGTTGTACATTAATTTAATACAGCGATATTTTGTATTTTAAAGCCATGGATTTGTTTGTAATTTTACGGCGTCTTATACGAAAACCTCGTCGTGTTATTTTATGAGTAAAAACGGCAGTTTTTATTGAAATCGTCGTCTTTACTTTCTACGTCGGTCGATTCATAACTTCTGCCGTTCTTTGTTGGCATTGATTTTACACTGCGGAAATCTGTTTCAAATAGACGTCGGTTGTTTAATTATGTACGTCGTTGTTTTTGAACAGCCATTTGAATCTCCATTTTTTAGTTGTCTAAGGTTGTATTACACGACGGTGTTTTTAGAACCGTCGTCTTTTTAAAAACCACGACGGTTTTCACTTAGACCGTCGTTGTTTTCTGGTCGTCTTTTTCACTTTTTGTAGTAGTGTTGCGCAACCTTGGCGTTTTACTTGGAGCATTCAGTGCGTTCCTTGTCTTCATCAAACATCATGATTCTCAATAAGTCCTTCATGAACTAATATCTTTCAGTAGGGCTACGATGTAGCCTAGCTATGAATACTCAAATTCTTTGATATAGTTAATTTTATTTATCTATACATGTTGTGTGCTTATTACTGTTCTTAATGCTTTCAATTAATTGGTCACTAATTACATGATTGGAAGAATTAGATAGAGACTGGAAGGAGATTGCTAATAAAAAGCTGCTTGTAACAAGTACCATAAATTATATAGTCGACTCAGAATATTAGGTTATAGTTTGTGTAGTCTTTAATGTTTTTCATAAATCTTAATGGGTTCTTAGCCATCTAAATCCATAACTAGGAAAAGAGTAGGTTGACGGTAAGGAACACAACTAATATAACTCGGAAGAGAGTATTGGTGAGATAAGGGAAAATGATTATCAACATGTTAGGTGATTAGGATTAACAGGCTAGAAGGATTTGGGTGGGATTAGCTAGGTGAAATCAGTGTCCTAGTGCTTCATTATCTTTGTTTTCATCTTTTACATTATTTACTTAATCTCAATTTATTTTACTTGCTTAATTACATTTGCTTCATCTTAATCCTCTTATCATTTAATTCAAATATAATTAGGAATAAATCACTCTAGTATTTAATAGGTTGACTTGATCCCTGTTGGAACGACACTTTATTTACCATTATATTAATTTGAGCGATGTTATCCACTTGCAATTAATCACATCAATATTTCATGAATCTGCTAGGTATTGACATCATCCACTTTTAGAGATATAATTTTATTCCACTTACAGGTTCTTTTTCCCTTCTCTGTGTTGAAGTGGTATGTTCTGCTTGCTTTCCTTTTTGTTCTTTGGTTTGAAGTGCTAGCTTGTTTCTGCTTGGTCTTGTTTTTTGCTCGACACCTGACCAATTAAGAAAACCACATAAGAAAATTGTAAAGTGTTGAGGCCCAAAAAGTCACGAGAAGCCCGAAGACCTTTAAAGCCCAATATAACATATAATGTTGGTCATGCGTTAATCCAATTCATGCCATGCCAAGCCAATAATACAATTTTCATATGTCAATCACCTACCAAGCTCACATGAACCCAAGTCATGTGGTTTACGGGCTTGCACGAGGGATTGTGGTATGGAAGGTTACAGAGGTTCACAAGACCCTCGGAAGCTCTTGGATAATAGAGACTTTGGGCTAGCTACTTGGGAGCACCAAAGTCCAAGCCTATTACTTGGAGTTCTCCAATGTGGGTGAGCAAATGAGATATTCTTCAAGCACTCTATTTTACCCGTAGGAAATAGTCATTTTCCAATGCCTAGCTTTACTTGTTGGAAATAGGAATGTCCCAATGCTCCCTTTTACCTATTGAAAATAGACTAGCTCCAACACTTTCTTTTACCTATTGGAAACCAAAGAGAGCCTTCATCTTTTATAAATTGGGAGGCATTGCCTAGGCAAAACAACCCATCTTGGTTGCTATAAGCCTCTCAGCAACCATGAGAACTCACCCTTTCTTCAGTTGCTGCAAGCATTTCAGCAGCCATCACAGTTATTCATGAGCCATCAACCACCATCTCTTGGTTGCTTAAGCACCTCAGCAACCATCAGACCACCTTGCTTCCTCATTTCGGCTGCTGCAAGCATTCCAGCGGCCATCCCAGCCATTCCTCAGCTATCACAACCATTTCTTCTACATTCTCACCAATTTAGTGGGTCAGGCTTGGGTCGTGCTTGAAACGGGCTCGAGCCAAGCCCAGCCTTATTTTTTTATTCCGGCCTTGCCCAAGCTTTCTTGCCGTGCCAAGCACGGTCCACTAATATTCGTGCTCGTACCATGTTGGGCCTCCTTTAAACGAGTTGGGCTCGTGCCGTGCTGGGCTAACACGTCTCATTCGACACCTCCTAATTTGAAGGTAATCATTCTCTTCAGTCCATGAAAAGTCTGTGTTGTGGCGCTCAACTCCTGCAACTGCTCCGCCTTTAGTCCTTGTAATAATTTCCAATTAATTTTCAAATTTGGCATTATCCACCAATTTAGTTACACGCCTTCTTCCCAAGCAAATTGTTTAGTTGGCAGGCATGATCAATAATACCTCAATCACTTTTTCTTTTAAAAAAATAAAAAATAAATCTAATGAAATTCAAGTCGGCAAAAAAAAAACAAAACATAAAACCCTAAATCATTTTTGCAGGTATTAGCCTTGAAGATTAATTAAAAGATTATTATTATTATTATTATTAGATGGCGTAATTAAAAGATTATGAGTTCTTGTTACATATCCGAAAACACACTAGAAGAATATTAGGTTAGGCAATCAATAATCACTATTATTGTACCCCATCACTACATTAGTTGCAATTGTTGTAGTACTCTTAAGAAAAGTACTTTTATTTTTAGTGTTCATATATTGCTAATTAATGCGATCCAAATGCATACAGCACAAAGTCATGAGTCTGCCTAGTAGTGAAAATAAATATATAATTACATACAGACAGGATCATTTGATTTTCAATCCCATATTCTTACTTCAAGGGTCCAAGAAACCAAGCTAGTGCGACTTCTGAAACATCACAATGCCGTCTGCTCTTTTACTAAAATGTTCTCTCTTATTATTTTTTAGGATAAAATTATTAATATCGAACATTCCCAAACGCCACGTGGATAAAAGCCCATCCTGCTGTTCAAAATTTATGAACTCAACTCATCTTTTTCTTTCGACCCAAAAAAAAAAAAAAAAAAACTCATATTTTTCTTTAATTTTTGTCTTTTCGTTGAGAGACAAAGCTTTCTGTTTCTGAGCAGAACCTCCACACTCCCCCTCTTCCAGTTAAGATGATAGCCTAGGGTAAGCCACCCTAGTTCACTCCCTCCATCTCATTGAATTTGTTGTTGTTATTTTTCTGTGGTTTATGGCAACACCCGTTTCATGTTGCAAGAAATTATTTCAACCATTGGTTGGGTTTTATCTTGATAGAATTTCGAAGTTCTCAACTTCTTAGCTCTACTGGTTTTTTTCTGTGTTAATTTTGGTTTGGTACCTAACATCATTCCTATTTCTACTTTCTAATTCTCGGGTGGATACTTTGAATTTTTTTCCTGATTTTCTTTTTGGGTTTTATATGCTTGCAGCAATCAATCTCAATTTTTTAAGGGTTATTTCTATTCGTAATTTTTAGGTTTATGCTTTGTCTTTCTTCATGTTTGGTTAATCTTTCAAATTCTTTGGCATATTTGAGTATATATAAGCACAATAAACCCTTTCTATGGGAGGGTTTATGCTGTGCGTTTTACTTCTTTTATCTCTGGCTATGTTGGGATGAAGTAATAGTTTGTCTGGAGGGTAATACGAATGTCTCTGTGTTGTTCTGCCTCTTGTAGAATCTCTGCATATTTAGTTAAACCACTGCAGCAGAATCCGTGTCGTTGGTAGACTCGGACTCTGACGATTCTTCTTCAGTCCCAGAACCCATTTCAGAAGGAACTCCCAATTCCTCCCGCATGTCAGTTTCAAACTCCTTAGATATCGGGCTAGCTGATCCCCACTCCTCCTCAGAGCATCTGAGTATGGCTTCGTGAATCCCTGCTTTTGGTTTTCTCGCGCGCGCTTTGACATCGTTCTCCCCCTTAGCCCCAACTTTTGACGGAGTACAACGTTTAAAGCCCCTGCCTGAATAAATTTCTTAAGAAAATTGGAGTCAGAACCCGGTTCGAGATTTTTCATCTGACAAACCCAGTTGTTCTCTTCTCTCAGCCTCCTATCCAGTTTAAGTCGCCACCAGGTGCAACGAAGGTGATACTGCCACTGAGTCAGCCATACTTTATGATTCCCCATGTTCTTCAAGACCCTTTACCAAACTATTTGTTATCCTTCTTTTAGTTCAATCAAGAGTGATAATTTTTTCTGCGGGGAAAATTTTTGTTGTCTTAGTTGTGTTTACAAGTGTAAGTAATTCCTGTAACGTATGTTGCTGGGATTCCTTTATTCTCTTTTTAATAGAGGTTTGACTGTTATATGTTGTAGTTTAAGTTCATTGCGTGATAATCATTTCATTTTCTGTTCTTGAACTTCCCCTGCTTGAGGTGATGCATATTGATAATGCTATTGGTTTTATGCAGGACTTTGTTCTGGAATCATTTATTTGGGATAAGGTGCTTGAGCTGAGCACCTTGATAACCTTGGATATATAATGCTTCATTTGTTTCTATCAGAGCCCATCTGGAATGACAACGGAGATGACAATTCTGCCAAGATGAGAGTATCTCTCTTGAGTAATTTGGAATCTGTTATTTGGTCGGTCATGGCATCTGGAGGTCGATCAGAGGCTCGTCTGTGGCTTTGTAACACGATAGCTGGCATAAGTTCCATCAGTCGTCAACATCAGTGCGAGTTACTTACAAACTTGCTGAGATCTAAGCCGCTGAAGAGGGGCTTCGCATCTCAGCTCCTAGAAATGATATTTGAGAATAGGCCACACAAGGCAGGGTCCATTATTGCCAAGAGAAGTTACATACTTAAGAAATTCTTTGAAGGCAAGTCAATTTTGCATTTCATACATTCAGTTCATGTTTGAGTTAATTGTCCTCTTTTTCATTAACTTTAGTTTCTTGTATGTATTATTTTTACTATTGAATATCATCATTTCCCGTTTACTTTCTGTATCTCCAATAATGTTGATATTTATTCCTGTGTAATATTTAGTATGGATAAAGACTGCTGTGTTTATACCTGTTGGAAGATTGATAAATATGTTGATGTAGGATGGTGGGCTGGCCAACCTCCAATGATGTGGATGTTTTAGGAATTCTGATAATGACATCATTGTTGAAAATGCAGGAAATCCAACACGAATATCTCAATGGTTTTCTAGAACTGGCGGTGGATTGGGCCATGGACCTGGTGCTAAGGCATTGTCGCAATTTTCTTTTGTTAATCGAGATATTTGTTGGGAGGAGCTTGAGTGGAAGGGAAAACATGGGCAATCACCAGCAGTGGTTGCTACAAAGCCCCATTACTTTCTTGATTTGGATGTCCAGGAAACTGTAGAGAATTTCCTTGAAAATGTCCCTGAATTTTGGTTGTCCAATGAGCTTTCTGAGTCACTTAAAGATGGTGAAATTTTGTTCGTTGATAGAAAATTTTTTGTTGAATTTTTTGTTGATTTGATGTATAAAGAGGATTCAAGAGATGTATGGGAAGTCACAAGTGAGTATCTGAAGGAGGAATGTTTTTCTTCGTTGTGCAAACGCCTTCTTATTACTCTTGATGAGTGGGACTTATGTGATTTTCTTAACATGCTTCATAAGAATCTCAACCCTAGAATGGAGCTCAAGGATCCTATGGACTCAAGTTATTTGTTTGAGGTTATACTTTCTAAGTGTGGTGATTTTAGGTGCTTCGATCAGATATTACTGTTAAATGCAGTTTTTAATCATGGACGCCAGCTTTTACGACTTCTACGAGATGAAGAGGCCCACGAGGAAAAGGAAAAACTTGAAGACATTGTTTTGAAGATTTGCGGAATCCCAAACAATGACAGTAGCTTGGCCTCAATAATCAAAGATTGCTTTAAAATGAAGAATATAGAAGCATTTAAATTGCTGGGGCTTCAGTCATGGGTTATCTATTACAGTTTAGCAGAAAAATGCCAGACTCCCAAGTCTTGGGAATTATTATTTATGCATAATGAAATAAGTTTCCGAAAATCAGATAGATATTTATTTCTAGATAATCATGGAGTGTTGGAAGGTGGTGTTTCTGATTTGGATCATAGAGCATCCAAAACAGTTAAGCACAGGAAAAAACATAGTAGAAGGAAAAGAAAAAGGGACATCAATCATGATGACAGCGACAATGAGTTGCTGGATTTGGGAACCACAAAAAATAGGCTGGATTTGCAATCTAATGTTGGAAGTTGGTTGCTCTCAATTGATGAGTATTCTGCATCATGGAACAGTGTAAGTTTCTCCTAGACTCTACTTATGTGCTCTATAAATCATTTTGACCTCATTACATTTTACCGCAATTGCCTTTTACCCATGCATTTGTTTGAACTCTTCTACTATGGATGCTACTATTTCTTTTAATGTTGTCATACCCAAATAGAATCTTTTGGTAAGCTCTTTTCTGGAGTAAACATGCGTAGTGTAGAACCAAGCTTACAGTAGGCCATGATCTGTATAATTGTACTTGAAAACATGTCAAGGAAATAAATTCATTGAACTGTACGGTGTGTTTAGGAGGATCTGGAACTTGATATCAATTGCTTAGTCAACTGGTTTAATTTCCGTCATTCATGATTTCATATTGTAGATTAGTGACTTTGTCTTTTCACCGATGGTTGAGATCAAACCTTTGCATAATTTGATATAAGCTGAGTGGGTAAAGTGTTGCACTAATATAGTACTTGTTATATTAGTTCATTTTATATTTTTATTTTGTCCATTACAAAATTCAGCCCTGAACTGTGATCCAAATTTGTATTCAGTATCCAATCTTCGAAATCATCCAATATCAAACCCATCGATAATCGTTTAATTGTCAAGCTTCTGCCACTTTGACTGCCTACTCAAATGTTATGCCCATACATGGCAGTGTGGCACCCACGCTCTAGATGATGTGCAGATCTGAGCTATAGAAACTTTCAGTTTTTTGGTAAAACCTTCCCGCCCAAACATTGCATGCTTGGCCCGTGTGACCTTTGATAAGGCCCATTGCCAAGAGAGTAAATTAGAGTGACCACTACCAGTGTACAACATTTGGGCGGAAAAGTTTTTGTGGAAACCTGAAATTGCCTTAGCTCGTATCTCAGATGATGTCCACGTCATCTAGAACTTCGGTCCCACACTAGCAGAATGCACACAAGGTTTGACCTGACAGTCAAAGTGACAGTAGGTTGACCTTCAAAAAGTTTCTGAACTTTGGGTTTGACATTGAAAGATTTTGAAAATTGGGTACTAAATGGAAATTTGCCTCATAATTCAGTGGTTTATTTTATAATTGATCCATTTTTATTATCCATGGGCAATGGTTGTAATCAGTTTAGCTTTGATTTTCCTATTTTCTTTTCTGTTTCTTGTTTTGAATTAATTGAGCAGTCCTTTAAACTTGATCTCGTTTGAACTTAAAAATTGGGACGTCCTTCTAACTTACACGTCATTCGTAGTGGAGTTAGAGGATGAAGGATGTTTTCTCGCTATCCTAATCTTTTTTCTGTTTTGTAGGAGGATTTACCCGAATATCTTTCCAAGTATTGCTTATCTACATGGATGAAGTGGGTGTTTGCACAATGGGGTCAGTAAGCTTCATTGGGCACATAGAATTGTTCATTTTACTCTCCAATGCCTGGACAGCTATCAATGTAAGGATTTGAGATTCAATTCAATATCTTTCTGTTTGGGTTGTTTTCCCACATCCTTTCATTTCTTCGAAAACGTGCTCCCATTTTTTTTTTTTTTTTTTTTTTCCTGTTTTGGAGTAAATTAAAATAAACTTGTGTTTAAGTGGGTGGGAAACATTATCTTCCGTGTCAGTAAATAAAAAAGACATGGTTTGCATGCTTGGATGGCATATTTCAACCATATTTTCAACCCACAGACCAGACAGCAAGAAGCACACCCTTCTTCCTTTGTTTCATTAAATGTGTCGAAAGAATAGCCTTCTCTCCCCTCCCCACCCACCCCCACCCCCCAAAAGAAAAGTTTGATGCAATAATCTTATGGTTGGGGATTTGAGGGCGGTGTTAATAAAACGAAGAGACCATGAAGAGCAAGAGAAAAGTTGTGATTTTTTTCCTTTTAGAGTAAATGCCAATATGCCATGGAGCTGATGAGCTAGTGGGGCAGTACCAGTTTGAGGATTGGAGTTTTGCTTTGGTTGTGTTTTTAGGATTTGTTTCTTGCATTGGTGATTTGGGATTCATTACTGAGTGTGTTGAATTCAGTGTAGAGATTGAATTCGACGGAAGAGGTGGGTGATGTTTGGATTTCTTTATTCCCGAAGTAATATGGTGTCAAAACGTTTGATTTGATCATCACAAACTTTCTTTTCATGGTGGTAAACATTTCTGGATTCAGTATGTTTGCACTCCAACCAACAGTTGAGATAGGGGACCCTCAATATTTTTACATATTGTACATCCCTAATACTTCTTTTGTCATCAGTATGCTCTATAGGGTTATTGATTTATAATGTTCGTAACAGGAGGTTCTCATGCATAATTCATGTAGAAGAGTATTTAATAGATGTTAGTAACAAAAGGTTCTCTTTGACACTAATTCATAGTTTAACGTTGACATTGTTCAAGTTAAAATTCAGGGACTAAATTGAGATTTTAGTAATTGAGGGTTGTTAATGTAATTTAGTCCTTTTTTTCCCTTTAATTTTATGGGACTTAACAATTTCTCTCTCCTTTGTAGATTTGTGCCTTTTCATCTTCCATTCTTCTTCTTTTGGCAACATGTATCTCATATTCCTACTTTTTAATTTTTTATTATATACTCTAGGGAATGGGTTATATGGCATTCACTGTGAAGCTAATTTAAATTTTAAAACATATGTTTGCAATAATTGCCCCTTAAGCATGGTGCTTGATGGCTTTGCATTAAGAGGCTTTATATTTGTTTCTTATTGTGTATATTGTTACCTTTCTCTGACATGTATACTTGTATAATTTCAGGTGATAAATGAACATCGAAATATTCTGTTCTGCAGTCCCTTGATGCTTATAAGAATGAATTTAGCACTGATCCTAAGTATATAAAATCATTCTATTTGGTGCTGCCATCACCAATACTATGATGCTCATTTTTGTGCAAGATTCTTATTGAAAGTGCTATCCCGAACAAGCATAATGCCCTCTTGAATTCTTAACGGTGAAACAACCTCCAGCCAATGCCGTCTTGTCTTCAAGTCATAGTTAACAGTCTGTAGTTAATGGTACCCGAGTCAATGGCCAACGTCATCATCTCCATGTGGTTTCCACAAGGTTATGCGCATTTAACAAGAAATACTGGTACTGGAGTAAAAGATGCAAAACTTACGTCAGGACCATCTTTAGAAATGAAGAATTCGTGGTTTATCGTCTTAATGGTTTTATCGAAACTCTGGATTCTTTTTTCACTGATGAGAATTTTTCGCATGACATATTTGGATTATCAGTGTATGCGCTTTGAGCTACTGCCTTCGCAATTCTGGCTGAAGTCATACTATCCGAAGATATTTGCTTGTCAGGTTGGTCTTTATGCTTCTTAAAGACAGTAGCCTGGTGTGAGTGCAAGTTGTGTTTCGCAGAAGAAATATATATATTTTGAAAAGGTGTTTCGTAGAAGAAATATTGTAATATGTTTCCATATCTCATATACCACCCATACCATGACATGTATATGTTGGTATTGTACCTGGTGGATGAAGGCTTGTATAACATTTAGGGCTGCTTGTATTCATGTTCATCTGACTTTGACAAAACTTCAGATTGAAGACAAGAATCCAATCCTTATGGCGACAAACTTGAAAGAAGTTTCTACGGGCTTATGGCAAGAAGTTATTCTTTCTGAGATTGAAGCAATACTGTCGACCTCTTAATTTACAGCACGGCTAGTTCCCATTCTTCTAAGAGAAGAAAGGAGAAAGTTGGTAAGCATCGTTCTTCAGATGGTAGCAAGGATGCAAAATTTAAGTCAACCTGTTATGAGAGGTTCGATGACTTTCTTTTCAAGTATTCATGATATTGGTGACTATAGTGACAGGCTTGTTTGAAGTTTGCATGCGTGCTATTATCTAAAGGGCAGTGTTTCCAAGCTCTCTCTTTTCTTATTTTAGTAGATCATAGACTTGTCCTTGCGCAGATCAGGAGATGGACAACCTGCCCTTTTTTTCCCCCAGAAAGTATAACTTTTTCTTAAATTAAAAAAAATATATATATATTTCAATCACGTAGAAACTCTTTTAAATGCATTAGATAGAGATGGGCTCTTATCTTGAAGAAACCGTTTTGTCAAAGTTTAAAACGAGTGTATGATACAGTTTGCCCTCAATATGGTGTACAAGACTTCATCCACCAGTTGCACTAGCCTCTTATGCATATCCCCCTGTGGGCAGTGCGTGGGATATGTGAACTAAAGACGTGTATGATGTAGACACAAGGTCTGATATATTTTACTGTTGTAAGCATGTAACATGCGTAATAATATTGATGTGTGTTTATAGAGTATGCTATTTCCACATATTTGTCCTTTAGATAGAAATGTTAATGATACATGTTGGGTTTGGTTCGATAACTGAACCGAAATGAAGGAATCGATGAACCTACCAACATGCATTGGTATAGTTGGGGTTGTAAAGTGAAACCATATGTCAATCTCTGTTGCGTCGACCCGAACAAGGCGATACAGAGACACGGTGAAAAGGCAAATCTCAAAAAAATAGGACACGGGGGTGTGGATACGGTAATTGAAAATAATAATTTATAATAATACTTATCTATATTTAAAAAAGAACAAAATAGTGATGTTCATGCTCCAATTTCACAATACTATATACAAAACTTGGACTTAGTGTCTGAGTGTCCAACACTTGGACTTAGTGCAGTGTCCGTGCAACATAGATGCTAACAATGGGTAGGAGAGCCCATAAACAAAATAAAGGCCCACAAAAATGAGGTCGACCATATTAGAAACCTTAGGTCTATCTAAAACCCATAACAGCCGCACAACTCTTCCATATTAGCCGCACAAGTGACGTTGCTACCACCAACAATAGCGCCACCATGTACCTCCCAATATCAACCTTAAAAGTAAAAGATGTTAGAAATGGAGAAGAGAAGTCATGTGACATGATTTCGCTCAAGATGTGAGAAATGGGTTAGAGAGGGAGACAGAGAAGAAGAGGTCGGTTTTGGTAACCAATGATATTAAGTATCTAGAACCACAACCGATGTGGATATCAATCGGTTCGTCACAACAACCGAAATCAATCATTGAGAAGAGGAGTGGTTCGGTTTTCTGACGGGTTCTTGCTAGAGAATGAGTTCATTGAACGATATCAAATGAAAAATCTTATATGAAAGTTTTAATTACATGTCATACAAGATTTCACTATTGCAATAGCGTAAGATTAATCCTTAAACCTAAGGCACCATCGTTGCCTTATCGAATTGCTTTGTCATTCCAACTGAATGGATTATCCAAAGACATTCTCTTTAGCTTGGATAACCATGACATGTTGCTAGACGTCACTCACAGTTTGTTGAAGTTTTTAGAACATTTTGTAACTCGGCCCTCATCATATTGAGAATTTAAAAGGATTTTTAATTAACAATTGATAAGAAAGAGTTCAAGTATCACCCACTACCTTCCTAATTAGAATCCAATAGATCGCACACCAAAAATCTTGTAATTTAGGTAGTTATAGAAGATGACTAAATCAACAGTTAGATCAATTAGTTTGATTAATTTATTATAGATAAAATTAATTAAAAAGTTAATTAATTATATTAATTCATAGAAAATGAAATGGCCCTTAAAATTCCGATTTGGGAATGGAGGCCCAATGGGCTTAGAGAAATTGGGTCTCTAATATAGTCAATGGGGTCAACTTGGACCATGTGGCCCAAGTGACCTAATACCCACCCAAAAACCGGTCATGCTAGAGGAGGAGAGAGAAAAGGCTTCTAAAGTAGGATTAAGATGGTCCTACACTTATGCATAACACATCCAAACAAACAAAGCAAGGAATCTACCGTCATACACTTGTTTGAAACACATTCACACAAGCATCGAGGGAATTTGCTAGTTATATACTTGTGGGAAACACCTTCCCACAAGCAAAGTAGGGATCTGATGGTCATACACTTGTGTGAAACACGTGCACACAAACAGAGCAAGTATGTTGGTCATATACTTGTGTGAGACACATCACACATTCTCTAAACATATTGTAACCACTGCTAGGAAAGGGTAACTCATAATTTGGGTTAAAAGTTACTAGATTAAAATGAGTATACATGTGTAATCATATAATCCAAATCAAGCCATTATATTTATAATTAAGGCTTTAGTGAATTCATGGTTGTATCTTAGTGCGTAAATGACAAAGATGCCCCCAAGATCAACCTGGGGTTCCAACCGACAAGTTCATCCCCTAACTTTCATAATTGAGGCGTAAACATTAACAACAACAAAACACAATGGTTGAGGGCGTTTCACCAAAAGTTACTATTAGAGATCACATGGGTCCTACATCAAAACAACAACTCCTGAAACTGACTTGGGTTTCTCAACATTAGATTTCCAATTTGTAAGTTCCAATATGCCAAAAACATCTCAGAAGCACATCCTATTAACTCGGCCACGATCCAACGATCAGATCTTCGTAGGGGGCTCCTATGGACCTTGGATTCTAGATCCGTAAGTTCCTACCCGATCCTAAAAACACCCATACCAACATAGTAAGTGTTGGAGATCATACAATGGTTGGATCTTTGTAGATTGCACGAGCTAACGATGATCAATTAACGTAAATTGAGAATCATAGGTTCGCGATGTTGGACCTTGTGTTCTTGATCGTAACTTTTTTCGTTTGAACTTCGACTCGGGATCCGTTTGCGCCTATATGATGGTGCTATTGAGCTCTAGGCAATGGAAGCAAAGATTAAAACTTTGAGCTTAAAAACAAAATTTAACCCAAGTATCTTTAGGCCTAAATGGATTGAAGCACTTAGACACTTCTACAAACTACTAGAGAGAGTAGTAGAGAATTCTTTATACCTTTGAAGCACTACCTTCAGCAAAGCTCAAGTTTGATCACCCATGGAGGGCCTTGACCAAGTAGTTCTCTAAAAGAGAGCCACTCAAATGTTTGGCCTCTAACTTCATACACACCAAAGAAAGAGGATGGATGAGGAGATGAAGAACCATAAGGAGGTGGAGGTGGAGGTGCTAGTATTGTGGTGGCCGGCCATGGTGGAGGGGAGGAAGGAGCATGGTGTTGCCTCTTTAACCTCTCATCATCCAAAAACCCTAAGATGACTCAATCCTATAACTATGTATTTATTAGCAAGGGCATTTTAAGTTGGGTCACCCATGACCCATATGAACATGGTGGCCGAATTTCTCTTGTTATTGGGCTTCTTGGGCTTCTCCATTTAAGTTGTCATGCACATCTCGTTTTATAAGTCCAATGGGCCTTGAACCTCTCTAACTAAGTTTACAAGTCCCGAGACCAATACAAGCTGTGATTATTTAATTAATCTCTATTAACTAATTAATCCTTGCTCATCATCTCCTAATTAATTTTCCATCTCTTACCTTTATGGATGTGCGATCCGTTAGGTTCTAATTGGCGAGTCAATGGGTGATTTGAACTCTTCCTTAATTGATTGTGAATTAAAACCCTTTTTTAATTCTCCTCAGGGCTTCCACAAACCATGAGTGACCTCTAGCAACACGTCACGGTTACCCAAGTAAATATGGAATCGGATGGAGAGACCTATTCGATTGGAATTACAATGTAATATGGTCATTCTCTAACTCAATGCTCTTGGTCACATCAATATAGCACTGAAAACATGTCAAGCCGCTAATATGAACTCCAAGCTTATATGACTCATACAAGTATGATTGGAATGACCATTCTCAATCATACCTAGTGCTTTAGTTGAAGACTCCTGAATCATATCGTTAGAGCATTCTCCTTCTTTACTTAAGGTAAAGATCCCTTATGGCACAGTCACCTGCCTCCATGGATTGATCATGAACCCCAACAATCCTATAGAGTTATGCCCTAGAGAGAACTTAACTATTTAGTATGATCTTAGATCCACAACGCTTCCACAAGACAAATGTGGTGCTCAAGTTGAGGACTAATTTACATTATTACAACTATGGAGATCTTGTTTGACATGTAAGTAAAACTTTCATACAAGATATCCCGGTTGATCGCGTTTAGTGAATTGACTCTCTAGTGAGCATCTATATACTTATCTTAGTGTCTTTACACAAATGACTTGAGGCCAGTCATCTTCCTAAGTAAGCAGGTACAATGTATACAAATCTTTGCGGATTGTCAATCCCCGTGTTCAGGTTAAGTGGCTAGGCTAGTTTTGTTATTGTAGCGTGGTGTTTTTTTTGTTCTCCTCTTAGCTGATCTCAAGGACTATGTTTTCATATAAGGTTTCTTTGTCAGTGTTGAGATGATACGACGTGCTTGAGGGCTTTTTTATTCTATTTTCTTCCCTCGCCTGTTTGCGGGGTTAGTCTCTTTTTTGTGTTGTTCCTTGCAGATTTCTCTTCTTTCATCGCCAATTGCTATTGGAGGTGGCTGGATATGGTGTGCTTAGTGGATGTTTTCTTTCTTCTTAGCGTATTGTGTTCTTTTTTGGATGCTCTCGATGTCTTGTGGCTATACAAAAGGCTATGATTTCATACCAGGACTCTTTTGACAGTTGGATTGTGTTGTAGTGTTCTCGTCAGAGGTCTATGCGTCGGAGGTTTATGTGTCAGTTTGCTGTTTTATTTTATCTTGCCCTAGCATTGGTTTGGCGTGACTGGTTCAGACTATCTTGTTAGTCAATGACATGTGTGGTACTATTCCTATAACGGGGTTTGTCCCTCAGGAAGGTTTTAACGAGGCCACTGTTTCGTGTTGTTCTACGTATGCTACTTTGATTCTTTGAATGAATTCCATTTCTCCCAAAAAAAAAAATCACTTAGAATACATTTAATTGAGGTGTCATGTGGAGATTAGAAGGAAGCATATCCTAATAGAGAAAATCAAAGTAGAGGTTCTAGATCCGAAGTATAAAAAAAAGTGAATAATCATATACCTTACCCACCATAACTCACTTTGCCTTTCTACTTTTTCTTTTCAACATGGTGAAGTGGGATTTGAATTTAAAATCCCTTTAAAAAAAATCAATAAAGAAGAGCTAGTTGGTAACCTAACTACGTCATGATCTGTCTGCCAAAACAAATATTAGTGTTGGAATCTATGTTCTTGGAAACATGCATTTTCAGTGAAAGCAATATAAAAGAAATTTTACTAGTTTAAATCTAGAAAGTTGCAATGAAAATTTTCAGTGAAGGCAAAATGTAAAACTGTCTCTTTGCCTTTGTATTTCTCATCACTCTTTATAATTTTAGAGGTGAAAAATAGGTTTTATTAGTAAACTGCCTGAATGGATATAATAAGGGTGCTTAAAAGATAATAGTTGGTGGTGCAGATGTGGGTTATGCGAGTTAGTCAAGGTAGTATGTAACAAGACGTCTCAAAGTTTCATTTATTTATTAAAATTCTAATGTGTTTTGACCATTATGCCGTCAATAATATATATTTTGAAATTGAATGGATCTTTTGTTTAGAGACAAATGAAGGAATTTGTCTTTATGCCACGACATAGAGCTTGAACCCCATGAGCTCGTAAAAGCAAATAGTTCGAAAATTGGAGTTAAAACAAAAAACTTATGCATCTTTGAACTCAAGGGTCATTTCCATTGATATAAATTTCATCGAAATCGGAGATTATTTGTGATTTTTTGTTTTAAACCGATCGAGCTAAGTGGGCCTAGCGGGCCTGAAGGCTTTTCGAGGCCCCTATTGAGTGCCAAAAACGCCCTAAAACATTCATTGGACCCTTTGAGACTATTTTTGCGATCAATGTTAATAATTTATTATCTTGATCTAGGTGCCACAACTCCGCTACCATCGACGATGAACCTATTGAGGGTTGAGTTAGCTTCGGACCTTTATGAGTGGGTTTTATTTTAAATTTCATGTAACCGTCTCTTTTTAATAATATTTCGTATCATATTGATGATTTTCAAATTAACTGGATTTTATTATCGTTTCGGTGTAACAAAGGATTTATTTGACAATTGTTTACATTTACGTTTGATTATGGTTCTCTATGGAAACTTCATACAATATACTTTTCATTGTTGAGCTTAGATTCTTAAGCTTTGAAACGACCTTGACTTTTGTTTAACCTTGTAAAATTTGTATATACATATCTAGTTTGAGATGAGAAAGTGGTTTTGAAACCACCTTATGAGTACCCTCCTCAAGTTTAGCAGTTATAGTGATACTTAGGTCTTTGGACCCATTAGGCGCACAGAGGCTTTGGGACGTGTATGTTTATCCCCTTGGGAGTCATTTACGTGTGTACCACCAATTAGATCAATTAGCATATCCCCCCATCCTACATGTGTATCAAGATTACTCTGCATGTGTGTGGCTGGATAGCCTATTTGTGTCCCCAATTCTTCATCATGCACGTGCATCGAATTCACTCTCTGTGGTTGGTCTTCTCATTCCCTAGGTAGTAATGTTTTAAGCATGTCTATGAGCTTATGGATCGATAGTTATTATATACCGTGATTATTTCCATACTTTCAATTATGAGGTTGATGAGATGACCTTTATCACATAATGTATCAATTGTTTTGTCTATATCTCTTTACGATCTTACTTAACGTTATTATCCTAGTTTGATTAGTTTTCGCTTTGTTCATAAAGGACTGTTTTTTAAAAGCATTTTAAATAGAAAAGGTTTTGAAAAAAAAAATTTCCAAAAACATTATTTTTTCTCCACTCATTACATTTATCTCACGTAGGGCTGGGCTAGGTGTGGTTTGGTTCAGGTTTACCCTAAAATTGCCCACCGAATTGACATTCTCATCGGAAGAGATTTCTTGAACTGACGTCGAACCACCACCTTAAAACATCAACGCCCTCAGTTAATCGAAACGATTGGCTCGGTGTGGATTGGTTGCAGTTTTCAAGCCAAGGTGAGGCAATGGGTGAGGAGACTTGTTTGTGAGCGAGGTGGCGAGGTTTGGTGAAATGAGAGAGACGTGACATGAGAGAAGAAAGGAGGAGAAGTAGAAGAGTGAAAGGGGAGAGATAAGAATGAGAGATCAATGGAAGAAAGAGAGAGAGAGAGAGAGAGAGAGAGAGAGAGAGAGAGAGCAGGTGTAGTATAAGAGGAGAGGAGATATGTAAAGGTTACCCTAACACGTTTAACACAAGAAGCATTGTTGCGTTGGTGGTTTAGTGTGTGGAATATGGAGGGTAAAGTCAAGGTTGGAATCCTTTTGGCAAAAACTTTTGGATTTTAGGCATTTTAAGAGGCTCGGTTCGGTTAAGGTGAAACTGCCAATTTAAAACTCTCATCGGTTTAGTCTGATTTGACAATAAAATTAAATAAATACACAAAAATTGGACCAAACCAACCTGATTGATCTGGTTTGGCCGATTTTTCGAGTATTTGGTCCAACTATCCACCCCTAATCTCACTTTTTTCTTCAAGACACTTTGATTTTTCTATTTTGCCCAAGCAGTAAATCTGCCTCTTTGCACCGAAGTTCGAATCCCCCTCCTCGTAGATTAGATTAATATAAAGTAATTTAGCCACCCCACCCACTCGCCCCCTTCCAAACACCAACCTTAACGGATCTGGAAAAAAGAAAAAAAAAAAAGACCTAACCTACAATCCAATCTTCTCCGTCAACCATTCCCTCACCCACCTTCTTCATTGCCTTGCCCCACCCTCTCCCACCCCTCAACAAATTTCAATTGATTATTAATAGGCAAGGTAGTGTGGGGGAAAGTAGCCCTGCTCCACCCCCAAACTAGCCCATGGCCCCTACATGAAGGTACTTTGTCTCTCTGTCTCTCTGTTTCTCTGTCTTTATCTTAATCTCAACCTCTTTCTTTCTCTCTCTCTCTCTCTCTCTCTCTCTCTCTCTCTCTCTTTTCCCAGAACTTGTCAAAACACTCGAGGAAGTTTAGGGGAAGAAAGTGTTGATTAAGAATATACAATTAGATGAGCAAAATGAGTAGTTTCCTTTTTTGGTTTTAGATTTCTAGTTCAATTCCTATTTGGTTTAGTATTCCTACTTTAATCATATTTTCTTGCACATGTAACTCTAAGACTTATGCACTATAAATAAAGGACTTTAGGGAGTCATATTATTTGTGGCTTGAGTGTGGTTAGAAAGGGTTATTGTGAGTGTGGCAATAAGCCTAATTACGAGTGAGTATGAGGAAAACACTTGACTGCTTGTAATTGTTTTATCTTCTTCTTCTATATAGTGAATCACTAGCATGCCTGATGCAAACATTCATTCCTTTAAGTTGGAAATTTTTATTTTTTTTCAACACACCCAACCTAGATGTTGTGATGGATGACATAAATCAGTTTAGGGGGTGGAGTAGGTGGCGGTGGTGGTTTTTTGAGAAGGAGAATTCATTCATAAAACCATAGACGTACAAAGAGCGATATGATACAGTGGCCTCGTTAAAAACTTTCCTATGACAAGAATCCCAGGGGAGGAAAGTGTACCACACATGTCATGGACTAACAGGATAGTCCAATTCAGATCATTTTGGACCATTACAATAAAAGAACAAGTCAAAAACAAAACCTAACACAAAGACCTCCGACGAGAACCGCAACTAGAGACCAACACAGTAGACCTACATGAAAGGACCGCAGAACATCCCAATTGTCAAAACAAGCCTTCTATGAGCAAAATCATAGTCCTTTGACACCTATACAAACTGTAAGTCATACCATAGCAGAAACTAGAAGAGAACACGGAGGACGAACATAGAAACAACAGTAAAAAGACCCATAAGAAGCACTCCACTTCAACTCAGAGCCTAACAAAGAAAACTTCATATGACCAAACATACTTCTTCGGTCGGCGCAGAGTAGAGAAGAGCACCACATCCCAACAACTACCACCAGCGTCGCTGTTGTGGCCGCCTTTAAAATAAAGACAAAACATCAGCCACCAGGTATCACAACTCTCCCAAGGAGAGACACAATCCAAAGTCACTACTGTTGCCGCCGCCGAGACAAAGACAACACCAGTCACCTGGAACACTACAAAAACAACCAAACAAAACAAACAGACAAATAGACCTAGATCCAAATAGATCTAGACTATTTGGGGAGGGGAATGGGAGGAGAAGAGGGGATAAGAGGAAAGAAAAATATGGGAGAAAAAGAAGGGGAGATGAGGAGAGGAAGGGGAAGATGGGCGAATGGGAGGAGGGGCAGTGGCCACCTCCCCCCCTTAGCTTCCTCGTGGTTGGTTGTTAGCAAGGAGAAAGGGGATCATAGTGCGACTAGGGTGGGGGTTGGTGACTATGGATTTGGGCTGGGTTTATTAATTATTATTATTTTGTGTTTTTGCTTAAATTGCCTCACATGCTTGGCACATGATATTTTTTAACGACATATTGGATGGAATAGAGGTGTCAAACAGATTGGGCCGCCCCGAGCACGGTTTGCTTAAGTAAGGCCCAACACGACATGACCCGTATCTTTAAACGGGTTAGAATGAGGTAATTAAGCCGAATAGGGCGGACCGGCTCGTTTAAAACTCATTTATTAAAGTATATTTATTTTAGACAAAAATAATAGATAATATTATTATATTTATATGTGAAATTCAAGTCTATTTCTTTTCTCTAATAGTATATATTAAAATTGAATGTTTGCTTTATATATAAAATAATAATTTTGTTTTTCAAGTTTCAATTTTTTAAAATCCAAACAATAATCTAGTCATTTTCTATTTAAATGTACTTGAAATACAGTTATTGGCCTCTTTTTCAACAACGATTTAAAATATATATATAATTATTGGCATCTTTTTTTAACAACTCTTGTTAGTACATACATAATTATAAAAAATATTTAAATGAAGTTGCAAAAAAAATTATTAAAAAAATATAATAAATAAGTCAAATTTGACTTGGGCCCATATAGGCTCGCCATGAGCACGGCTCGATCCCAACAAGCAATGATACATTCAGATGTATTTGTATTCTTGTATGTCTTGTTTGACAACATCCCTAAGCTCAACTTTCTAGTCAAGGTGCCATCTTATAAATTTTTTATTTTTATTTATAAATATATGTACGTAAAGATTCATAAATATCGTATGCATAGATAGTCATGCAAATTTTTTATTATTCTTTTTATACAAGCGATGGGGGGTATTTCTCATACACGCACAACTATGATGTTGTGGTTCGAACCCGAGACCTCTAGTCTGCAATTGCAAATCAAGGTCCGTTTCCACTGGACTACACCCCGTTGGCCGATAGTCATGCAATTTAAAATTAGCAATCTTGGTAACATATTACTTGGTAATTACGCATATCTGCATAGGTTGCATTAACATACAAAGTACCGATACAATACATGTAACAAAAAAAATTAAAAGTAGATTGACAAAAAATTTGACACTCATGGTAAGTGCATATACAGCAAACAAATCTACATTTGCTAGGAGAAACAAGAAACAGAAAACAAAAGAACAAAACAAAACATAGATGGAGAAACATGAAAGGAAATCTAAAGAAGCCAATATCATATTCATAGATGATGACTCCCTTCAATGGAGTGAGAACAGAAACCAGAAATGGCTTTAGGCCCAAAGCAACGTCACAACAAAAAATAAAACGAGGGCTAGTCCGAAGCAAATTCCAACAATTGCGGTGAAAGCCTGGAAATTGGAATGAAATGAGATTGATGCTTGTAATCAGAACATATAATAGAATTTTGAAAATTCATTGTCACCTTGCCCTGAGACTCAAAATGGAACTTGACACTGAACCATGACAGTCCCCTGTCTACCAAAGGAGCAAGAGCAAGGGCCCTGCATCAAATGGTCCTTGTTAACTCATATAAGAAACACAGGATCACATTCTAAACATTCATACATACTTGGCAGCAATAAAATCATCAAATGAAAAAAAATAATTAGATTTTATATATTTCTCTCACAAGATCAAAACTGCACTTCACAGCCAACGCTGACAAAAGAAGTTACCAACCTTTTTGGCGCCGGTTGCTGTGGGTGACACATATTAAAATTACTTTTAGGTTCTTTTCAAGTAACAGCCTATGCTTGAGAAATGAACCTTTAATGTGAGCTATTACTTTAATCACGCACATTAACAATCCAAACATAGGTGTTAACAACTGGATCCTTAAATTAACTCAACACATCCAGCCACAATAAATTATTAAGCATTTTTCAGGAGTTGGATAAAGAACCAGGGCTAATTATACTTGAAAAACCAGGAAAATCCCAACAAGCAAAAGTCTTGGCTACTCAAAAATCATGAAAACCATGACTATATTTTCATAAAACTAACAAATTTAAAAAATGAATTATTGGATATAGCAACTCACCCACCAGCTCGTACAAGCTTGGTGACCTGGCTTCCGGCCCACACCATGGCCATTATTTTGAGAAATCTGCAAATCACCAAGTGTTAATATCAATGCTAGATTTGAAGATATTGCATAACCTGGAAAGAAAAAAAAAATTCAGCGATATTCATATATGAACAATTACCTCTGAACAGCTGGGACGTAACCCATCCTCCCAGGTGCTGGAGCAACATAGAACCTAAAAGGAAAAGAAAACAGTTCAGAGTTGCAATTATTCCACTAAATTTACATGAGCAACTGCATAGGCAATATAATAATAAATGATAATAATACAATTTATGGAGCCTTATTAGTACATTGTAGCATCCAGTAGTAGCACTGAACACCCAATTTATTTTCTTCAAATGTGGACGTCAAATGAAAATACTTTGACTGCCACAAAGAAGCATGATGACGCTTAGAAAGCAAGGCCATAAAATCCCTAAGAGTTAATACTTCTAGACCATGAAATCCATATGCACAACAAACAAACCAAGACTATATATAATCCCTTATGAGTCAATAAGTACTGCGACAGAATCGCATTAGAATTTAAAAGAGCCAATGTAAAGAAGCTTTTCAGAATCAATGAATAAAAAACCAAGTCATAGAAACAGATGCTCAGGTAAGGCCAATAGAGTTCAGCAAAACTGCGAAATGGAGTGGTCCTTTACAGGGATATTAGTTGTAACTTGTAATACTATGATGTTTAATACAAGCCAGAAGATATTACCAATACAGCTAATGTGGAGATACTTCACTCACCATACCAAGAGAAATGTCGTAAGATAGTAAGCAGTATTCAGTAGTCCATATGACAATAATCCAGAAATCCCATATCTCCTTAACTTCTTCAAAATCCTGGCAAGTTAAACAAACAAGAAAAAGAGCATCACAAAGGCTCAACGAAGGTTGAAAAGTGAAAGAAGATGGCAAGGTTAACCAAATGTAAGGTAGAATTTTGAACTTATCAATGAACAGAAATTTGGTTTAAAAAATAAAGAGGAACATAACACAAATAAATAAATAAATAAAAGAAAAAAAACCACATAACAACCAAATGGTCCATTTTGACATTCAAACATCTAGAAGCAATTAAAGGTAGAGTTTAAAAAGAAAAAAATAAAGTAAAACTGACATAAACTTTCTATCTAGTGGGATGCTAGTTTTAGGTACTGTTGAGGTCCCTATGGAGTATTAATAACTTAATATTAACTTGAATCTTTAACAAAACTTCATACATGTCATGAGAAAAGTCTACAAAATGGCCACATCAACTCATTACATGAGATACATCTGAAACATATTGCTTAAAAAATCATGCTTGTAGACACTATATCTGTTGTGAATGCCCATTTAATATTGTATAACTCTAGATGGTACTGTAATACTTGCACATCATCTAATATCATCCCCTTCACCATCTAGTGGGAACTGGAAAGGTGCCTATTCAGTGCACTAAATTATGTTATCTCACACCAATCAGGAGAAATTTTGACATTATAATTACATGACTAGAATGACAAAGCAACGACTAGAATTCTTCATGTCAAAATAAATTTTTACACGCTACAAATCTTGATAAAAGAATAAAACAAAAAGGTGTACCTATCTCAGAAAAGGTTTCCTTTTACTTATATTTATTTATTTATTGTTTGCGTCAATCAACAGGTATAAACTACACAATGTGGGCACTATTTCACAAGCTCAAACCTGGGCTCTTGAAAATCCCTATCCGTATGGATGAAAATCATGAAATAGGTATCAATATAATCGCATGTCATTGTGACTGTCTTAAAAAAAGTCACCTCCTCAATTGAAGGATCTAGCTTTAGTATACCTAATTGCTTATGAGATTACCTTCACCATCATAGAGATATAGAGCAGACAAAAACCATTCCATAGGATGACTTCCTAAAAATTCACTCAGCTACAGATCTTATATTTAATCATCTAAGTGACTGACTAACCAGGTGACTAAGTCCCACTTCATAAATGTTACCTTTTGGATAGCCCTCAGCTGTGACTAATTTGCTAATAGGTCAGGTATTTAGAAAACAGAGTAAGATGAATATGAGTTCAAATACTAACTCACCTTCATTACATAACTAACAAAAATCAGTAGCCTTTAGTATTGACCAAAAACATTGTAAGGCAAGTAGAAAGTACTCATTGGATGTGACAGGTACTCCTTCACCACTATCACTATTTCCAATTGCCCCTAAAATAAATCGAAATTTGGGAAATCATTAGTTCCTACAAATGGATACAAGGAGAGAATAGGAAAAGCATCATAATATACATTTTTTCTTTTATGAAATGAAAAGATGAAATTTTATTTCACAAAAGAAGCTGTACAGCAACGTAGATAAGCAATCCACCGTGAATATATGAGAGAAAACAATAATTCATGCACATCTAGTTTAACAAACCAAAACATATTCATGACACTACAAGCTTTCCAGTCTAGAACAATGTCAGGAATAGAAGTGTTCCTAAAATCACAAGAAACGGATGCCCAAAGAGCTGCCCAATACTTAACCTTCCACCACACCTCCTCCACTTCCATCCCCCTAACATATTTGAAGATACGTTGGTTTCTTTCCGACCAAATAGCGAAATGATAGCCACCATCATACAGCCCCATATAACTTTAGCTTCTTTCCACCACCCAATACTTTAAATTTCTCTCCAAGCAAAGAAAAACAGTCTTTTGGCAACACCCAACCAACATTAATCTCATTAAATAAAGAAACACCATAATTTCCTGCTACATCAGCAAGATAATATATCTTCAAGATATCCTATAATCATCGATATGGTTAAGAATATTATATACCTTGAGATTTAGTGGAGAAGCTTTCAGCATCCGACAACCCATAACCCTGTCCACACATGAAAGAGAACACAGAGACACCTTTCTATCAGAATATTTTACTTCAACCTAAATTAAAGAGGAAAATATTTATGACGTAACAGCAATGCCACCATCCACCATGTTCAAGCCCCTACACATACACTCGCATGTATTATGCATTTTCATTGATTCCCAAACTAACATTGAAACTGTATGAAGTACATACTCTATAGTCATTTAGGCTCATAACATCACTGTACGCCCATATATATTTAATCAACAGTAAACCCAAGGGACTAACTCAGACATAAAAAGGTGACATTTTTCTGGGTTTTCCAGGTGAGTTGGACAGAGAAAAACTGCAAACAGTGACACATACTTCAATTTCTCTTATATTATAAAACGATGTTTGTCTTTCACTGAAGTATAAGCAAGTAGAAAGCACACTTCACCTAGTAATGGTAGTTTGACAACATTATTTACCCAAATTAAATAAACAAAAGTAAAGGAATCGCATCTGATGTACATCGTATCCAATCTTTTAGCTTAAAATGCCATTCACACATTAATTCTTATAAAGCAGTTCATGATTTTCATAGGTAACAACGTGAATAGAAAGAGAAATGTTTAATTTTGTAACTCTTGTCAGCATCAGTCCACCTTACATTAGCTACTCAGTTGATGATCCTCAATAACATTTATCGGAGCATTGTAAGTCATTGTTGTCTCGATAATGTATTTTTTCCCCTAAACATTCAATTAAAGTCACCTTCAGCAATTGAACTATCTCCAAAATGCATTAAATTTGTGTGGAATTCTAAATCCTCTCCTGCTCTAGTTTCATCCTTCTTCCTCCATACTTAATACATGCAAATTCAATAGACCTAGGTCAATCAATTTCAAAATCTTTCTCTACCCTAATTCATCCTCCCTTCCATACTTTATACATCCAAATGCAATAGTTTGGGTAATCCCAAAATTTAGTATTTTCTTCCAAATGCAATATAGGCGGGGTCCAATTTGACTCAAAATTAAAATGGTGAAGACACTACACAACGTTGAACAATAAAGTAAAGAACCCACATTGACATTGTCGTTGCCATTGACTAGGGAGAATCGCTGAAATTGGTTCTTCTGATTCAGCGAAACGTGGCTGAGCTTTGTCAATGAAACCCATGAGTTGCTCAAGTACGAGAACTCATAGCAGCCCTAAACACCACCAGGAAAGATAAGACTACTACAAGAGTAAGAAAAGAACTGAAATGAAATGGAAAAGAATTAATAAATAAAAAAGGCGATAATGGGAGGGTGCTTACCGGTTTATGCAGAAGGGGAATAGAAACAGCTGTGAGCGCCAGGGAACGGGGCATGATGGAGAGATTGAAGGAGGAGACACAGAGAGACTGTTGCACCCGCACAAGGTTTCGGGCGCGCGAACTCGCAAACTGGCTTTTATACACTACCACTCTACATTTACGTATTGTACATTTACCCCACATTTCGCTACATCTCAGCCATGCTAATGATCTAACCGCTTAAAAAGATGCCACGTCATCAAGATTTGGGTAATATATTGGGCCTTGGTCTAATCAGCTAGACCGAAGAAAATACTCCAAATTGAAATAGGCCCATGCGATCAGGTGCTTGCCTAGCACGTGAGTTGCAATAACGAAAAGTTAAATAATCTAGGAGTAAATTATTTTGGTCGAAACGAGCAACAGCCGAAAGCGAGGACACTTGCGACGGACGAAGAAGAAAGTAGACGGACAGAGAGAGAGAGAGAGTGCAAAAGTTGGCCTGAGATCTGAAGCTTAGGATCTACGGTAAGCTTTTGGTTCTTCTTCTTCCTCTGGGTTTGCGATGCTACCTGAGGTTCCTAATTGCAGGAATTTTCAATTTTGCGAAACTCCTTATTTATTTATTTATAATAAATTAAAACAAAATGAAAAAAAAAAAAAAAAATCTGATGCAAATTATTGTACCCTTGTTTCCAATTTTAGTCAGCCCTTGTCCTCAACGAGGTTTTTGAATGGAATGGAGTTGTCTCCAATTTCTGTTGAAATTCAGGGCATTGCTTTTGTGCCCTGAGGTATATTGCTCAAAAAAGCAATGGACTTTGGGTCAATTACGATTATGTGATTATCTTCATCCATTTTGTTTTTAAAAATTGTCGGTTTGATTTTGTTCAGGTCTGCATTGGCTTTTTTTGAAGTTCCTTTTCAGGGTTTTAGTTGGTTCAATCAGAGTTTAGTCTTATTTTTAGGTAATTTAGTTTTTCAATTAGGATTTTTATGAAGCCTGTGTAAATGGGTCAGTTACGCTTTGTCATCTATGATCTAAGTCTAACATATTGATTGTTCAAGTTTTGATTGAATGGATTGTATGTATATAAGCTGATGGTATCTTCTGTCGAAGGTATTGTGTGTTAAGAGAATTGGGACTTTGTGGAAAGGATTTTGGTTATTCCGGTTGTGACTTGTGAAAGGGAGGCCAACAAGGTCAAAGTCATGGGAATTGTAGGTGCTTGGTTCATCACGGGCATAACTGTGTGTGTCTGTTTGTGCATTATATTACAGGAAAGGTATTCAAATTCTGAACGATATCATCATCGAGCGCTTTGTCGAGTTTTGCTTGCATGCAAGAAAGAAATGGATCCCGGTCGCTATGGTCTTCAGCAAGGATGGGATAATAACAGCGTAATTGTGGTTTCCTCCTTAATAAATCACCTATATGGGATGAATCATGATAAATACAAGAATTTATTAGGGCCCAATCTGACTGTCCATTTTTTTGGGAGAAAAATGAGAGAAAGCCATGGGGCAATGAGGATATGGACTGACTGGATTTGCCTAACCTCATATCATCATTGATCTGTTGCTGACATTACCTTATTCTCTTGAATCCACAGGCTCTGGAGGGGTATGCTGCGGTCCATGAGCCAAACTTTCGGTGAGTGCTACTGACTGTTTCTTTTCATCTTCATTACGGTAATTTAGAACTCATAGGCAAAATTGGCTCCTTAAATTTGTATGAAGAGCAGATTGAGATTAACTTTTTAGTTCTACTGCCCAAATTTCATTAATGGTTGTATACCAATATCTGTCATTGGTACTGTCTGAATATTCCCTTTAATTTTGTCATCAATCTTTTTAATTGGGTGCATTGTGTTACATTATATCTTCTCCTTTTGTCCCATATTATAATTATTTTTTGGCAGGGTCGGTGGTTCATACGATGAAAGGAGGTTTATAGATGACAGATACTCAAGGGACGACGTCTATCCAAGAAATGCTTTTCACCGCGATGTTTTGGATAGGGATAACTATCCACCACCACCTCATGCTGTTGGTGTATGGCCACATTCAAGAAGAAGAAGTTATGAAGAAGAAATTCCCGTTGATAGGGATAGGAGACATGAGAAACAATACATTGATTCATATCATGAGATGGATAACTTTCGTGATCATGAGATGGATAACTTTCGTGATCATGAGATTGATACATTTCAGGAATTTGATAAATTTCGAGATAGCTATCGCAGTGTTGATAGCTATCGTGATCCTGGATTTGACAGGATTGCAAGGCTTGGTGGACGTGATCGTGATGATTATGCATATGATGATTTTGACTATAGGTCCCGTGCTACCCATCAAAACAGAGAGGAGAGTCGTGAAAGGGATTATGACTATGGCCGACACAGTTATGATTCTGATTATGACAGAGGTAGTAGGAGAGATAGCAATTGGAGGCGTCGTGGATCTCGTGAATCTCGTGAATCTCGTGACCGAGAGCGTGAGAAGAAATGTTTGAGTAGGGAAAGAGAACAGAGTCCACATAGAAGGCATGAGCGTTCTCGCTCCCGGTCCATTTCTCGCGGGCATGAGGATCGTCCTAGATCAAGGTCCCCTAGAGGTCGAAGCCATGGACGAAGTCATCGAGAGGACAGCTATGATGATGGACGGCATGAGAGAACTGATAGGCGAAGGGACCGTGATGAGAAACGCCAGAGAGAGCATTATTCTGTGGTATGTTTTGCATCTTTCTGTTCAACCTAATTGCCTATGTGTTTACTGTATGCAGGATGACTTACTGAGTATGATGTTCTTTTGTAGGCCCCATCTGCAACTATTGTTGTGAAGGGTCTTTCACAGAAGACGACTGAGGAAGATCTATACCAGATCCTTGTAATATGTCATCTGATGTTTTGTTATGAATACCACATTTCTACTTCTCTCTACTTTTTGATAACCTTGCAATTTGTATATCTTTCAGACTGAATGGGGACCCCTTAGACATGTCCGTGTGATCAAAGAACGTAATTCTGGCATCTCTCGTGGATTTGCTTTTATTGATTTTCCTTCTGTGGTATGTATTATTCTTTTCGTATAAATGTTTTGCATTTGATTTGAATAAAAATAATTCACAATGGAGTTTCTGTTTGTTTAATAGGGAGCAGCATGCGCTATGATGGACAAGATTGGGGATGATGGACTTGTGGTGGATGGCCGAAAGCTTTTTTTTGAGTACAGGTGTTTTTTTTGTTGGTCCTACTTTACTGGATGAAGTCTTAATATAACCATCACCGAAGTGTGGTAGCATTATTTTGTCATTGTGAAATACATATATATATCTATGTACATAGAGAGCTTCCATTCTTATTTGAGGGACACCCTTGTAGGGCTCACTCCACATTGTATTTCGCTAATCCTAATCGTGTATTTTATATATCCTGTCTTTCTTAACTGATGACAAAATAGATACAAGAAGTGAGTAGATATAAAACTTTTGGGTTGGAGAGGGATGATCATGTTCTTAGTTATTTGAACCCCACTGGGAAATGCCAGTTTGTTTTGTCGACTTTCTTCCTCCCCCTCTATCAACAAAAAAAGGAAGGCCAGCTTGCGTCTTATTCCCATGAATCGACATGAACTTTGATCAAAGCGAGGAAGAAAGTGATGAAGTGTCTTTTTTTAATTTTGAACTTTTAATTTTTTAATTTTTATTTTTTCTCGGGTGGTGGTAAGGGTAAAATTTAGTAAAGGTGACTGCATAGTTAACGTAAACAATAAAGGACATCTTGCATGATGTGCGGATACTTAATGCCTCAATAAATGAAGGATTTTCTTTCTGTGTCAGATGTATTCTCAGCTGTCAGATGATGCAAATGCTGAAAGTGTGGTTTTGTTTTTGTCCCTGGAATGGGACCCATATTATTTTTCCATGAGTGTACTTATTTCCATTTTGAACTGTGTTTTGTTGCAGTAGTAAGCCGACTGGGGGTGCAGGTGGATCTTTTGGTCAGGAGAATGCTGTGAAATCAGGCCATAATAACCGTAAAAGCATCACAGTGCCCTCTGATTGGATGTGCATTAGTTGTGAATATGTTAATTTTGCACGGCGGACATCCTGCTTTCAGGTGTGTATTTTTTTTTCCATTACAAGGTATTAATTTCTTTTTGTCTTGATATATTTTGACGAATTAACCCTCCATCATGTAATAGTAAAGTGCTAAATTCATACCAACAATGTTGCCTTTTCTGGGAAGAACAGCTGCACTTATGTGCTTGGAAATATTCCATTATATGACTTTAGGTGGTTTTGTTAAAGACCTTCTGTGCTTTTGTGGTAGAATTTCAACTCTGCTATGTTTAGATACAGTGCTTTGGGAACAAAATCTTTTGTGTCCAAGTAAATATGTAACTATGGTACAATAGAAAAGAAATTTTTATTGTTTTATTATTTTAGAAAACAAAATTTTCAACATGCATAACTGTGTAATGTATGTGGATTAGTTTATTTTTTCTTAAGAATAATTAATGTAAGTTGATTATCAAAAAAGGAAAAAAAAAAATTCATGTAGGTTAGTGAGTCTCTGTTTTCCTCCTTTGTTGCAGTGCAATAAGGCACGAACTGAGGATGCTCCGGCAGCAGATATTTCTTTATCCAATCAAATGACTTCAGCAAAGAAAGGATCTGAAGCTGGTTAGTCTACCTTGTTTCTTTTAGCTGGCGTAATTAACTATTAATTTTTATGAACTTAACTGAGTATATATGTCATTAGGTCCTACTCATGTTTTGGTTGTTCGCGGACTGGATGAAAATGCTGATGAGGAAATGCTGCGCTATGAATTTTCCAAACATGCCGCAATTAAGGTGCAAATGCTGAACAAATTGAATTCTTTTTATTTATTCATTTAGTGTCATCTTAAAGTTAAACAAGACAGATTTTTTTTTCTATCTAGCATGTGCATCAGAGATTTATTGATATTATTTTGCAGGATCTTCGTCTTGTTAGAGACAAATTTACTCATGTTTCAAGGGGATTTGCATTTGTACATTTCCATTCGGTATGCCAGCTTTTTTCCCCTCCCTTTTCAGTTATTCAGTTGGTTAAATGTTGTAATTTTATTGTCTTCCATTTTTTCTGGTATTCATTTGCGTGGCCTTAATGTTCTGATTCAAGAATTGAAGGACACTGAAGTTAACTGATGTTGGGGACGAGGAAACAATGTGAGCTGTTAAAATCACGGAACTTAAATATAAAAGAAAAATGTTACTTGTCTCCCAACTTATATTTACAGAACTTAATGTAAAAAATTTATCTTTAAAATGTACATGTTCAGAACTTATGAGTATAATTGTACAGATCTTATATGTGGTCATCATATGCTGAGTTTTTATTTGTAGGGTAATTGTATCACCTCTACTTTATAAGCTCCTTTCCAATAGGGAAATGATGTTTTGAACATTTTTATTTGCTGGTTGTATGAGGAAATGTGGTGTGACTAGATTTAAATTTGTATATTCCTGACCAAAAGATTGGGCAAAATGTTTCTGTGGGATGTATTAGGTAGTTGGCAGCTCACTTTGATGGGGTCTCCCAATGCTGAACTATATTTTAATAGAGCTCCTTTAACTAACCACATAAGTTTAAATGAAGGTGCTATAAATGTTATGCCATATGAACTTCTATAACCTGATCAATGAAAATGATTTTCTAGATGTGTGATATGATCATGGCTTGCATCCAGATGTCTGATATGGTTTTCTATACTTACGATTACACACAATCAAGGGCATAAACAAAACCCATCTAATTCAAACTGTTATTGTACATATTCAGAAGTGTGATATGTTGATGTCTTTCGTCTAAAAAACTGCATCCCTCTCTACCCAATTCTTTTGATCTGAGATTTAACATGTTTGCATGTGGTTGTCCGAAAAAGAAACCTGTCTGCATGTGCACCTCTTGTTTTGAGTCTTAAAAGTTTTTTGCATTTGTAGTGGGGTAAGTTGGAGTTGTAATACACCTTTTGTTTAAATCATGTAAAGAATGAGGAAAAAAAAGAAGAATTTTTATGTCCTCAAAATTTCCCTGGCAGGTTATTTCTCCTCTTCATTATTCTATTTTTTTTTTTTTAATCAATTGGCTTTTAGTCTCAAAGGCTGTGTGGGTGCATGTATTGTGTGGTCTTTCTGCTAATGTTGATTAACTTTATCGTGCTTGGTTAAAATTGTGTAAATGGTACACCTTATTACAATTTTTTGCTCTCTAGTATCCCAGAAGTAGAAGTATAATAACTTCCTTAAAGATGCCTTAGTCGTAAAAGCTTGATTTATTTATTATTATATTTTAATTACGCTTTGGTTGCAAGTCTTTTGTGTTTCAGGGCGACAGAGTTACAAGACTGTACTTATTATTATTATTTTTTTGAATAGAAACATTTTTATTCAAATTTGTAAGGATCAAAACAAGGGCATTTAGAACGCAGATAAAAAGAAAAAACACTAGCCGGTGAAACAGACACAAGGCCACTCAACACATAACTAAACAACCAAACATAAAACAACCCCTTAAGATACTACGGCCAGCAGATTGCGCATAATTGTAGGATAGGGTACATCCTTAAAAGCAAGGGAAGTTGATGCCCAAAGGGCAGCCCAAAACTTCACTCTATCCCATTACTCTGCCACTCCCACTCCCTTATAATCCTCAAAGATTCTCCTGTTACGTTCCAGCCATAGGTTCCAAACCACTGCCTGCATCAGACTACCCCAGAGAATTTTGGCTTTCTTTCTACAAGACTGTACTTATGAGTTATTAAGTACAGTCTAGGAACTTGGTCACCCCCCTGATGGACGTGTTCTTCGTTTCTGTCTGTCTTCCAATGTGAGATGTGAAGAAACAAAGAAATCAGCGCAGTTTTTTGTTTTAAGCTGCAACCCTATGATTTTCAGGTGGGAGATGCTACAAAAGCTCTTGAAGCAACAAATGGAACAACACTTGAGAGGAATGGGCAAATTTTGAGAGTAGCATATGCAAAGAGCATTCTTGGTCCAGGATCTTCACAGTCAAGCAGCTTGGCAGCTGCGGCAATTGAGGCAGCCACCTTTGCGCAACAGGTTTCTCTTAAAATAATTTTATACGTTTTTTACATCTGTTTTGTTGACTTATATGATACTTCTTATATATATAAACTTTATATTAATTGTAAGCACTTGAACAACAAATATAATATTTTTAGATCACATGATTATTAGAATAATTTTTGAAGAATAATGGAAAGCAGACGTTCATGAGAGTGAAAAATGTTTTGGTTCACCACATAGATGGAAGACATTACATGTCTAGAAAGATTTCCATAACTTTAAGATGAGTAATTAAATACTCAAATACTCAAATATTTAGATATATCTGCTGTACATGGCTGCCATTTAATTAGTTGTTGTGTGGTCAGAATTTGTGTTAAAATATTATCTCATGATTAATGGAGATTCCCAGGGCCAGAGTATACTTATTTGACAATGTGGAAAAGTTGATTCTTGATTTTTTTATTACTACTTATAAAAAAGCTGATGAATAATTTATCAACAATAATAATACCACCCATACAAGGAATATATTCTAAGAGGGCTAAATTATTAGGAAGCATTAAATTCTGAGGAACTTTGTAATTTTAATTGTAATAAAAGGTAGCTGATTAAGTTTTTGTTATACATTCAAATTACTAGTTTGAGTCTTCGTAGATGAAAAATCATAAATTTTGTTAATTATACACAATCAGTTCACATCAATCTTTTCAGGCTAAAAGAATACTCAGTCCGACAATGAACTGGTTTTATGGGGTTGAATGGGTACTAAACCAACTCAGTTAAAATTAAAATAGAAAGCGAAGCTGCCTTGGTCAGTTGACCACCCTCTGCGGAAAATGCCCACCACAATAGAGGACTATGTATGAAAAAGACCTACTAGGGTGAGTAGCAGATATTTAAGCTTTTGGATTGACTAGTTTCCAAGAAAACAGAAGATAGACCATAATGATTCTTTAAAAATTTCATATTAAGTCACGACCTTGTAACCCGAGAAAAGAGAAGAGAACCATTATGCTCAATTCTTTCCGTTAGTTTGAGTTAGAGGAATTGGAAGAGGAGAAATTTATGATGTTTGGAACTGTTTTGCTGGTATTTTGTTATGTTACATTATGATATAATGGATATGCAGGGGCAATGAACAGCTTATGTGAACTAGGACAGGTTAGGTTAACTTGCCTGTGTGAGTTAGACAGGTTTGATAAACTTGTTTAGTATAATTGTATAGTGGGCTTAGGGCTGCACACAAGTACTCTCAGACATTCCGCAGATCAGATTTGGTCTCATTTTTTACTCAATAACGCAATCCCTTATTGCATCCCTTCTTGGGAAAAGATTAGTCTGTTGAAATTCAAGGTATGATGGTTGTTACTGTAGCAGGGTAACCACCCCAACTGTGTGTTGCTTTGATTATAGCTACTTTCTTTTTCTTGTTGGAGAAAAAAAAAAATCTAAAAAGAGGAGACCAGTCGCCTCTGTTTGTCTATACAACCCGTTTATTCAACAGTCTGTTGTTTTTGCTTTCTTGCATATGTCACTGTGTATTTTACTGAATCTTAGGCTCTCTTTTTTCGTATTGGTTTATTTTTTTAATTTTTTTTGTATAGTATGATTCTGTTGGTTGGGCACCAAAGGAATATAATCCAGATGACAATCAATCCACTGGGGGGGAGCAAAATGGCGGGGAGATGGCAGTACAACAAGATGGTTTGGCTCCACAATCTGGTTTTGTGTGGGATGAGGCATCTGGTTATTACTATGATGCTGCTTCTGGGTTCTACTATGATCCAAATACAGGTTCTTTTTTTAATCAATAAATACAGGTTCTTCTATTTGTATTTCATTTTCCCCCTTGTTCCATTGCATCGTACAAAGATGGTTATGAACCAACCCTTTATGATTTTTTTATTTTCTTACTTTTAAATCTTTTTGGTGGATTCACGGGACGAAAAGGTTCCGACCAAATTACATATAACATATCAAATTACTGAATTTTGATATCATTTCTGAATGCTGCAAGTTGTAGATTCTAATTTCAAACTATTTCTTGGCTGTCATATTGGATGAAGTACAAAGTTCTTTCTCCAGTATTTTGGGTTGGAGGTGATGAGGGTGGGAGAGGTATTCATGTTCTGGAAGTTGAATAGAAGGCAGGGGATGGGCACAGGTTTGGTTTGCTTGGGTTAAAGCCCAACACCAATCCAACCCTAGATGCTGGTGTAGACATAAATAACAATTTGATATTGACCAATGGACTATTGAAACCAAGGAAACCCAGCCCAAAAAAAATAGGTTAAGTAGGCTTGTGTTTGTGGTATGTGTTTGTTGACAAATGCTATAAGAAGATACCAAGGCTCAAATGTTAAACAAGACTCCATTGAGAGCCCATGTTGACGGATATAGTCTGAAGGGAATCCTATAACCAGTAGTAGACAAGAAACTCTCCTATATGAATAAAAAGATGCAAATTGTTTGAATTCAGACAGGTTAGTCGGGTTGGGGGTGATTCTGTCAGACTCCTGATCTGTTTGCCTGAATATGTTTGGTGTATTTCCCTGTTATGTTCAAACTGGAGTATCTGTTGGTCCTTCAAGGCAGTGGGTCAGTCACTTTAAAGGCAGTGGGCCAGTCAATTTCAAACTGGACTAATTTTCTGCTGTATCACATAGAGCCTTTTCCTTTTCTCCCAATAATGCTATTGCTTATAAAACTAAATTCAGGGACCAGGGAGCTCTAATAGTCATCTAATGTTTAAGTAGCTTAATATTGTGTGCTGTCATAGATGTTGTAATTGGATGAACTTATTCAATGAGTAGGTTTTAATTTGCCACTCTGTTCCTTGCCTTCACACACACACATACACTCTCTCTCTCTCTCTCTCTCTCTCTCTCTCTCTCTCTCACGCACACTCATGCGAGCACAATTTTCTAATCCATGGTTTATACTTATGTACATTTTTCAATGTAGGTCTTTACTATGATGGGAACAACGGGATTTGGTATTCATATGACCAGCAAACTCTGCAATACATTCCTTGCACTGATCAGAATGATAACAAAACTTCTGTTAATCAATCTGAGCTTTCCAAGGCATCAGATGCTTCAAGTAATAAAAAGGTAGTAATCTCTGCACCAGCTACAACCTCAACACCATTTGAGAAAGCTGCATCATTACCAGATGCCGTCCAGGCAGCTGCAGAGAAAAAAGAGAAGGAAAAGGCAAAAGAGATCAAATTGGCTTCAAAGAGCAGTATTTTGGCTAACAAGAAGAAAATGAGTAATGTGTTGACGATGTGGAAGCAGAGGAGTCACGAAGGCCAAGCAACCCGTGTAGCTCTGGATGAGAATCAGCCAAGCATATCAGCTGATGATAGACCAGTTTCTTCTGTGCAGTCTACAAAGAGTAAGTTTAAAATTGACGTGACAACCACAAAGGAGAATACTACACCCAGTTCGAGGGTTAGTACAACTGTTTCTGCTGCAGAGACTGCTGGTTTGGAGTCTCCAGTCATGCCAAGGCCTGTGAGCAACAGCATAGGGGGCACACTGATGGGAGTCATAAGGGGCTCTGGAAGAGGTGTGGTGAAATCAGATACCTCGTTTTCAGGATCATCTGGCGGAGTTTCCATTCCTTCAACTTCTGCTGCATGCATGGTATCTGCATCAACAATGGCAGATATCCCCACGGTTTTGACTCCCTTCAGAACAGATGCATCTGCATTGGGTTCTTATACACCACCTGTGGCTGCTGGGAGTGGAAAGAGAAGATTTTCTGAACTGCCAGTAGCACCTGCTTCTGCTCCTAAAGAGCCTCATACTGCATATAGGGATCGTGCAGCCGAGAGAAGGAGCTTGTATGGTTCTTCATTGTCGTTTGGAGATGATTCGTCAGATCTTGGTTTTGGGGAGTCAAGTAAGCTTTCTTAAGAATATGTTTCCGATCGGCTTGCCCCTTTTTTCTTTCTTACAAGCTCAATCTATAAATGTGCCTCAACCTAGTTCCAGTTATTAAAACCATCTATCATGCTACCTATCATACTGGTCTGCATAATTGATTGGAACATGTCAGCTAAATTTAGTTCTTCAGTACCCAAACAGGTTGTCCAAGTTGGATGAGTCATTTTTCTATTTCACAATATTTGAATTGATTTGTAAAATATCCTGTGGTTACTATTTTCTACTGTCAAGATCGAGATTCTGCATCAAGGAAGGGTTCTTTTGATTCAATGCCCTTTCCCCCTGGTGTCGGTGGAGGACGTGCGGTTGGAGATGCGAACATTGACAGTTACGAGGTGATTACAGCTGAAAAAGCAATTGATGAGAGCAATGTGGGCAACAAGATGCTTCGCAACATGGGCTGGCACGAAGGCTTGGTATCATATCCTTCTTTTGCACTTGAAGATTATTCTAAATTTTTAGCTTACCTCACTAACTTTACCTCACGAAATAAATCCCAAATCTCCCAATTGCTGAAGGTGGAGTTTAATTCTTGTACGATAATAAGAAATCTTACCAGTTGAACAAGCCAGCACCTCAAATTATATTAACTATGCATTTGCTTGAATGTTTTAAGAAATCCCCCTTGTTTCTCTGATGAAATGATTCCGCAGTTCCCTATTTTTTTTTCTATAGATCAAAAAGTGGACTTGGTAGATGTTATTTTCTTATTTTCTAACCATATATATTTTGTGGAATGTGTCTTTTTCTCCTTTTGCTATTCATCTGATCACAGGGTTTGGGAAGAGATGGAAGTGGAATGGTAGAACCAGTGCAGGCTCAGTCGGTGGAAAGGAGAGCAGGACTTGGGAGTCAACAGAAGAAGCTAGATCCTACTCTGGAGGTGCAGGCTGGAGATAGTTACAAAACACTCATTCACAAGAAGGCACTGGCCAGGTTCCGGGAGATGTCGTAAGACAATATAAGGGAACCGTTATTTTGATTTATATTTTCCTTGGAAGTAGATATAGATCAGATATCAAGCAATGGAAGCAGATGTGGAGCAAGTGGCCAATGTCGTCTATTATTGTTTATGCTTCCCTTTTTCAAAGGTCTCTTGGGGACCTTGTAAAAAATTGCGCTCTAGCACTTCATAGTGTTACATTTTTTTGTGTGAAGGATAAAACTGTACCTTTCGTCTTTCAAGTGTACATCAGTTTAGCGAATGAAAAAGAATTACTTTTAAAGAAAAACAAATACTTCGATTTACATTTTTACATAATTACTTACCAGGATACTTGCGATAAAAGAAACCAAATCCAAATCTAAACATAGAATGTGTCAAAACATCTTATCATCTCAAGTTTGTTTTAATCGTAATGGCAGGTGAACTACAAGTTCATTTGTTGAATTGGGATTCCAGTTCAGAATCCTTTTGCCTCAAGGACTCCCCAAAAGGGACTTTTACACAAGTTCATTTGTTGAATTGGGATTCTAGTTCAGAATCCTTTTGCCTCAAGGACTCCCAAAAAGGAAAGATTTTGTTCTTTCAAAAAGTTCCTCTTGTTTGTACTAAAATTTGCTTTTTTACTCATGTTTTGCCAGAAAAAGATTTTAAGGAAAGCGTTTTTGACCAGATAAAAAAAAAAGATTTTAAGGAAGCACATTGTTAAACGCCAATTCTTGTACAACTTGTGGCCAGTATTTGGCAAATACCCATTCTCTATAGAGCATGGAACCCAGGTGCTTATGGACGGCGTTTTCATCAAATCAGCTCATGAATGTCAATCAGATTCTATGGGTTCGAACAACAAATTTCGTTGCTGAGATAAAGTTGGCTCCTTTATGAAAGTTGTTCCAATGGAAGTCTAGTATAACATATGCAACTTTGGGATCACTGTGACCGTTGTAGCCCTTTCGGACTGTCACGCACTATAACATGTTTAGAGAAGGAGTTAGTTGGCTGCGAACCAACCATAGTTAATGAAGAAATATGGGTGATAAAGAAAATATTAAAATAAGGAAAGATTCTTTGACAAACTATGTTGATGTTCACATGTAAAGGAAGAAAACAATTAAATATTGTTTGTGAGAGCAAACAGAGAAAGAATAAGGAAAGAAAGAAGGAAGGAGAGCGGCAATAGGAACCAAGTCTTAGGCATCTCTGCCATGGCCAAATGTTGCCCTCAAAACATGCAAAACCTACCTTCGGCCATGAATTAAAAAAAAAATTTGCCAAATTTTGAGGGCCACATTCAGTTATTTAATTCCACTCCTGGGCCATTTGTAGTCCAGTTAGACCATTTTCAGCAGCTAAGGCTGGACTCGGGCTGGGGTTGGTTTGGGCAAAAAAGTGGTTTCCAGCAACAAAATCCAGTCTGGGCAAATGGTGGGACCTAGCAGACTGGGCTGGCCCAAGGGCAAGGCTGGCTCGAGTGCTGGCCCGAGGGCAAGGCTGATGTCAGCGTGCTGATGTCACGTCGACGTCAGCCCTACGTCCAAATTTTTTTAAATCGTCCACGTGGCAAGCTAGGCTCTCCGATCATATTTTTTCCAGCAATCCAACGGTAGCCAATGTTTGTGCAATAAAAAAATGAAAAAAAATGGATAAAAATTTAAAAAAATACCAAAAAAATTACTGATTTTTTTTTCTCTATACCTTATTTCCATTTTCAACATTTAAGTAAATGATAAATGTAAATAAGGAAGTACCCCCTATTTGGATTCAAATAAAAATACTAGAAAATCAAATTCCCATCAAATCAAAATATGAAAAATCGATTTTAGTGCAAAATACGATTTAGGCTAAAAATGATGGCTCATTAAGTCAATATATACTTCATATTAAAATTTCATAAAATCAAGTTTTCTTATTTGATGTGTAAGGAATAAAAGCCGCCAAAAATTATCTTGAGAAAATGATTATTCCGAAAAATCATTTTTCATACTTAGTCAATATTGCACCTCTGCTACAAAAATTCTGGGTTCGCCAATGTCTATAAATACCAACCAATACTCTTCACTTTTAACACCAAATCCTCATACTTTTTTTTTTTCCTATAAATACCAACCAATACAACTAATAAAATAAAATCTTATTCGAAAATATTATCCAATATGAATAGTATTGACACGTAGAAACCAAAAAATCTTATCCGAAAATATTATCCAAATTAATTGTTGAAGTAAAAAAAGTTGTGAAAAAAACAAAAAAATGAATAGTATTTGCATGGCAAGCCTAAACTGCTGGAAACACACTTTGCTGAGGGGGGCTAGGGTAGCCACTATTCACGTGAATAGTAGCTGCCCTAGGGCTCCCCCTGCCATGGCAAGGGGCTAATTGGTGGAAATGCTCTTATAGCTCAGGTTAAATTTTTTTGTGGGCCCATCGCATGTGATGTCCAAAGAAGGGAAAGTATCATGTGTGGGTGTGAGCACAGAACCTCTCGTGCAACTGTAAATTCAAAGGCTGATATTAAAAACCCGCTAACATCAGCTAGCCCTTACCTCTTTTTTTAACCTTCCAAATATTTTTAAATTTGTATTTTTTTAATATATAAAAAAAATACTTTTTATCACAAATGGTCTCTGAGGTTTGCGAAATTATCACCTTTGGTCCTTTATGTTTTTTTCTGACATTATTGGTCCCTTATGTTACACCTCACACATCAATTTAGTCCCGCCGTCACGTTCAGTCAAAATTTTCTGTTAGATTGCTGACGTGGATTAAACAATGTTTTAAATATTTTGAGTTTTATCATAAATGGTCCTTGAGGTTTATAAAATTATCAGCTTTGGTACTTTATTTATTTTTTTGTTGTTGACATTATTGGTCCTTATGTTACACCTCACACATCAATTTAATCCCATCATGAGATTTCGTTAAATATTTTTGTTAAATTGCTAACATGACACAAATGTATTGAATTACTAAACCCTAAAATTAACTGAGTAAATTCTATTACCTAACTATTTACTGAATTACTAATTTACCCTAAAATAAAATGACAAAAAATATATATTAAATTTTAAAACAAATATAATTTTAATAAGTACACTTTACTCACATATTCAACCCTAATCAAATCAATCCCTCGGATCAATTAGTAATTCATTGGGCAAGAACATAATAAAGTTAAATCTATCTCAAGGACAACAAAATAACGGCCTACAGAATTGACAACTTTTAGAACCATGTTCTCCAGACCACATTAATGTCGGCAAGTTTGCAATATCTATCTATGTATGATATCTAGCACAACACATCATGCCCAGTACCAGGAATTACACATCTAAATTTATTTCTCTTCTGTTTCATGCATGATCATGAACTTGAAGCCCTTTTGAGTACTACAACCTCTATACTCCTTATCTATCAAACTTGTTATAAACTCAATTCTCAAATGGGTTTGGTGTTGTGTGATATAGTGTATCATGGATATTTTTGATAGTTAAATAGGGTGTACTTAGTTAATTTTACTTTTTGATTTAAATATTATGATGCACTTAGATAATAGGATGTACTCAATTAATTTTGGGGTTCGTTTAGCATCACTATAAAAAAAATAGTTTTTGAAATGTTAACTTTTTTTTTTCCTTCTCTTTTTACGTTTTAAATGTATATAAAATTCTTTTTTCTTTAAAAAAAATTATAAACATATTCGAAAATTTATTAAGATTCCTTCAAAATAAGACGTGCTACATGGACATGAAAGTTTGTCAACGTACATGTGTCATATCTGGAATATTATCTCTAAATAGTAGTTTAATTAAATTAAACAATATATAGTATTGGAATGTATGTGTGTTGTACCATAGTTTTCCTCAAAATAATAAAGTATGGAGGGTCCTAAAATATAGCTTGCATGGCTGAAGATGGAAAAAAAATTTAGTCCTACGCTATTCTTTAAAAAATTAATATTTTGAAAGGCTAAAATTATAGCCATAAACTACATTTAGCCCTATAACTAGAGATGACCTTGCAAACTTCAAATGCACCACTTTACTCCTCACCCTAATACCCACATTTTAAAAAGTCTATGTGAAATCAAATTCTCCCACCTAAAGTTCAAACTCGTTGGTTGGCTTTCCTTTCGAAACAGACTCCCAGTTCAACAAAGAATCCATAGGTTCATTTCCTCTGTCAATTGGCTTGGAAACAGTAAGTGCTAAAATCTACAATAACACTTTCCGAATAATATAATCTTGTTTTCAATAGTTATCCGATGTAAACCTAACCTCTGCATTCTTGCATTCAAAGTTTTTGAGAGCTCATAATCTAGCTTGAGAGTTAAAAGTCCTTTGTTGACTGGTATTTCCTTGACTTTTGACAATCTTTTTCTGAAAATTTGTGCGAGGTTAGATTGTTGTTTTGCAATGTAGGAATTTTCCTCTCCCGAAATTGTCTTATCATGAGAAACTATACTGTTATGAAGGTCTTTGTCTATTTATACTGTTTCTCTAGCTGTTACTAAGCATGCTTCTTCCCATTTCTTGGTCGAAGGTATTTCTGTCTTTTGGTACCACTAAAGTCCACTTGTAGTTATCTCATTGGATAAAAAGTTTATATTCTCACAAATGCCCCTCATCTCTTCCAATTTCCAAAGTAGATGTTCAACAGACTCAGAAGAGACCCATTCCATCGATTCACTGGGTGAGATCTTCCACATGTATGAGGTCTCAGGTCCAGCTCCAAGCTAGGATTGTAATTAATTTGATCAAATAACTAGAACGGAGCATTTATCTGGAAAAAATAACAACAGAATCATTTCTCTGGGAAGAACTAGTCAAAAAATTTCATCATATCCCTTCTAAGATCGTTCTATTTCGTCTGGTATTTCGTAGGCAGAAACGATATATAACGTAGAGAATACATAAAAGAGACCTTCAAAGGACCAGGGTCCAGCTCCAAGCTTGCTAGGAGTGGGTATAAGCAGATCCACGATCTCGTTTCTAGAGACTGGAAAGATAAAAATGACATAATTTGCAAATATTATGTCAGGTGATAGTGTTTCTCCAAAAGAGAAGGCATGCATCTCAACATTACTAAAAATGAAAAAACAACAGCCAGAAACAAACATTCCAGGAAGCTCATGCTTTATCAAAAATATTGGATCACTCTAGTGCGCCATGCATTCTCCAAAGACTTGGTTGGCTACCAACTATGAGTCACAGTAAAACATTTAAAAATGACAAAATATGAAAATTTAATCTTATCAAGAGATTTCAAAATCGACTAACGAAATAAAATGAAAATGTCATTGACATCGAAATTTATAAAACCGTTCACCACATTAACCCAAGGTGACTTCTTTATACACATACAATTATACTATTTTAACACATACAATTATACTAATTAAGGGTAAGAAGGGAACACAAAGCCCAAACAATATTTGTACGCTTATGTTACATTGTAGTTGTTGAATCTTTAGCTTTATTATTTAAACTTAATTTAATCATCATAATGGCTTGAAGAAATTTTCATATCACCTTGCACTAAAATGGGGAAATTTGAAAAACCCAGAGGCTGCCTTGACCAAAGACCAGAATTGCTAGCGCGACCAGAGAGCAGCTACGGCGAGGCGGCTTGTCACCAGTCTTGTCCTCCATGTGGGTGGCCAACAAACGTTGGCTTTAAGCAATTGACCGACCACTAGTATCCATGAATAATAACTCAAGGTTGATGTTTACTTATATCATTGTATAGCATCTATATATACTTAAATGTTAAATATACAGTTATTTCCATTTGATTACCTATTTCACAAAAAGGCTACTTACAATATAGGAGCCAGTAGCCAACTAAGAAGTATACTATTCATTTCCGGAAGTGAATATTCACAACTGATGGCTGCAACGACAAATTCTGCTGAATAGAGAGAGCAAGAGGCAAAAATGGATGAAAAATAAATGAAGAAATCTTTTTTGTTCGACTGTCTGTGCTACCAGCTTCTGGACCTATTGAAAAACCCAGAGGATCATTTATGTGCTTAGTTTAAAAAGTCAATTAAGCAAACACACAACACACATGATCAACCAAATCAGAAAACAACAGTTTCGATGACATGATTAACATTCCTATATCAAATTAGCCAAATTGAAAATAATTCAGCCGTTCAACTATTGTCACAATCATTCCAGTGAATCATCAGAAGCAGTGTTCATCTATTTATCTTATCAATTGGATGACTCAATGGTTTATGATTTGGATGATCCTTAAATGGAAACCTAAAAATGCATGGTTTCAAAGATTTGATCACATTGCAAGCTGCACCTCACATGTGGCCGTTAAGTCAAATCCTCAACTTAGGTTTTTCAATCAATCACCAATGTGTGTGTGTTTGTGTGTATATATGGGTCAGGTTCAAGGTATGCACAAAAGGCCATATTTTTTTACACACTTTCTCAACCTTCACATCTTTTATCATCCAATGGATAGAAATGCATCTCACACAACAAATAACTTCATTATTTTCTCTCTTCGTTTATTTGTTGCACACTTGACGAGGTGGGGCATTTAGTCTCTCTCATTAAATGTGGTGTCTCATTCTTCTAGATTATTTTGTTTCCGTTTAATTCTGAAACGAAGCACTAAACTTCATCTGGTTTCTTCTCTCCTATTTAAATCAAACTTTTTTGTACTCTAGCCGGAAATCATGCATTAGCAGAGTTTGTCACTCTCATCAAACTTTACAAATTCAGCCTCCAGTAGAGAACCAAACTTCCCGTATCAGAGTGGCATCACATTCAGAAAAAGATTGAGTTGGAGGAAGAGGAAACTGTCATTTTTCCGTAATTTTTTTCAAACCCACAGTTTATTTTGAGGAAGTGAAATAAATCCGCTCAAGTTTTTAGATATGTTAATGAAATTAACCGGGTAGATGGGTTAAATTGTACGTGTGAATTTTTAAAGTGCAAGGGTGAGTAAGTCATGAGCTACAAAATGGAATAAGTAGCGTTCAGGTTTTGAGATGGAGGAAGCAGTGTAGACAGACCAACTTTTGGTTTTACATTTGTTTTTTTTTCTAATTTAATTTTGTCTTATTATTTTTTTTAAAAATTCAATCATGGGGAGAGGAGAGAGTGTAGGAGAAAAAATGGTGAGACAGAAGAGGTTTCCTTTTGGGTAAGAACTGAGAAGAGTTTTATTTTCTGTCAGTTTGCAGAGAGGAAAAGAATTTGTAAGGAAGAAGAACACATCACATCTAAAGTGGAAAGATTGACCAATATTGAATAATGTGCAGTAAAATATTTTTTAATCTTCAGGATTGGTGGAGAGAGGGAAGAGATAAGAGAATAAGAATTGAAGCACACTTTTTATTATTGTAAGGTTCAAGATATATTAATTTCTTTGAATGTGTTTAAATCTAATGGCTTAAAATGTATAATTTGTGTTAAAAATGTATGTCCCCCCGATCCTGGCCCTATATACGTATACATGTATATATGTGCGTGCATGTATACATATAAATAACAATACTGGTAAATGATAGATACCTGTCTTGATTTTAAATTTCAGCGTATTTGGTGGCCTTCTTAAGATGAACTTGATGGGATGGTCTGTTGACTGTCTATGCCGATCAGTCGCAGAAATCAACTGCACCAGAAACACATTTGAAATTGTGAAACCTTAGTAGAGGGGGTTGAATTGACAAAACTGATTTTCCCATAAGGTATCAAAATGCATTGTGTCACATTCAGGAGAGAACCACACAAGAATAAGCGGGTGTGCTCACCCGTCTACTTTTCTAAATTTTCAATTGTTTCGACTGGGTGTGCGTTACATGTCAACAAACGGGGCTCCTGAGAAACCCTACGATTTTGGGAGGCAAGAAACTCTAGCAAATAGCTGGACACAGCCTTGAAGAATCTAACCCTAGACAACGTGGGAACAAACCACGGGCCTGACCACTAGCCTAAACCCTCGCAGGTTATATCACAGTTCAAAAAAAGTTTCTTTGATTATTTTGATTGATTTGATTTGAGCACACAGCATAAGCAATTCACATGACTACACAAAAACCAAACATAGAACCTGTACTCAAACCTGCCACAAACAGTCAACTATAAAATTTGTGATGTGGAAATAGCTTTCCTTACAAATGGATTCAAAAATATCCAATTACATAAAGGTAGAATATATAACGCGATGTCATTTAAATTTTGCACAGGACAAACCACAAACCAAAACTCCATCAGATGCAATTTGATGCAAGAAGATTGGTCTTATTGATGTTTCTGTAGATATGTTTTTATAAACGTTTTCCAATGTTTAAAAGATTAAATTAGTTTATTTGGTCAACTTTGGACTGCGTAGGTTTTCTCTTGCTAAAGATAACTGGAGCATACACATAAAAAGACTATATTCCTCAGCTTAATGCAAACAAAGCAGTTCATGGAATGGGAAATTTTTAGTTTCTGAATCAAACCTTTTCATCAAAGCGAAAAAGAGATTGGTCAAAGTAGGGAGAAGGGCTCTGCGACTGACAACTAAAAGGCAAAGAAACTAGCATCTTCTTCACAAACTGCAGGATCATAAACTGATTAAATGTGAGGTTTGGGCACATAGATAAATACAGAATGCAACCACAACATTAACAAATAAACCGTGTTATCATGCCTTAATGATACAAAAGTAACTGGAAGCATTGCTATGAGGTTTGGGCACAGAAGATAACCATACTGATAAATAAACCTTGCTATCATGCCTTAATGATGCAAAAGTAACAGGTAGCATTGCTGTATAAGATATGCATGTAACTAATTCTGATAGTGAAACTTCACCTGCAAAGAACTACTTGCTTTATTTTTAGCACTTCTTAGTTGCTCCCGAGCATGCATGTTATTTGAGTGGGATGAAATGAAATTCAAATACAACGAATTTCTTGATGTTGCATGAAAGTGATCGCAGAATTGCTCAAACAGGAGATAAAGCTCATCTGCCGTATTCTACAAGGAAAAATGTCAAATAAAGCAAGGTCTTGTTTTGATCTGTGAAAACAGAAGAAAGAAATTGAAAAGAAACAGAAAACAATTGTCACAAAATTACCTGATAAAAAGCTGCGATTTCAGTTGTCTCCATGTTATATACCGCAAAAAAGGCTGGGTGCTGATCAGCATTACGTGATACCTGCTCCAACGATACCAAAAAAAAAAAAAAAACCAAAATTATGAAGTATTCAATCCAATCAGCACAAAGCCCATTGAGCACAAGAAAGCAAACTCTGCGAAACCCACATTAATACTGATAATGTTTGTTAGTTTACCACTATCCCAAAAGCTTAAGCTGTTGTGATCTGTGCCAGCATTTGTACAAAAGGCACATGTTAAAGATATCTTGTGACATTTGTGCAGTGGGAACATGTCAAAGACTACAAATGAAGAATCTTGGAGCAAGATTCATATTTTCCAGAGTGACACCAAACATCTACAACTAAATATAAAAAATACCAGAGTGACCAAAAATCTACAACTAAATATAAAGAATCTTGGTCAAATTCAGATGTCAACTCTGTTGAACAAATGGTACAACTACAATGGATAGGGTGACTCATTCCTGAAAGCATCTGGGTTCAATACGACAGAGTAATTTATCCCCTCTCCACCCTATCACAGATGGAGGATTAAATTATGTGATCAAAGAGTGTCCAAACATGAAGTTTATATTTCTTAGAACGAGTATGATATGAACGTAATGCTAGAAAGAAGTCTCACCCCTCCATCTACACTACCAAACTTTATTAGCAGGTGGTGCCGGTCCAAGAATTGTACCTGTCCAAGAGTTGTGTACAAACTTGTTACATGTCATATTTGGTGCGCATTATCAGATTGCCTGTTATATGGAGCAGTGAAGATTATGCAAGTGATTGCAGAAGTCTCATACTATATACATCTACATTTTAAAGAAAAATAATGCAAGCCTTACCTTCCAGATCACCAAGTCAACATAGTCTTGGAAATGGAAATAGAACTTCTTCTTCAGGGATTGGACCCTCTGGAGTGAAAAAGTCATAAAAGTTAGATTAATTACATTAAAAACATTTATTGCAAAACATACAAATAAACTGATTGCATAAGAGCTAATGACAAACAAAAAATAATGCACATAGGCAAGAACAAATAAATGTTCCAATTGAAGCATAATATCAAGTAATTCAAAACACATAAATGCCTGGTGCAAGATTTTCATTTGGGTTGGATGCTTAAACATCATATTAAATAGTTGTGCTTCCATCTTAATGATTTTCTGTCTATCATATAACCCAGATCTTTTAAGGGATTGGCACTGTTGTCTGCATGGGATGGTGGCACATTTAGGTTCATGGTACAGCTTTAGGAATGTGATATGCTTTTGTTTCCTGGTAATTGATATGCTCCAGTGCCTTGTACTAGCTAGGTTATGGGGCATACTTAGGTTACTATTTAAGATAGTGTTTCACTTTGGATTACTTATTGTTCAGATCATTTCTGCACAATCTGGAAGTAGATCAGTACATGCGTGCCTGAGAGCATAAATACTTACAGGCAAGCACAAAAACGCTAAATATCTTTCCACCTAAATTTGAATTTTCTGTGCCAAAAAGTAGGCTAATATTCATACAATTCTATTTTATAAAAACTACACACATAAAGTGTACCATATCCACATAGCCCAAGAGCTTACTAAGAGAATGAAAATGGTTTCAGAAAATGCCGGTAAACAAACATTAATGTAAATCACATCTGCTGCAACCCCATCGAAAAGATATTCCAAAGTGATGTGTTGCAGCAGCTTGGAAAACATATTCCAAAGTGCCATGGCAAGATAAAGCATTTAAATAACAATGAACCATAGAATGACAGAGATAACCAACCAATGCCTGATCTGGTTCTTCATTCCATATTCCTCTAAATATGAAAGAGAGCAACCGCTGTTTGATTCCACTAAGAAAGCAATAGTCTGATGAAGGCTCACTCTGATGTAAACCATTCTCAACAGGATTCTCAGGCAGTTGATGCAGTTTACCTTTTTCATGACTAAGCATACTCTGCCATCAATCAAAAGTTGATTTGTCAATCAAATGCTCGACATATTAAACATTAAAAAGAATTTCTAATCACCAAACTTTGTCAATTTCATGATAAAGGAGGAAAAATCAGCATTAGTTACTAAACTGTGTGGATGATTAAATGAAAAGGCAAGGAAAATGTGGGTTAGGCTGTAGAGATCCTTATTTAGTGGTCCGGGTACAGTTAGGATGGCAGAGTTTTCGGTCTCAGGAGCATATTGCTCTGATGAAGTGTTGGGAATAGAGCAAGATAGGAAAAAACAATCTTCTTATTATCCACCGCGTTAGAGTATAACACACAGGTGTTTATACAGAATCCAGGACATAAAATCTGCTCTAAAATTAGCCTATAATCAAGCTTAACAAATAAGCCTTCAATTATGACTTCAAGCTTAGACCAAAATCAATCTCCCAGCTGTAAACCGCCTATAATAACGGCACACAATAGCCACAAACAGAATGGAAAACTAAGTTTTGAACCTGTAGTACAAATTTATGTTGCCTTCAATTATTACTTCATTATTGCTATTTTTAGCAAAACACAACACAAGTCTTCATCAACAACAAATTCAGAGTTTCTATAGATTGATCCTATTAGACAAGATATTAGCAAATTCCATTAATCCAAGTCTCAGTAAAGGCTTGAAATATATGCCACTAACCTGAGTGCTTGAATTGAGAAAAAGCTCATCATCTTCACGACAAAATGTCCCAATTGCTCGTATGTCAACAAGGTTCCCAGAGTCCCTGATTTGCAGTATGTGTATTGTTTGATAGCGAATTGACACAATTGCCAGTAAATCATCATACAAGAAGACACCCATGTTATGGGCCAGGTTAATAAAATCGTTGTGAAAGCACTTCTGATCCAGAACAACTCCATCTTCCAATCTAAGCATCAGAAGGATTATCAAACTAATAAGTAACACATAGACTAAGCTTCCAAAAACACCCAATAACATTTCACTTTCATAAGTTCTCTGTTAAATTATAATCTATACAAGAAAAAAACAACAGCAGACCTCAAGAGGTGAAAAGTTATCTTTTCTATTGAGGGGACTCCCTGAACAGCTCCTCCAACAGGCGCATCATGATTTTGTGTAGTAGAAGTAGCAAATAGTCCAAATTGGTTACTCTCCATGTAAAGAAAAAAGTCCTTGCATATAAGCTCATTGCTAGAAGCAAGTGATACACAGTACAGTTGGCTGAAGAAGCTCTCAAACCTCTTTGCTTTTGGGGGAAGATCATTAGTATCGCATTCTTCCTTGCATGAATATGAAAGCCACGTTGGTCTATAAACAATCAGATCCTGATGATTTCTACTGAAACATATGAGGTATTGACCATCCTCAGTGATTTTACGGTATAGATGGTCTGGGCACTCAACTTCATATATGGTACAATTAGGGACTAAATTCTCGTAAAATCGCCTGGTATGGTGAACCTGCAAGCATTAGCATTACAGGTAGTACTCAGGATTCTGTAGTGTATGAACAGAATATTGCAACATTTTTTACCATTCCACTTCAGTCCCCTATTCATTTCTAGATATTCTAAGTTTTATATAAACATGTCATAAGAGATAGAAAAAGAAGAAAAGATAAATTGACATGAAGTTAGAGATAAAGATCACCACAGAGGCAAGACCTTGGCTTTCTGGAAAAAATGAAGATATACATAGGAAAGAACAAAAATTTTCTAATTCTACTGAACAGGAAGCGGAAAAATATATTAAACAACCCAGAAAAATCAAACAAGCAACAAAAAACAGTAGATAAATAAATAAATAAAAGCCTGAAGCACTAAGTAGTTGTCCATGCAGCTTTATATTAATCATAACATAATAACAGTAACAAGAGGTAAAGAGTAACAAGAAGGTACACTAGTGCCAGGAGCAACAGTGGAAATTTGGCGGTCGAAAATCCTGGCAGCAATATTGTGTCTTCTAAACATTACTATTGATGACTTCTACTGAAGCTGGAAGCTGAAGCTCAATTGATATTCTATCTACAAACAATTACTTACTTATTAGAAAAGAGAAAATGCTTCTATTAATTGAAAATGGAGAGACATGAGAATTTATTACAGATCTAGGTTTCCGAAGGCGTTGCCTAGGTGCTCGTCGGAGCTCAGGCGTTCCGTTATTTAGCTGTTTGCACGCTTAGCATTTGCGTCGGCGGCGAGCTTCAGTGCCGCTTTGTGGCTCTGTGAGGCGCATCTGCGCGAGGAAGAAGAAGGCCACGCGTCGTTTTGAGGTGCTGCTGAGTTTATCTTCTAACACGCTGCCCCTGTCTGATTATTATTATTTCTTTAAAGAACGCTGCCACTACTTTAAAAGAAACGCTGCGTTTTATGAGCAGCAAAATGTTTTTTTGTTTTTTTGTTTAGCAGTCTAACTTAGCCGTAATCCCCTCTCTCTTCCCCGATAATACATTCAATTTGAGAATTCTCCCCAACCATAGGCTGCAAGTAGGGGTACAAGTTGTATTGGAAATTCCAATTCAAAAATTTCTGATTTTGGCAAGTTCAAATCAATTCCGACATTCGAAAGTTCTTAAATCTGAAAATTCAAAAAGAAATTTGATTGGAATTGAAATGTATTTTAAGATTCTGAATTCCAAAATATATCAAGGGTTCAAGCTTAGACTATATATAATGACTAGTTTTATGTTGAATTTGAAATGACTTAATGGTCAAATAGACACAGACGAGCTAGTTCATAAAGGATAACAACATATAAGTGATAGTATGTAATAGTTTTTCGAGTTTTCACGTATGATTATTCAATTTTAACCTTTCAAATAGTTAGATATGTTTAAAAATTTCAATGATTTTCCAAAAATATGCAAGTTTCGAAATTTTCCACAAATTCCGAAAATTCCAAGTTTTCCAAATTGGAATAGATGTTGAAATTTTGAAATTTTTTGAAACGGAAATGGAAAAGAATTTTCATTGAAATTTTTTTTAGAATGGAATTGGAATCCCCTTATTCTGGTATGATCCATCTGAAAATCAGCCCTAGCTGCAAGTCAGCCATTCTATTCATCTATAACTCTTCACCTCGAAGCTCCACTTCAGTTTAAGCATATCTCTGCTTCAGTTATATATATATATATATATAATTATTTGTTATTGATTATATGTCTAGATTATTTTTAATTTTTCAATTTATTGCTTATCCCATTTCGTATATGTGATAGAGTAGAAATTATACATGCATGCATTGTTGATACAAAATATCCATTAGGCTTGCCAAAAAGAACCCAAGAAATAGGCATGGGCATGGTCTGGTTCGATGTTGTATTCCTTCTAAGTGCCAATATATGGTTAGTATAGTGGTACAAGTAAGGGTGTCAAACCATAGGGACTAATTAGACCTCTATAAATTACTAGCTTTGAAAGAACCCTAACTAAAAAATGAAAGTGACATATTGAAAGTAGTTTTTGTGTTGTAAATGAAAAATAACTTAGAATGCAAGAAAAATGTAGCAGTGAATGATATATTGATGTAGAAAGAATAGGGATGAGACGAGGGATTTCGAATTCACCATTGCAAAACCAATTCCATGTTTATAAAGTAAAACTGTATTCAACTACCAACCTGTTTCCAGAGTTCGTTTTACATATACATGATTTGTCATATGATGTGTGGTTTTGATCAAATTCTCCTAATCTGCAACCTAATTGGGATGTTCAACTTTGGTTCCAAGTTAAGAGTCATTAGCATGCAAGAAAACGTTAAAGAACCAAAGAAAATACACGGCAGGATGTTTGCATAACCTTGTCCATATAATATGTAGGCAACCCTAATGGTGATCAAACATTAAAATTGACAAACAAATTTAATAATAGATTCAGTGAATGAAACAAGAAGCAAATTGATGAACTGAATACTTTAACTTAGAAACATGGATTGATGTTGCAAGGCTACATCGAAATCCCTAGTTATGAATTTAGTTACACATCATGTTCACAGAGATTAAAAAGAAAATAAACAACATGAGTGAAAATAAATTCAAGAGAGGAAACCCTTGAACCAATTTTGATGTTAAACTTCTACAAGAACAACCTGCTGCAATGAGTCCTGATGGTGGAAATATATGGAATGGCTAGGGTTTAAGTGTGCATGAAAGGAGAGAAAAACAAAAAAGGTGTAGGGTTGTGAAATTCGCCCAGAATAAATAGGGTCTGTAAAAGTGGCTAAAAGGCAAGTTTTTATAGGGTAAAAGAGGCTGCAAGATATTCCAAAGAGATCCTAACAAATTAGCCTTTATTTTGCACATTTTTGCCTTATTTGCACCTCCAAACCAAGCTAGAAATCCCCATTGCTTTTTCATTCTGCTCTTAGTCTTCAAACAAGCCAGATTCGCCTTGGATTCTTTATTTGGACTTCAAAACATGTCACGAAACTTGTTTCCACGTTTGAATAAGGGTCAGCTCCAAAAATAACATGTTTTCATTTCTTTTGCCTTCAACTTGATCCTAAAGTAGATGCAACTGCATACTAACACAAAATAGGGTAAAATGCAACAAGTTTAACTCAAAAACATAACAAATAGACTAGAAATGGATTATATAAATGTATAAATATATGAGTTATCATTCAGCCCGGTTCTCAGCCAAATTTAGAACTAGAATCGTACTGTTCATCTGGTTAGGTCCGGTTCGATTGTGATGAAAAATTAATTATTTAACCAAACCAACCCGGATCAGTTCAGATTATGTTCGATTGCGGTTTTCCCGATTTGGACAGGCAAACAATCCCAGCTCAGTTTTTTTTTTCTTCAAACTTCTCCATCAAACAATCATCTTCACAGGTTCCTCATTAGTCATTTCTCGGCGCATGGTTGAAGGGAAAAAAAACCCAAAATTAGATTTTAGTAAATAAATAAAAAATCTTGCAGCTTCTCTTACTGCATTTTTCCAGCAACAAATCCAACAAAATGAAAAACAAATCCTCCAACCTATCGAGCAAAATAGATCTAGCAAAACAAAAAGAGAAATCAGACAAAGAGGAGAGGAGAGGAGAGGAAGAGGAGAAGACGAGAAGAAGAAGTTGAGGCTAGGTTTTCTTCAGGAGAGAGAGAGAGAGAGAGAGAGAGAGAGAGAGAGAGAGAGAGAAGAAGAAGAAGAAGAAGGATAGTTTAAAAAACAAAAAAAAAAAGGAGAAAGAAGAAAAGAGAGAGAGAGCGTGGACACAAGGAAGGGAGAAAAGAAAGAAGAAGGAAAAAAAAAGAGAAGAAGAAGAAGAGAGGGATAGAAAAACAAAAACAAAAAAAAGGAAGAAGAAGAAGAGTGAGATAGTGTCGGCAGTGAAGAAAGAAGAAATGAGAGAGAGAGAGAGAGAGAGAGAGAGAGAGAGAGAGAGAGAGAGAGAGAGAGAGAGAAACAAGAGGGGAAAGAAAGAATAAGAGAGAAGAAATGAGAGGAAAGAAATAAGAGAGAGGAGGAGGTGGAGAGAATTGAGAGAGAGAGAGAGAGGAGTGAGAAATGAGAAACATAAAATATTGATTTGATTAATTATGGCATAAGGAACATACCAAAATAAACAACTCACAAAAAGTAAGAAAAGAGCCGTTAAGTCTGTCATACAAGAGAAAGAACCCTTCTCTCTTCCTAACACATCACACCACACATGCACTATACAACCACCCAACTTGCTTTATTAATATCAATTCTTTTTTATGCGCAAGACATATAATCCCATGAATCATAGAGCCCCACGTGTAAATAAAATAATAAGAATATATATTTAATATGGCCGGTCCAGTTTGGTTTTTAGGTGAATAAAATCGAAATTGGAACTAATTTGAACTGGTCTGGTTCGGTTTTTTCAATGGATGTTGACTTTTTTGTCAATTCTTTTTTTTTTTTTGTTTTTTACGGCCCTGTTCGACTCAATTGTTCAATTTTGCGGTTTATACGCCCACACCTACTCGAAAATAAAGCCAAAATTACATGAGGAAGTAATTGAGCTCAAATGGCTAAAGGTCAGCCCCAGATACCTTACTTATGTTAGACAAATCTTATCTACTTGTTCAAATTCAAACTCTATAACAGGTGTGGATAAGGAGTCTTAGTCTGTGTGGGCTTCTTCAGTTGTAATCTGATATGGTTTCTGTTTGTATTTCAAATGTATGATTTTTGGCTCCCACGTATATAGGGATATGATGTAATCTTTGTAACTGATACATTTGTTTTGCTAATATAAATAGGTAATCCGTCATGTTGATGGAGATAAGCCCATCAAACAAATCTTGAGTTCTCTATTGTTTTTCATTGTATCCAGAGCCTTCAGTCTCAGGGCTTGAAATTTAGACTGAAATTTATTTCCACACTTGTTTCAAACTTATGGCAACCAACAATTCTTACACCAGCAATGTTGTATTTGCTCCTTACATACCCATCATCGTCAACATCAAACTGGATCGATCTAACTATCCATTATGGCTAGCTTAGATTGTTCCTCTTTTGAGAAGTCGGGATCTTATATCGTTCGTTGATGGCACCAGTGAATGTCCTCCTAAGAATGTTGCTAGGAGTACTGCTGTGAATCTTGCCTACTCCACCTAGGTTCAACAGGATCAACTGATCCTTAGTTGGATCAATAGCTCTCTGACTTCATCTGTTCTCTCTACCATGTTAAGAAATTAGACTTCTCGCACAACTTGGCAAGTTTTGGAGCACAGATATGCCTCTGCCTCTTATAATAGAATATTGCACCTACGTAATGAGTTTCTTCGAACCATGAGGGGTGATTTGTCCATGAGTGACTACCTTGATCACATGAATGCTATTGGTGACAACCTGGCTCTTTCTGGAAGGCCAGTAGAAAATGATGAACTTGTCCAGATTATTATGAATAATCTCGAACCAGCCTATGAAATGATCGTGAGTGCAGTGCAAGCTCATGATACTCCAATCACACGTGACACCCTTGAAGCTCTTCTTCTGAAGACTGAGTGATGAATGGCAGAGCAAACTATTCCTATGCCAGAGAATAGACCTACGACTTTTGTTACTGCTCGTGGACATGGTGGTTATCAAGGACGTGGGCATGGTGCTACACCACCCACTCGTGGTATTGATTACAATGAGACCTTTAGTCCAGTTATGAAACATAATATTATTCACTTGGTTCTAAGTTTGGCAATCTCAAATAAATGGCCAGTACTATTTGCATGGTTTCCTAACAGAAGAAGTGTATGTGCGACAACTTACCAGATTTATTGATTTGCAGCTTCCACAACATGTGTGCAAGTTGCAATGCAATCTCTATGGGTTGAAACAATCTCCCAGAGCTTGGTTTCAACAGTTTTTTGACTATTTACTTGAACTTGGTTTCCAAGAATCAAAGTATGATTATTTCTGTTTGTTTACAATCAAAAGGGCATCTATTTGATTATGTTAATATATGTTGATGATATTTTGGTGACGGACTGTTGAAGGAAAATGTGAACCTCTCAACATAATTTCACCACCACTAATTAAATAATAGGGTTTTATTATTTTAGGTTCAACTCATTCGAGACGCAGTGTCTCTTAATTACAATCTCTTTCTTCAAGGGAACACCCTTTGATTCCATCATAAAGAAACAGAATGTGTGTGTTTGGTTCTGCGGCTGCCTCTAAGTCCAACCTCAGGGTGCCTATGTATCCCTTGCGGGAATCAAGACACTCGTAGTTCAAAGAATTGCAATGAATAAATGACTCATCGCAAAAGGAAGAATTTGAATGAATTTGATTGAGGATTGTTTGAGTGAATTTAGCTGAATAAACCAGAGATTCGATACGAAATTGTGTTTGGGGGGCGAATTTGGTTAAGAATAAACCAGGGATTCTGTTTGGAGATTTGGGTGGTTGCATCTTGTAGGGGGCCTTTTCTCCCGGCAGCTGTAAATGGGCTGGGCTGCCGTGAAGGGCAGACTGATGGAATTATCCCCCTTGTCTGAATTCGAAAATTAAGCCCCGAAAATACTTCGAAAGGACAGCGGAGCCTTAGGAAGTATTTTGGTTATCTTCACCAACCAAAATAATGACAGCTTACAGGTAATTTCTTCATGCTTACAGATAAACTTTCAGCTCAGCGTGAGTGGCATGTGGCATGGAAGCAAAATCAACATGGGTTTAGCACTGATGGGAAATTTAGGCTTTCTTAAGGGGGGAAGGGGAAGTGTTAAGGTGAGAAAAGAGAGATTTGTAGGAGATTTGGCTAGGAAGAAAGAAATGAAGAACAATGCTATTCTGACAGCTTGACAGATACGCTGTCTGCCAGAAGAGAAGAATGGAGAAGAGGGTGAACAGTGCACGAAATTGTTGGGTTTTTGCAAGTTAGAGAGAAACATTGCTCTCTAGGCGTGGGTTTTGGTTGAGTTTTGTTGGGTGGAAGAGGCCTCATTTTATAGCCGCTGGAAACCATCACTTCCTAATAAATCTTAATGGCTTCTACCCATTTTGGCCAAGCTTTTCCCTTCCTTTCTCATCTCCTTCCTTGACTTTTCCCTTCTTGATGAAATCCATTCTGCCTATTTGCACCAGATCAGAGTTTGGAGCTCAAGGCCTCTTTTTCCCGCTGCTGTCTCTATGGGAGACTTCCATTCCCAGCCATCTCTTTTATCGCTTTCTTCCTTTTTTTTCCATGGCTAAGTCTGATGAGGAAAGGAGCTGGGATATATATGCTGGTTCAAAGGGTGCTTTTTTCTCTTTGCTAATATCCCCTGGTTCCTTGGATGTTTTAGCTTTGAAACTTGCTCCCTCCATGTGCTGGAACCTCCCAGCAGCTTTGTTCAATGATCCTGCAGACTTTCTCAATGTGGCTTCTATTTTCAAGCAAAGGGCTGAGGTTTTTTGTGGCTTATTTTAGGGTTTTGTATGGGCCCAGGTGGCTCCTTGAGCAAGTGGGTTATTTTTGTTAAACATTGGGCTTTTTGGTTGTGTCAATAGGCCATTTTGCTTGGGCTATTGGGCTATTTTTTCTCTTTTGTGCTCACCCACATGTTTGGGCCTAAGAAATGGGCCTGAGTCTCGAGGCTCCCAAGCAACCCGAGACCTTCCATTTCTCGGCCCATCAATGGGCCCCATGTTGATTCATTACCATCCATACCACAACCCACTCAAGCAAGCCCCGGGCATTTGAGTGGCTTGGGCCCACTTAGTCTTGTAGCGTGGTTAGGTGTGAGATAACGATTTTGTGCTTGGCATGGCATGTCGCTTGTCATGTTTTAATTTTATCGTCCTTGGGAAGGACTGCGATGTTTAATTTCGGCATGGGCTTGTAGAGCCGGTATATTTTATCTCAACCCCTAGCATAGCGAATTTATTTAGCATGGCACGTGAACTACAACTCGCATGTGGCGGGTTTTCGTGTACTCTGCTTTACACTTTTTCTTAATGGAGTGTCGTTTTGGGCTGATAATTTATTCGGGCCCAACCATGAATTTTTTGGGTCTCAACACATCTAGATTGATTCTCTAGATTGCCTACGTACTCTTTCGAAGGGATCAAACCAACGTAGTTCGGAATTGATTTATGTGGAGATAAATATTTGATTTGTGGGAATTTGGTTGATATAACCAGTGATTCAAATTTGATTGCGGTTGCGTCTATTAGGATGCTAGACTGCCTACGTACCCTTGATGGGATCAAACCAGCATAGTTCTAAAATTTGAAAATTAATGGGTAAGTGTGGCTCAATAATTTATAATTTGTCTTTGAAACAATTTGGAGATTTTCATAGGTAGATGACCTATGGGAAAAATTGAAAATTAATGAGTAAGTGTGGCCCACTAATTGAGAATTTGTGTTTGAGAGATTTGAATTTAATAGAAAAATTGGAAATTAATGGATGAGTGTAGCCCACTAATTGAGAGTTTGTGTTTTGAGATTCAAATTTAATCTCATTGGAATTTTCTTGGGTAGATGACCCATGGGAAAAATTATAAATTAATGGGTAAGTGTGGCCCACCAATTGAAAATTTGTGTTTTGAGATTTAAATTTAATCTCATTGGAATTTTCATGGGTAGAAGACCCATGGGAAAATTGGATGGTTTTGTACCATTTTTCTTTTTGTCAATGTCCAAGAAAAATAATGAGCAATTTTGATTAACCCACTAATTTTCTAAAGTTGAATTTTTAAATTGATCCATGAACCATATAATAGGCAATTTGGGCCTCTATAAATTTAATGAGTAATTATTTAGATCACTCATTAAATACTATGGGCTTTTGAGAATTAATGGGCAATTATTTTGGACAGCCCATTATTCTATTTCGGGCATTTGATATTTGTTGTCAGTTAGCCCACGAGCAAGGAGTCCACGAAAAGCTTTGGTCCAGCAGTTGATTGAAGCAACCTGAAAGCTATCACAATTGGTACAGAACCTTTGCAAGCAAAAGGAGAAAACTGCCGCAAGCTATGAAGGAGTACTAGCCCCTTTTTATATTTTGTTTCTGTACTTATTTTTCTTTTAGCTGACATCTTTCCTTTCTTCTTTGATGTCCTATTAGTCTTCAACCTTTTAGTCAAACAAAGTGGCGTACAACCACTTCACTTTTCTTTTCTTTCTTTTTTTATGGCATCTTTTTTTCTTCTTTGTTTTTTTTGCTTTTTGCTCCTATAAACGTGGCTGTCCCTTTTCTTCATTGTTTTTGTTTGTTGTAGCCAATTTTTTTGTTTTGTTGGTGCACAGACGAAAGCCTCCTTACACATGGCTTTTCTTATTTTTAAGGCTTTTTATCACAAATGGTCCTTCACGTTTACGAAATTATCACGAATGGTCCTTGAGGTTTTTTTGTGACACTAATAATCCTTAACGTTTGGACTTTTTATCACAAATGGTCCCTACCGTCATAAATTCTGTTAAGTGTCTGAGGCGGAAAATAAGTGGAACCCACATGTCCAATCACATCGTGACATGTGGATTAAATAATAAATAAATATTTTTTTTTTATGAAAATCCATTAAAAAACCATTTAGCCTCTCTCTCTCTCTCCCCGTCTCTCTCTCTTTTCCTCTGCCCTCTCTCCTCCCTGTGCTTTCCCTCTCCCTCTGTTTTTTTGTTGCCTCTACAACCCAACCACCCCATGCCCACCCGCTTCACTCAAGCTATTAGGTTTTGGTCTGCAGCATTCTTATGTTGTGTATCCACCTGAAGCGCTGAGACCTCCGTCACCAGAGGAAATGAGAGAGATGGCGCGAGAAGTAGCTAGGAAAAAAATGCCCGTCGATGCTTTGTTTGGGGTTCTTTTCTTTTGTAACTTGTAAGTGCCTGCTATAGAGAAAACAAAAAAATTCTGTGTTTTGCATTTAGATTTCAGTCGAAATAATGGTGAGGCCAAGTGGGTTTTATTTCAAGTTCAAGTGTGGCCTTGTAATATTCCACAATCCTACTTAAATTTTCAAATCTACTTTGCCCATTTCATGCTGTGTGTGGAGGACGAAGGAGCTTTTGTGACTCAGGATGTAAATTATATGTTGTGATAAACCTGGATGGATTTGAAAGTGACCAAACATCTACAATATTCCTCATGTACTGTTGAACTTTCATTTTCGTGTTCTTTGTGGAGTTGGAATCTACTTGAAAGTGAGTTCTTTTTGGTTTGCTTTTTTGGGTTGTGCTTGAGCGAAGCTGGAAGGTTGAATATCTTGAAGGTTTAATAAAAAAACAGAGGAGGAGAGCAAAAACAAAGGGAGATGGTAGGGGAGTTGGGCATGGGTTGCGGGTTGCGAGAAGAGACGGAGAGCAACTATATATCTTATATTTTTTTTTCTTGCAGGTGGCAGAGGGAAAAAAAAAATAGAGAGAGAAGAGATGGAGAGCAAAGGGTGGAGAGCAGGGGCAGATGAGGAGAGAGACGGAGCAAGGAAGGAGATGAAAAGTTGCAGACAAATAAATGGAATTTTCATTAAAAATTTATTTAATTATTTTTTATCCACATGTCACAATGTGATTGGACATGTGGGCTCCACTTATCTTCCACATCACACTTAACAGAATTTATAATGGCAATGACCATTTGTGATAAAAAGTCCAAACGTTAAGGACTATTAGTGTCACAAAAAAACCTCAAGGACCATTCATGATCATTTTGTAAACGTGAAGGACCATTTGTGATAAAAAAAAAAACCTATTTTTAAAGACCTCCATCCTTCCTTCTTCCTTCCTTTGTTTTGATTGTTTGCAAACAATCCCCAGATGAGGAATTCAAAGAATGGGCTGCACAACGTGGCCTTCATTTTTTAAGCTTTGTTTCTCTCCTTTCTGTACACACAGCTGATTTTTTTATTTGCTGTGAGATTAAACAGCCAATGATTTTGTTTGTGGGTTTTGTACCCAAATTGGATTTGTCATCTAGAGAACTCAGTGAATGAGTTTTATGCCCAAAATGGATATACCATTTGGAGTATTTGATTGAGGGTTACACACCCATGATAGATTTTGTATCCAAGATTTTTTTGGGATGTAAAACCCAAAGCCTTGATTGAGAGTGAAACAACCAAACTTTATTTCTAGGCTGCAATACCCAAACTTGTTTTCAAAGTGCAAACCTACATTTGTTTTCAGGGTGAAATACCCAAGCTTTGTTTTCAGGGTGCAAAACCAAATGCTTTGATTTCAAGGTTTATTACCCAAAGATGGATTCAACATCCAAGAAATTTTGTTTCAAGGGTTGTCATCCATTTGATTGATTAAAGGGTTGCCACCCCATATGGATTGCCATCCATTTGATCAATTAAAGGGTTGCCACCCAACATGGAGGACCTCAAGAGAGGAGCTTTGTTGCAAATGCATATTTGATTGCTTCTGTCTTTTTTTCTTTCCAGTCTTTCGGCTCTCCTTTTCTGTCTTTGTGGCCTTGCAGTTTTTTTTCTCTTTGAAGCCTCCTTGTTCCTTTTTCTTTTCACGCTTGTCTTGACTATCCTTGGAGCTAGACCATTAGTCAAACTATTTGAGCATTTTGTTTGGCTATTTTCATCCGCAATAGTAACCAAGACTAGCATGGCTTCTAACTTTGTGTCTTCTTTTATCTTCTAGCCTCGAGCTTGGATTGTTGGTTTTGAAATATTCTCTTCTTAGATAGGAGATTTGTAACTTGTTACCTCATCACCTTTGAGGCTAAAAACATCATTCAGGAATGATGTGACGTCGCCCATTGCTTTGGAGTAACAGTACGACCCATTGAAGGTCTTGGCTTCCCCTTGGGTATTTGAAGATGCCTATGTGACATATGAGTTCCATGTTTTGGATTGACTTTGAACTGAGAGGATTACTCCTTGTAACATCAGTTTCATGTCTTGACTTGACTTTGAGCTAAGGGGATTGACCCCCCTGTCATATATAAGCTTTATGTCTTGACTTGACTTTGAGCTGAGGGGATTGTCCCCTGTCATATATCAGCTTAATGTCTTGATTTCACTTCCATGTGTTCACTTGAGCTGCAACTTGAGAGCTGCCCCCTGTGACATATTAGCTTCATGTGTTGGCTTGACTTTGAACTGATAAGATTACTCCTTGTGACATCAGTTTAATGTCTTACATTTACTTTGAACGATAGGATTACTCCTTGCCACATCAGTTTCATGTCTTGACTTAAGTTGCAACTCGTGGACTACCCCCTGTGGCATACCAGTTTCATGTCTTGATTTGACTTTGAGCTGAGGAGGATTACCCCCAATGACATGTCAGCTTCATGTCTTGACTTGACTTGTAAGTGGGGGGTACTACCCCCTATGGTGCTCGACCTTTCATCACTTGATTGGCAAAGCTTTACTTTGCTCTATTTATATTTATGAATTTGTTGGACTTGTTCAACCTTGATGATTCCACTTAGTGAGCATACTTGGATAGTGAGTGTTCTTTAGCAGAAATCACCATCATAGGTTTTGTGATGCTCAAGCTAACATCGGTCAGTCCTTTATGGCCTTAGCAACCATTGATGTTGAAGCTAGAAAGACCGAGTTGATAAAGATTCAACCAATCATGACTGAGTGCTTGTAAAGGCTTTGCTAACCTTGGAACCTTAGTGGCTTTGACGAAGTTAGCCTTAATGGCATTTGTTGCAGCAGCTTCAAAATCTTTGATTGGGACAACTTTACAGTTAATTTTCTTCCTTGGAGCTCTAACAACTCTTTTTCTTGCATTTTGGGGTTGCCTTCTTAGATGGAGTTCTTGTGGCTTGGGCATTAATGACCTTTGCAATCGCCTTGCTAACCATAACTCTGAAGGGGCTCTTGGAAGCAGAGTATAGCTTGTGATGCCCTTGTTTTGGTTTTTAATAACCTGTAGAAATTTTTCCTCTCTTCCTTGCATTGCTCTAATTTCTCCAGCAGTCTTTTTTAATCTGTCGTCGGCTTTTTCCCTTTCTTTTTCTTTTTTTGTTGTAGCCTTTTTATAGGCCAACTAAATAAGACTCTTCTGAAAACACAACACTTTTTGAATTTCAAGTAAGTGCTGATCAGCTTTAGCCTTATCAGTTTGAAACATAACAGATATCCCAAAAATTTTGGGAACCTAAGTTGGTTTGACTTTATCATTTAATCTTTATTTAAACTAAATGATAAGATTTATTTGGCCAAATTTTTTGTTTCAACACGGACAATGACCAAACACATGTTTCTACACTTATTAGACGACTTGGCACTTCATTTTCCATGAAGGATTTGGGACCATTACACTATTTCTTGGGAATTGCAGTTGATTACAATGGTGATTCAATGCACTTGATGCAATCCAAGTATGCATTGGACTTGCTCTCTAGCACAAAATTTATTGAAGCAAAGCTTATTTCTTCTCCCACCACAAGTGCTCAAAGCCGAGTGCTCTTGACAGTAAGTCCTATTCTGATCTGACTTTATATCGAAGTGTTGTCAGTGCCTTGCAGTACCTTACAATCACAAGACCTAATCTTTCTTATCTGGTCAACCAAGTTTGTCAGTTCATGCAGAATCCTATGAGTATTCATTGGTTTGCAGTGAAGAGAATCCTACAGAATTTGAAGCATAACTTTGATCATGGATTAGTGTATCAGCCTAGTGACTTGCAACTTCATGCCTTTTCTGCTGTGGACTATGCTTAAAATCCAAATTCATGACATTCCATAGGTGGTTTTTGTATCTATTTGGGCAAGAATTTGGCTTCATGGAGTTCTAAGAAGCACATGACTGTGTTAAGGTCTAGCACATAGGCTGAATATAGACAAATTGCGTATACTGTTGTGGAACTTTCTTGGTTTCGTTCTTTGTTTCGGGATTTACAGCTTACTTGATCTCCTCCCCAAATTTGGTGTGATAATATGTCATCTTTTGCTATGGCTTCCAATCCTGTGTTTCATTCTCGAACCAAATATTTAGAGGTTGATTATCACTATGATTGAGATAAGGTGGTTCGAGGAGAATTGCTTGTTCATTTTGTTTGTTCACAAGATTAGATTGATGATCTTTTTACCAAAGGGTTGTCTACTATGCGATTCAAATACTCGGTGCCCAAGCTTCCCGTTGGTTCTTGTCCTATCTGCTTGCGGGGGGATGTTAGACAAAGCTTATCTGCTTGTTCAAATTCAAACTCTATAACGGGTGTGGATAAGGAGTCTTCGTCTGTGTGGACTTCTTCAGTTGTAATCTGATATGGTTTTTATTTGTATTTCAAATGTATGATTTTGGCTCCCATGTATATTGGGATACAATGTAATCTTTGTAACTAATACATTTGTTTTGCTAATATAAATATATGTTCCATCGTGTTAATGGAGATAAGCCCATCAAACTATTCTTGAGTTCTCTATTGTTTTTCAACTTACACTAGAGGAGACCCAAAAAGGGGTAGGGAAGGCCCACTAGGGTTTTACGCTATCGAGCCCAGATACCTCCCTTTAGAGGCCCATCCATGGGAAACTGAAAGACCATTAAAGGCCCACATAATATTCCACTAACGCACGTTTTTTCCATGGAGAGACACACGTCAGACCGTCACTAACCACACACTCAGAAGATGTCATGTCATTATCGACTCCTTAGTCTCACATTGAAATAGGACACGAGTGAGGTCCAACTTTCCCAATATAAAAATGGAGTACTTTTCACCTAAAAATGTAGTCTGAACTTTCTTCTTACCAGAGTATAGTACTTTTGGCAACCTCCTTTAAGGGAAAAAGACTGACTTAGGCATCGTAGGGTGGTTGGTACCAACCACCACCTTTTTAGTTACCATTTTTTGTTTCGTTTCCAAAAGAGAGACCAACCGCAGTCTTACTTGGTCATTCCAAGTAAGGCCAAAAAGCATACAGAAGTGCAGTACCTAGCTAAGTCTATCCTTGAGGTAAGGTTGACTTGGTTTGACTCACTCTGATTGGTTGGATGAATTTTACTCATCAAATCATATTTGTACCTCTGTAACCATCCTAGCACGCATGGTTTGATCGGGTTTAGTGTACTTGTCACTATAAGCACCTACACACTTATCTTAGTATCTCTACACGTAATGACTTGAGACTAGTCATTCTCCCAATTAAGCATATATAGTGCGTACCAGTCTTTGTGGATGATCAACGCCCAATTGATAATCCTATGAACATGAACATTTAGGAAATAATGTGGAAGTATGAAAGGTCTCCTTATATCCAATATAATTTCATAGCTCTCATACTCTATCATATTCGAATGACTTGTTGTTTTACTATTATGATAATATAACTAATATCATGGTTGAAAACAACAATCTTGCCCACTAGTGATGGTAAAATATCCAAAAAGCAACATCACATGTTTGACATTATGGTATATTTCTAACATCAAGAAGGGTCATGAAGCCCTTTTTATGGTGGTCTTAAATGACTCGATCCTTCTAGGATTAAGACTCCTTAGAGGTGGATCTGAACTACCCTAGCTCCTTTAGATTAGAAGTCTTTAGCTTGTATATTTTAGGTACTAATTCTTATCAAATATAAATTCGGCTGAGTAAGTTTTATCTAGAGTCCGCCCAAATTCATGGACCAATGTACTCATGAACCCACTTGAGCTAAGGTGGGAAATGTATGTGGCACTTAGGTTCGAGCTTAGCTTGACCACCTGAGTTCGAGCCTCAGCTCGATCAAGTGGGTCCGAGCTCAGCTCTATCACTAGGATTGTAGCCCAATTCGGTCTTGAGGTATTTTACCTCAACAACTCCAAGGTTGAACTAGTTTCAGAAATTCTAGATTTTTAGGTTTTAAAGACAAGGGTTCATAGAATTCGTGAATAAACAAACCTGCAATTTCCTTTTGCAAAGAAACCCAAATTCCAATATAAGTTTGCCTACGAATAATTATTATTATTTTCCTCCGAATAGTGACATAAATCTCTAAAAAATTTGTATTCTAACACGGACTAAGAGTGATGTAAAAGAAAATTGTTTAAGGTAGTCCTTGAAGGGTAAGAAACTTAACTTAAATCACATATATAAGCTTAGGTCCCCACACTAGCCTTTTTTTTCCCACACATAACATTTGTTATCCCCATTGTAACCCTATAAAAGGGCAAAAAAAAAAAAAAAAAACAGTAAGGAAGACTTTATCTCTGGAAATTATTCAACCACTTAAGACTTGAATAAAATACTATATATATTCTTTTTACCTTATTTTTTTCTTTTATTTTTCAATTTGAACTTTAACAAATAATGGTTTTGTGCTAAAAAGTTATTTATGTAAGGCAAATAGAGAAGGTTCTTGCTTTATAATATATATTAAAGATGTTTTCAAGTGATTGACTGTACGATAAAATAAAGCTTTCATAAGTCACTTTCTCTTGTTTGTTGCAACGGGCTTGTTTGTGATTGCTTCTCTAAGAAGTATTTATGCTCATAAGCTCTTCTGGTAAAAGCACTTTGATTATAAAAATGTTGAATTTTTTTCATAAGAAATTCAAGTGCTTCCTAAAAAAGCTCTTGGAGTGCTTCTTGAAGAAGCACTCTGGCTGTTGTGTCATAAGAAGTTACTTACGAATGCTCAACGACTGAAGAGACATCTCACTAATGTTGCTAATTGTCCTAGATGTGTTTGTCCGTTGGAATCTTGTGCTCATCTCTTTATGGAGTGTACTGCCACTCTTGCAATTTGGAATAGACTTGGGTTTGGGAGAATGGTGGCTGGTCAATTGATGGATGATTTTGATGATTGGCTGCTGCATAATTTGAATTCTAGGAGGTTTGTTGCTCATGGCCTGCCCTGGTATTTGGTTTTTGCTATCTTTCTCTGGTTTACTTGGAAATGGAGATGTAAAGTGGTTTTTGATCAAAATTTTCCTTTGCCTGCTGATCCTCATCTGCTGATTTATCAGTATGCTTCTGAGTGGTTTTCAGCTTGTAATCCAATGGCTATTCTCCCTGAGCGTAGTGTTGTTCTTCTCCATTGGATGGCCCCTCTTCCTGGTGTTTGTAAAGTTAACACTGATGGTAGCAGAATTAATTCCTCTGGTTTTATTGGGGCTGGGGGTCTGTTAAGAGACTCCTGTGGGAATTGGATCAAGGGTTTCTCTGTGAATCTGGGCTTTGGTTCTGTCATTGAAGCTGAGTTATGGGGAATTTTTTGGGGGCTTAGTATGGCTTGGGATGCTGGCTTTCGCACAGTGGAGATTGAGTGTGATTCTACTTCTGCTGTGGCTTTGTTAAAAAGTCCTATTGTGTCTACGCACCCTCTCTTTAGTATTATCAATTGCTGCAATTTGAAGATTCATGAGGACTGGTGCTGCTATGTGAAGCATATTTTCCGTGAACAAAATTGTGCTGCGGATGCTCTTGCTGTGAAGTGTTATGATTTTGCTCCTGGGCTCCATGTGTTTCTTGAGGCTCCAGCCTTTCTTAGTGATGTGTTAGCTGCTGATGTTCGAGGTGCTGTTAGACCTCGGCTTGTTTCTGTTTAGTTTCTTCTTGGTTTCGGGCTTTTGCCCTCCTCTGTACCAAAAAAAAAAAAAGAAGCACATATTAAGTGCTTCTCTAGAAAATGATTCTAATAAAAAACACTTCTATAATTTTCTGCCAAACATTGTCATAAGCGCTTTTGGTTATCAGAAAGTGCTTTTAGCCCTTCCAGAAATACTCCCAAATAGGCCCGAAGTTGGGAATAGATGGTCTCTTATCACTATAGTCTAAAATATTAATAATATCGACGAAATATCAAGGATATTATCGTTTTTTCGAGTCAATGATATTTTGAAATGTATACATACCCATATTGTATAAATATCGATAATATTGGAAAATATCGACGTCGATAATTTCTCTTACACTTCAGCAACTTTTGGCTAAAATATCGCTATAATATCGATAATATCAAGATGATGAAGACAATGAAAAATTTGAAGAGTTATTTACACTAACATTTCCTTAGGTTTCTTATATTTTCACAAAACCCCCTTCAGGTCTCAAAAATTACCCCTTGAGGTTTCAATTTGTTTTCATAAAACCCCTTTTCGTTGATTGTTTGTTCAAAAATTGATGATTTCATTTAAAAAAAACCACTTATGCAAACGACAAAAGTAACCTCAATGAAGTATATGCAATCTAATCTCAAAGGCCAACTTTTTCATTTGGAGAATTTTATTTTTTTTTATATAAAATCATCAATATTTGGATGAAAAATCAATGAAAATGAGTTTTGTGAAAATAATTTAAAACCTCAGGGGGTGTTCTTGTAATTTCTAAAACCTTATGGAGTTTTGTGAAAAAGCAGAAAACCCCAGAAGGTGTTAGTGTAAATAACTGAAATTTGAACCTTATAGGAACTCTATGTAGTACTAAATCACTCATATATATTACCATGCAATGTAGAAAGTGTAAAATATTATAGTAAATCATTATAAATAAATAATTATGGTGTGCTTAATCTTCTTTCATTAATTACTACATATTTTCTACACTTGCAGTGTTTGTCAACTCGCTATATAATCAATTTAAATCAGTTAAACCCATCATACACTGCATTTCCTTCTAATTTTTTTGTGATAAATTAATAGATAATTGACTAAATAAACATCCTCCAAAGTTTCAAAAAAAAAATTCCAAATTTTTCTTACAATTTCCGTGGTTCTCATTCAATTTTTATCGGCTAAAAATGTGATATTTTTATTTCCACTAGAAAGAATAATTTGATACAAAATCCCATGACTGATTTTCAATTGAACCTAGACACAATTAAATAGTCTTTGGAAGCCGCTTCCCTTTGTATGCTCGATTGGCTTGCCATGAATGGTCTCCGATCACCTTCTTAATTTCTAGCTGAAGTAAGACCAAAGAATATTAATAATTTCTAGCTCTAGAAGAATGAACCCTTTTCGAAATGGTGGACTCATGAGATCTTCCTAAAGTTATTGAAAAATTAAGTGGGAGATTGTCTCTCATTGTCAAGTTTAACGTTGTTCCCAACAACATGAATTATACTATTTGATTGGAGAGTGATGACTTTTTAATCTTTCCTAATGGATTAGACTATTTGGTTGCGTTAAGAGAATGATTTCAAAACCATGTCTTAGATTAATTTTGGTGTCCAATCAACTAACGTTTGATCATAATGGATGAGATATAATATTTACTAATGTTGAAATGTGATACCTGTACTTTCGATATTATCTGATTTCGATATAGATAATCAATCCCAAGATTGTAAGACACGTCAATAAAGAAGATTTTAAAATTCAAAATTCATAGACGACAATTGTTAGAACCCAGCACCATTGTGATGGTGTATGTGCTATTACAAAAGTGGTTTAAAATATAATTAGAATACTAATTACTTTATTAAATAAAGCTATAACATATGTGAGTTTGTCTTATGGGAAAACTTGGTAAGGATGATGGTTCATCACGAAAGACAGTTCTAGGATACAATGTTAAACACGTGTTCAATAAAGATTGCTGAAGAAATTGAGCAAGAGTCCAATATAGAAGATAATTACCTTCTCCTCTCATTCTACATGAGGTTTCATGATCCGAATCATTCATTTTATAAGTTACTTTCACAAATTATATATGAAAAGAAAAGAAATTATGAAATCGTTTAGTCATCTAACTTATCAAATAACTAGATGAATCAAATGTTTTCAATTACCATTAGACCGCAAAAATGAAGATAGCTAGCATTCCTACTTTTTATTAGTCGATTTGAGAAATAGATTTCATGAAGTCCTCTTAGAGCTTGAAGGAGATTAAGTTTTTGTTTATCACTACTTTTGGTAATTATTTAGTTTTGTTTCACCCTTTTTTATGATATATAAAGAGTTTTATAGGACAAAAAAGATTTGAACAACTGGAAAACAAATATTCAGTAACATTTAAAAAATAAAAAAATAACAAACTACTTTGAGCAGAACAAGTCACCTTTACTCTCAGTTCATCGCTTAGCAGTTGGCATGAATGGTCGGCAACTTGGCATATCAATATTTTAGCTTTATTTATAGGATCGAGGGAAATGAACCCTAAACAAAATGAAGGGATGGTTCATAAATATGTCCAAATCTCTTTAGGCTACAAATTATACTCTTTGATTATTTTTTTTCTTAGAGTAAGTTTAAACTCAAGCATGGTAGTTGAAAATGGAGAACCTTTTTTTTTATTTTTAAATACAATTATTAGAGCCTCTCAAATAAGTTTATTTGAAGGATATTCTTTTGGTGCCACTCCGTATTGTATTTCAATAATTCGAACCATTTATCTTTTATATATTATTTTAAATCAGACCCGATCTCTTGGATCACACGAGTCCAAGAAATTATAGTCACCCACCGTTGTATATTAATCTAATGGTTCAAAAAGTTTCTTAAAAGGAGTGCAAGAGTGAGTGAACCGTTGAATTTACATCTAACGGTGAGTGACCTTAAATCTCTTGGACCCCTATAGTCCAAGAGATCAAGACTGTATTTTAAATATCATCTCTGCAAACAATCACTATAATACAAAACCATTTGACCACTCAATTAATGGTTTGTCAATTTAGTGGAGTATTGCTAAACGAACTCTAAAATTAACTGAGTACACCATACTACCAAACTATTTATTGAATTACTAATTTATCCTAATATAAAATAATAAAAAACAAAATTAAGGTGCACTCAGTTAATTTTAAAATTTGTTTAACTTATTTTTCCTTGATGTCCTCTGCCTAATGATTTCTTGCAAATTAAAGATATAATTAGAAAGAAAAGATGATTGTTGTTCAAAATTAATAGGATTATATCCATCCTTAACCAAACCTCAAATAATTAATTGTGGAAATTTTAAAATGGTTGGTTTTTGACATGTCAAAAGTAGATTTTTTTATTGTCTCCTCTGCTTGATCTACATAATATCGTACATTCATACATCAATTCGCTATGTGAGTCCATCAATGGTGAGGCCCTACTGTCAACAACTGAATACAAAATGAGTTTTGGAGTATGAGTTTCCATCTTGGATAAAAAAAATAAAAAAAAACAACCCCATATTTTACATTGTTACTGCCTTAGCTAAAAGAAATTTGAGATTTTTCACACAAAATATTGTCCGATTTGAATTTGTTTCTTTAAATTTCAAAGGAGAACTATCAAAAGAAAAAATTTGGGTTCTGAGTACTTATTGTGGCCGTTGCAGATTGTCAAAGACAGAGAGTGACGTTATTATTTCAGTGATACTAATTTATCCTAATATAAAATGGCCAAAAAGTATTAAGGTGTAGCTAGGATATTTTGGTAGTTAATTAGGGTTACTTAGTTAATTTTACACTTTGATTTAAATATTATGGTGTACTTAGATTATAGGGTGTACTAAGTTAATTTTAGGGTTCGTTTAACAGCACTCTTTTAGTGTTGTATTTAAGCACCGTGTTCATCTCTTTTATTGATCACAACTAGATGTCTTAATGATTTTCAATTTGTCTAATTTATACACTCAATTAATAGTTTTTCATTAACCATCGTGTTCATCTATTTTGTTGGTCACAAGTAGATGTCTTAATATTTTTCAATTTGTCTAATTTATAGTAAGAATGATCCATGAATAAATACTTGAAAATAGACGGTTCAAATAAAACTATTTGAATGATCTCTCAATAAAAGGGGACAACAATTTGAAATTTAATAAATAGGCAGTTACTCTTCCTCTCATCATCTACTGTTCAAATCAAACAGAAGAAAATCCAAATGAATGTTTTGCTATCTTGCCAAGCTTGTCAGATTAGTAATCTGCAACAGTCACCTTTTTAATGTTTCTCATAAAGCACCAGGTTATCCTGCAAAAACAGCTAAAGTTAAGCTGTTGCTTCAGTATTTTATTACCATGTGCAAACAATAACCAGGCAGAATTTCATAAACCTTCAGAACAAAGGCCTCTCAGAATGAATAAACAATTGGCTTAACCACAAGAACAGATTTCATAGAGGGCTTAGTTGTTATCAATGATCCCAACTGTTCTGCTTGAGGCCAGCAATTATATTACAGTTCATGCATAGGTTTTAACAAACAATAAACAAAGACTAATTAAATACTCTCCCTAGTCTCCACAGCATGAAGAAACCCCCCAGGTCCCATTCTTGGATATACGAATATGCGCTCGAACCAACAATCCGAGGTGCCTGACTGGATTCACCACTATAATTTCTTCTAGGATTCATTTCAACTTTTAGTTCTAGTTTCAAGTCACTCGGGAGAATGTCACTGAAAGTGAACTAATTTTGAGAGTCATAGTTTGTCTATCCTCTTTCTTTCTTTCTTTTTTCTCAGTAAATTTTTTTCTCTCATTTTCCCAGAAATTTCTATATTAAGTCTTCCACTATAGGCCTTCCTAAAGTGTTTGTTTCTCAACTCATAACCATCAGACATATTTGTGTTAGTTTCTTCCTCACTAGATTGGACATATAGATTTTCCTCTATCATATAAATGCTATAAGATCCATATAGATGTATAATGTACATGAGACAATAGAGAAATTTACTTACAACATAAAAATAAGCATTAATTTGGAAACCACTGCAACATACGTACCATATGGTGCTTCATTTGTTGATTCTCTTTTCTGCATTGTATCATCATATTGAAAATTCATAGGGAGAAAACTACTTCCAGTCCAGAAAAATCATGGCAGCAGAAGTTCAGAAAGTAGTGGTGATCCAGGATGCATCCAAAGACATTGTTAGTTCGAGCGCAATCAAATGGGTCCTGCAAGGCTTATTGCTTAAGCCTGGGGATGAACTTACACTTCTTGCAGTTCTTCACCAGGTTATTAACCCTAGTACGTTATCTTTCATGGCAGCTGGCAGACTGTGTAAGAATTTATTTTTTGTTTTTCTAATAAAAGGAAGAAAGAATTTCGAAAGTATGGTAAACATAAGCACCAATTAATATGATAGACATAAAATCTTAGTTGTATGATTCTATCACACAGAACAGACTCTGCTAACTTTTCATTTCCCCCAACACCCAATTTTCCACCTTTTCTGTCCTTCTCAGTGGGATACAGGACTAAAATGGACTCGAGTTCTATTTTCGGAACAAACCAGAAAGTCATGGAAGAAGAGCTCGAGAGGAAAGCGGAGGAGTATCGTAACAAAGAGGAGATAGCAATGATTTCTCAGCAATGTGAAAGGGCAAAGGTCAGATAAGAATTGCAGCCACTATTTGTTACAAATTGGAGATTACCTGCTATTTCTTTTAGATAAATTGATCCATTTAATTCATCTAAGTACTGCTATACTATCATACCAGTGCATCTTGTGTAGGAAAACATACACTTCATTTTTTTTCAGAATTTGATAGAGTGCTCACAGCCTGCAGTGCAACAGAGCAGAGGAATCATCTGTCAATTATATGCTGACAGAGTACTTTTGTATTAAACTAATCTGTCGATCAAACAATGACAGGATCAGTTTTCTGATGACATTTCTCAGGTTGAGTTCAACATGGAGGTGATTGCTGGTCCCTCTCCCAAGATGGTTGCTGTGGAGGCTGCCATAAGATTAGGGGCATCATGGGTGATTCTTGACAGGTCAGTCATTAAAATATTTGAAGAATTGGAAATTGCTCTGCTTGAAACTCATCCAACCTTGTTTGAAGTGTACTTTTCACATTGCACAATAAATTAATACAGATAAGTAAAATTGTTCATAAGCCAAAATCTAACAGAAACATAAATATGAAAATAACTTATGTATGCTAATGAATTTGTGTTATCAAGCAGTCAATGATTGATTGAAACTCCAATAGTAGTTATGATTTCAAATTCAAGAGATCATAGTTATGGTTTCAAGTTCATGAAATCATATCCCAAATACCCACCCATATACCAATTCATTAGAAATCTACACCAAACATAGATCACTGAGAATAATTTCTAAAAATACAAGGTGGTTGCCCGTAGTTCAGTCTTAAGTACTTTGGAAGATGATATTTTCATCCACCCTTGAGCTTGAATTAGTTGGAGGTGCTAAACACATTGACTTTAAGGTCAAAATAATATAGTATTGTAAAAAAAAAATAAAGTGTAGTTTTTTAACATTGAGAACATGAAGGCTTTCCAAACAATATATAATGCCCTCAATCTCTCCACCCACTGCCAATTGGTTTTGGGTTGAATGCTCTAATTCTAACAGTGTTAAGGTTGTTTAGGCAGTCAAAGCGTTCAAATGATTGTTGTATGACAAATTTATGTTGCAAACTCCATAGCTAAATACAAGTTGGAAGGTGAAAAACATATGGTTCTGTGTGAAATCATTTAACTTCACTAATTTTCTAATTTCTGAAGCCACTACTGATGAAGCTTTATACTTCCTTACAAACTTCCAAACCTTGTAAATTAAAATAATGTTTCTTATCAAACAAACTGCCATCTGAAAACAATGAGACACCACAGTGTGAAAGCTCCTTTCTAATTTGTTCATGCAGGCAGATGAAGAAAGATAAGCAATTTTTCATGGAGAAGTTGTCATGTGGTATATCGAGGATGAAACGTAACAATTCTGTTGAGCAATTGAGAGGGCCAAAGCCATTTGGGAGAAGTAAACAAGTCACCGAAAGACGAAGCAACTCAGTCACCAAAAAACGCAGCAAAGACCGCCATGTAAAATATGATGAAATGATACCAGGAAGCCCAGACGAGGAACTTTCTCCTAAAAGTAAGAAGTTCTGTCACAATTTATCTCAGGGACTAGGACTCAGAGTTTCAAATTGGATAGATTAGACAACTTTATATAGTAAATTTATTGATCTGTAGCTTATAAATAACACATACAAAATCTACTTTTAATTTCTGTAAATGATCACCATGTCTAACAGATGTAATTGCAAAAAATCTGACTTGCAACAAGTTTGACTAAGGCCTACCTATAGTTGCATTAAAAAAGAAGAGCATAGGACATCTAATTCTTTTGGCCTGATAAAAAAAATATATTAAAGTCCACTGTAGAAGTTTATGCTCTCATCATCCAAGTTCGGTGTAGTATGCAGCCCAGAACAAATAATGGAATGTTATTTTTCACTATATTATCTACATAATTCCACATTGCTTATGCTCAATACCAAATGCAAGAAGTTGATTAAGAGTGCACATTGTTTTAGGATCTCCAAGTCTTCGAATGACCAGTTCTGGAAAAGAACAAGATGGTGATGGTAGTGGACACCCATGGCCTAACCATAGAAAATCTACCTCATCAAGTGAGCCCTTGTTGACAACTAGAATGTCAAGTGCGGGGAATACTGAAACCATAACTTCTTGTCTTCCCTGTCATTATCAAGAGGAAGAAAGCACGACAAATACTGAAAGGGGAAAAGCAGGAGAGCATTCCCCATTTCCAATTGCTGAGAGTGAAGCAAGGGTTCAAAAGGAAACAGATAATGCTGGGAGCCCAGATGAATATAAACAGCATAGCTACAAGGATGATTGGATAGGAGAATGTCAAACAGATGAAGAATTTAAAAACTCAATTTGCACAGTTTGCAAGAACAAACGGCCAACAATTGGATGGAAGAGAGATTTTACTCATGCAGAGCTCCTAGGTGCTACAGACGGGTTTTCTGCAACGAAATACTTGTCTGAAGGTGGATTTGGTTCCGTCTACAAAGGAGATCTGAATGGACTGAAGATTGCTGTTAAGCAACATAAAAATGCAAGCTGCCAAGGAGAGAAGGAATTTGAGTCTGAAGTACACGTACTCAGCAAGGCAAGACATGAGAATTTGGTGATGCTGTTAGGGTCATGTTCGGAAGGAAACCACAGGCTCCTTGTTTACGAATATGTTTGCAATGGTTCATTGGATAAACATCTATCAAGTAAGAAGGAAACAAGCTTAGAAGAAACAAAAAAATTTTGAATTCTTCAAAATTTTAAAAACATCAAGTGTTTTCCTTAATATTGCAGAATAGAGAAGCCTAACCCTGGAGCAACTTTCTCTAAATTTATGCAGACCACAGCAGAAGACCTCTTAGTTGGGATAAGAAGATAAAAATTGCTACTGGAGCTGCAAGAGGCTTACAATACCTGCATGCAAACAACATCATCCACAGAGATGTGAGGCCAAACAACATCCTCGTGACACATGATTATGAATCCCTGGTAACGGAACCAAATATTCAATATCAGCTTTACAATCCAATATGCCTATTGATATCATGAAGTGGTTACATGGGTCAATCCAGGAAAATAGATCTATAACAGCTTCTGTTCTCTGTGACTCAAATTCAATTCTTACCGTAATTACTGGATGGATAACCCAGCCAACAAATATGGCATTTTCACTCATAATCCCAATTGGATTCATTTAATCATCATCCATAATCTTACCAGAATATGTTAATTTGGTAATTTGGTAATCCCTCCTCTAAGTGCATTGGATTTTTAGCAAAAGCATTTGAGCCAGAGTGCACATAGTATTTATTCGATGCCCTTAAATTAATCCCCATGGTGTAAACAAAATAACCACATCCATAGTCCATCTAACATTTTCTATGCATTAGTTAGGAGATTTTGGTCTTGCAAGAAGTCAACATGAAGACTCAGATCGAACATCAGATACAACAAGAGTTGTCGGAACTCTGGGATATTTGGCACCAGAATATGCAGAAAATGGGAAAGTGTCAACAAAGACAGATGTTTATGCTTTTGGGGTCATTCTATTACAGCTTATCACAGGAATGAGGCCTACTGACAAGAAGCTTGGAGGAAAAAGTCTAGTGGGATGGGTAAGATCTTCTATACCATAAATTGTTTTGAAGTATATATACTCTTACATAAACATATAATGGTACTCAACCTGACAAAGAAGAAACACCAAGATATTAATTTACGCTGTTACCAACCTTTCTCACACACTGAAACATGCATGAGCTGATGAGAAGACGGGGAGTTCATATTATTGTGGTTGTTGAGGTTCATCTTCTCTTTTCTATTCTTGTATCCTTTAATGAACTAGAAAAATCACTCACCACTAAAAGAAACATTACAAGCACCTGCCTGTAGTACCACAGAAGCCCAACTATACACCAGCTGCTACTGAAAAATAAAAAAGGGGTCTAGCGAACATCTGCGACACTGAAAACAAGCTGCAGATATACTCTGGCTGTCACAATTTGCATTAACTTCTATTAATTAGAGAATCCCTCTTCTTCACCAGGGGACACTCTGCTTTTGACTTCAACCACCAAATGAAAATCTTCTCCTCAGTTTTCAGACTCCATCTTGTAATCTTTATAGTGCTTTCTTTTAAAAAAATTCTTAAAAGCAGGTTATGTTTGATAGCTTTGGGAGGAAAACAGGATAAAAAATAAAGAAGGAAATGCAAAATTTTGCAAATGAGATCTGTGTTACTTCAATTCCTGATAGCCTACCCACCACTGCTTATAACATGTCACATAAGGAAACACTAAATACTAATAATAAAAGAAAAAAAGAAGAAAGGAGCAGCCTTCTATTATTTGACTTCACATTTCCTTATTATTTTGAATTAACAGTTCAGTAACTTTCTTGTCAGGCAAGACCACTATTAAAAGAAAGGAACTATCCAGATTTAATCGACCCCAGGAATGTGGATTGCCACGATGTTCACCAACTCTATTGGATGGTTCGGGTAGCCGAAAAATGCCTCAGCAGGGATCCCCATAAGAGATTAACTATGGATACTGTATGTCCACCTGACTAAGTAGACCCTGGTTAATGTCTATATGTATGTCTGCATCATCAAGTCCTTTAACACAATAAAAACTAGGACACAAGTTGAATGCATATAGATAAACAGTGGAACAAGCATAAAGATGAACATTAAATATTAGAATACCAACTGCTATATGACACTTATAATTAGCATCTCCTATTTTGCTAACAATAAATATGTTGCACATAAATAATAATAAACAAGCACTATCCCATCAATTGGTAGTCATAATCTGGGCATTTCTCTTTGCTCATCATTCACAAGGAACAATTAAATTAAACTAAATCAACACATTATACCATCAAGTTTGATAGGAACCTACCTGGGGCAAATGAAATCTGATGGGTTTGTTTTGTTTTCTTCTTCTGATACAAATGCAGGTAGTTAATGCTTTGAATTACTTGAATGATGCAAACCCAGTTTGTAGCATTGGAGACTTCTCACCAGCACAATCTGAATCAGCTGGAAGCATGCCAGGCTCTTCTGAATCACATGGTGATCATGGTGATTATATCAATTTAGAAGTTACTCCCACATTAGAGTACATACATCATCAGTCTACTTCTTCAGAGACGTCAAGCCTTTCCACAGTTTCTGAGCAATCATCATTGGGAAGTTCTGCAAGTACTGAAGAGAAGAAAGAAAATCCAGAATAATGGTGAGTGTGCTTTTCTTTTTCCTTTGTGTGTCAACAAAGAGTGGGGGAGGGCTCTAGGGATGATATGGGCATTTAACAAAAATGATCACCAATCACCACTCACCATCATCAAAGTTAATCGAGCTTTTCGGGTTGTACTTGGGTTGGAAGCCTGTAACTCTCCATTGCAATTGATCATATGTTTTATTTATACATATGTCATGTTTGACATTTGATCTTTTTAATTTATATAATATTATTTTCTTAGGTTTTTCTAAATGTATAAAATTTTGCTGCTACATACAACAATTCGTATTAATAGTTGGTTATGCAATTTCTTCTTCTTTTTCCCCCCTAACATTAGCAAAAAAGAAAAGAAAAAGAGTATAAGCTTTACTTAGATTATTATTTTGGCATCAAAGAGACCACGTAAAGTTGTTTTAAGAATTTTTATAATCAAGTTATATAGCAAAAGGCTTTATGAAAATAGCCTAAATAATAAAAAGTGGTGTTAAACGAACTTTAAAATTAAATGAGTACACGCTATGATCTAAGTACACCGCTAATATTTAAATCAAAATGTAAAATTAACTAAGTATACCATATTTAACTACCAAAAATACTCATAATACACTCTAATACACTCTATCACACACAACACCAAACTCATTCGAGAGCTGACTGCGAAATACTATCAGACCACCAACAAATTGGCTAAATGAACCACTTTACTTTCTTGAGTATTCATCCCTGCAATTGAAGACTATGCCTTGTTGATATCCATCCCCGATTACAAACAGATTGTTTCATATTTTTCTTCTTTATTATTTTCCTATTTTTCTTGATGGCATATCTAGTTAAAAGGTATTTGATTCATACATTTTGGGACTGGAAAAAGGAATCGATTAACATACATGTCGTGCTTATAAAAAAATTCCACATTCATCACGCTTTTGCCCACTTCTCTGAATGTAAGTACTATAATAGCTATTGCTCTCCATATTTCCTTTGTAAAAGATGTCGTACTCATCAACTTCTTCGAAATAATTTTATATTGTTCAAAATGAGAGGCTATATATGGGATAGCAAATATTTAAACTCAAAACAGGCAGCTATTATGTTTAGGTTTTTGGAAGTAAGGTTTTTCACTTACGTTTGATTAGGATTGAATATAATGGGTAAGGTGTATTTATTAAAATTACATTTGTTTCACAATTCAATATATCTTTTTTGGTCATTTTATATTAGGGTAAATTAGTACTTCAATAAATAGTTTGTTAGTAGGGTGTACTCAGTTAATTTTAGGGTTCTTTTAGCAATACTCTTTTCGGTATTATTCTAGGCTAGGCAGAGATACAAATGAATTATGATGAACATGTTACATATATCTTCCAATGACAATATCGAAGCAATTTTTTTAATTAGAGTATTCTACAAATGATATATGTGATACAAATATCATTTGTGTCATTAAATAATTCAAGTTTGTTGTTATCATGGGGAGTGATTTATTAAGGGAGCATCCAACAATTTTCCAAATATAGGACGTATGCGCATTGTACTCTTTTCTAGTGACTTCGTTTTTTTCTCAAAGGTTTTTCGTAGCAAGGTTTTAACAAGGGACAATATTGAGCGCTTTCAACATGGTCCAAAAAAATGTTGTACCCTTTTTCCCTACGCTTAAGTTTTATTTCATTGGGCTTTCCAAGCAAAGTGTTTGATGGGCAACTACATCATTGTATGGTGAATATTCAACGAAGAGTGTTTTAAGTATATTAGGCCAGACCCACAAAATATGCGGACTGGGCGACGGCACAAGGCCCCCACAAAAATGGGGCCTCCCAGGCCAATATGTATATCAGCCTAAAAAAGAGAAGGCATTTTATGTGTTAAAGTAATGTTTTTCGGGCTTTGTTTTGGACTTCGTTTTGTCATTTTTCTTTATCCTTCGTGTAATGAGCCTTTTTTTTACTTAAACTAACCTACTTACCACTTAAGTTTGAGACTTTTTATTATAATTTTTTTCAAAGTGAGGCAAGTGTTAAATAAAAAAGGCTTCATTTTTCATTTTTGCCCAGGACCTCTAAAATCAATGGACTGGCCCTGAAGTACATAGAAGTTGGCGTTCTTGTTACATAATAAACACGTGGAGTGGCAAGAAGTCTTTCGCATTGGGCTTTCTACCCCTACAAAAAATTGTCGTGTATTCACCATTTGGCCCCGTAACGCGATGTAGAACTCTCCTCCGACCATGTTAGGCCTATTCATCGTTATTTGATTTCTCATCAATTTTCCGTGTTATAGGCTTATCCCACCGCAACCTAAAAGATGTTGCACGTAATATATATACATCTAGAAAAGCACCATGTTGAGTACTAGACAGAGTGGGAAAACTATATACACTTTTTTCTTTGGGTTAAAATAACAAAACAAACCAACACACAGTAAAATTGAATAAAGAAAACTGCTATATAGAGAGGAAGGGAAGAGACAATTTAGATCAATTTTCATGTAAACAAAATAAAACATAAAACAAACTAACCAGATTCCATTGTATCAGAACGTTCCAAATGCATAGTTATTCTACAATCATAGCAAAAGCCTGCATGCAATTGTATACCTCAATATGGTTCTGTTTAGGCATACATGCATTGCATTGTTTGAAAAGAAACCAAGTGAAAACCACAAACAGAAAACAACCATGACTCGTGCAAAAACAGACCACAAGTCCCAATTGCTTGCAACTGACCTTCCTTGGACCAGGACTCACTTCCCCACATAGTTAACAAATGATCAGCACTAATTAGGTAACAAAAGCTTCAGGTTCATACAATTGACAGACCGGTTTCTTAAGGAAGATCAGAAGACATTTGACACACAGCAGGCATGTTGTTCCACAGACAAGAACCAAGACCCCATACTTGATTTGATATAGAAGTTCCTGAAGCCATGTGCCTGTAGTCAGTCGCCAAATCATCACCAAGAATTGATGCAATACTATCTGTCATGCCTTGGTCTTTAAACCCAGTACTGTGCTCGAGCCAATCTGAAGCAAGTAAAGCATCGGGACGAGTGTAATCCAACTGAGGTGTAGTTTCTTTTTCTTTATCCGGGGTCCAAGCTTGGTCAACCGGTTCTGGTTTCACATTGCACCCTGGCAGAACAATCAAAAGCAATATACGTCATAACAAGAGGCAGCACAGCACTTATCTTGCAAATTAGAAATATGAGTACAATCTTCTATACATTCACAGAAAACAAATCGATCAGAAATGCTATCATATTACCAAAGGAGAAAAGGAAGTGTTTGTAATTTGAAATGTTCCAAAAAAAAATTTTAATAAAAAATAAACCATGAAAACTACTTTATAATGACTATAAATTACGAACAATAGGACAATACCGCTTCCAACTGCGAATACAAAAAAGGCATCTGCATTAAAAATATCGAGAATAATTCATGAATCACTTTACAATGTTATTATCAAACTCATTCGTCTCCAGGTCTCACAGATTAAGATACTCACCAGTAAAGGTCTCAGCAGGCGGCGGTTCATCCAATGAACTTCCACTCGCACTAATAGGAGTACACTCACTAAACAGGGAAGTAGCAGAATGACCCAATGGAGAAATCGGGTCACGATAGTCTTCCCATTCTGTCTCGCAAATGTTCAACGTGGAACTGTCAGCAATATCACCAGGAGTAACACTAGATGAATTTGAACTCTTGTCAGAACAAAGATTCTTTGCACTACTGAGAGTCTTTGCCTCATGGAGTAAAGCATCTAGCAGGCCACTATTACGTGGTGAAGCGCAATCTGACTCAAATGCACCAACGGGTGGGGGAGATTGGATAAAAGCATCAATTGATTCCAGTAAGGGCGGCGGAGGAGAAGTGCTCCAGCTGCCTAAATCAGTTTCTGGATATTGGAGTGAAGGGAGCTCCAGCTTCACAGCCCCTGAGGTGGGCTTAGAAGCAGAAGAATTGCCATTTGAAAGGGAATGGCTACCCTGAATTACACCAAACGACAGTGGACTCTTACTGGTAGGATCAGGATCATGAGGAAATGACAATCCAAATGACTGACCAACTTTATCACACGTATCATCTTGAAAATGGTCGAACTGGGGGAAACCATTTTTGAAACTACCATCAGAAGTAGAGAATAAAGATGTTGATTCTCTAAGACGCTTTTGACGATGCATTGTTGGTGGCATGAAACCACAATATGGAGAAGAACTAAGGTCTTTCATCAGCACGCCACTAGCAGAGAGATCAGGAATTTCAGGAACATAAGGTAAGACACAATTGTTTCCTTTTAAACTCTCAAATACAACATCAGGTATCTCATAACTGTTAGTTTGCAGAGAATCATGATGAGCTCTATCCGCACCATTAATTCCACCACTGGACTGGCCTTGTTGACTCTCCTGCAATGCTTGCAAACACACCTCGGGAGGATAAAGTGGTAAGCCAGCCCTCTGACGCCGCTTAATTCTGGTATTCCAGTAGTTCTTTATCTCATTATCCGTACGGCCAGGTAACTAAGAAGAGCAAAAGAGGCCGTTAATCATTTCCGAAAAAGAATGGGAAAACACATTAAGAAAAATACTACGAAAATTAAGACTAATAAGGGATGGACCCAAAATATAAAATTAGAAAAATTACTACTAGCTTTGAAGAAGAATTAATTGAGAGATGTCAATATGGTGCATCTACTACAAAATGCATTGTCCACAACAGCGAACTTTTATCTTGTCATAATAATTTCTTAAAATAGACACTTTAAACATTGCCATATATTATTGTTCAATCTTTTAACCCATGGTAAGTAAATAAACTTTAATCTTTCAGGGACACAAAATATCTTAACATTAACACATGTTAGCTTCATCTAGCCAAAGTATCATGTCAAATTATCATTCCCTTTCCTTTCAGTTACTATATTCAATCAAGAAGGAACAGTTTCCATGAACTTCATAAACCATTTTCAAGATTGGAAACAAGAGCGAACAGTAGCCCCTTAAGGCACTCTTGTAATAACATATACACGAATACCACATAGACTAACGTAAAGCTAGGAAGGATGTTTGGCATATGTACAACCCTGAAAATGAAAAATCTTGTCTGATTATCAAATGCTCAAACACAGAATAAAATATGAAAGATACCACAGCCAAGTTCTCATTCCCTTCCATCTAAGAAGTTGTAGACACATAAAAGCTACAAGATTGGTTTACCCAATTGAGAAGCTATGTCACTTAGAATCTCTATGAAGCCAGGGTATTTTAATTTTGGGAGAGTTTTACTGGCTTTTGAATTAAGGGAAAATGTTTGGAAAACTGTACTCTGTTACCATTTATGATTTTGATCTGATCTTAATCAGATAAATCATAAAAGGCACAAGTTCTTTTCCTGTAATGGTGGAAGTGCAGCAGTCAGCAAGTTATAATTTTTGTTTTTTTGTTTTCTATTCTAGAAGCTCAACAGATACAATGACAACATTGACAAGTAATTGCGAAGTTTGAGGGAAAGAATACAGGATAATTGGAGAAACTGCCCATATTTGTTGCATGCAAAAGATACATGATATTACACAAAATCAAATGTCACAGCTAAAACTTTGAAAGCAAATCCCAAATTATACCGATGAACTCCATTCTTTTTCTACCTTTTTTTTTTTTGTTGATGAGAAACACAAATACTTTATTCAAATAGATACAAGCATAGATTTTTTTTTAATGAAATTCTGTATTAAACACAGGATATTTTCCTCTTATAGCTAAGAGCTCCCATATTAGTGTAATAAGCGCTTCCTATGTTATATGTGTGAATTTAAAATGAAGTTCGAGGCAGAATACAAAGAAACAGAATTTGGTATGAACCATATTTAGATAAAGAAAATAAACTGTGTACTTACATGTGCTGCCATGCGTGCCCATTTGTTCCCCATCTTGGCATGGAGTTCAACAATCAAATGTTCTTCTTCAGGAGTAAATGCCCCTTTCTTCAGGTTTGGCCTTAGGTGATTTGCCCATCGCAGCCGGCAGCTTTTACCACAACGGAATAGGCCTGAGTGCTTCTGAACAGCATTCCAGTTTCCCTCCCCATGCTTTTTAACATACTCCACCAATATTGCATCTTCAGCCGAGGTCCATGGCCCTTTCTTTAGAACAATTCCACCATTTCCAGTTCCTCCGTTACTCTCATCCATCAACGGAGACTCAATCTGATCCTTGGACAGCACTCCATCTTCACTCTCATTTGTTGTCCGACTCATCTCTTAATATGTGATCAAAACCGCTAAGAAGAGCCAAGACCATGCAAAGCGTAGGTTGACAACCTGGAATAAAAAGGGAGAAGAAAACGACAAATAAACACATATAAGCAGAACCATAACGCCAAATTTGATCCACTTGTTATACATGCACTAATAATTAATTTATGGAACAGAACAAACAGAAAACAAACTTCCAATGGTTTAGACCAAACATTGCCCCATATCATAAATACAAACGACCCAAGAGTCCAACAGCGCACAAAAAAATCCATAAACAGAAAGAAACAATAAGGAAAATCATAAAAGCAGTTACTAGAGGGAATATGGATAAAGGGGTAAAGATGACATTAAATTACTAACTTGTGCACATAGTCATTATTTAACACTAATTATGAGTAATTAAGACTACTGAACTGCAGATCTTCAAAACCCACAAAAGGATAAGCTGTGAGTAATAGTCCAAGGTCGAATTAAATCCTTTTTACCCCATTCAGAAGCAAATAAACCAAGGAAAGGGGTCAGCCTATTATTTGATACAAAAACAAACCAATATCCAAAACATAAATCATGATTGAACTCGTAACCATACATAATTCACTTCGTAGATTGGAACGAAGTCTACGTATGGCAAGGTAGTCACGCTCACATTAATCACGGCATGCTTAATAAAGATTGAAACTCTCAGCTGAAGTGATCGCAATTTATACACCGAAAACTTAAATTTTGCATACCTGAATCAGGGGAAGATGGAGCAGATACAAAAATCCCAAGATTGAAGCTGCGAAATCGACCAAAACCCAAAGACACGTCCTTTTGGGCGCAATTGAAAATTTTCTAGAACGGGAAACGGGGATTGAAAATGAAATCAAAATGAGATAGCTCAAGCGTAGTGACGAAATGAGCTAAGACCTGAGAAAATTGTGATAATAGAACACCTGAAAGCGACAAAAATCCAAAATTTCAGATGAGAACTACGAAATTGAACATCGCCCGTTCTTAATTGCAAAAAAGGGAAAAAAAATCAGCTCGGAAAGTGAAATTCACGAAATGAAAAGCTTAATTATTCCTGAATCGCAATTCTCAGAGCTCGATCGAGCATGCAAATGCGAATTGAACCCAATTCAATTGCTGGTTTCTAATTCATGGATCGGGAAAATGGAAACCCTAGCTCAAGAAAACACAAGCAGAGATTGGAAATTGGAAGAAAACACAAGTGGTATCGATCCTAACCGCAATTTGTGAAAGAGGAGGGAGACGATTCGAGCGTAGAGAGAGCAACACATCTGAGAGCTAAAATGGCGATCCAAACACACGCATAGATACACAGAGAAAGAAAGATAAAGAGCTGAAATTTTGAAAAGGAAGAAGAAGAAAAAGAAAAAAAAATGAAGAGAGAGAAATGAAAAGAGGAGTGAATGTGAATACAGAAGAATTGGGGATTGAGAAGCGAAATGGCAATAGCAGAGCGATGTTAGGCTGAGATAAAGGAGGTGACTGTGGACTCTCCCTACCACCTCACTCTCTCTCTTTCTCAAACTCTCTCTTCCCCTTTTTCCTTTCCTTTTCTTTTTCTCTTTTTCTTTCTCTCCCTATTTTTATTATGTTTTATCTTTCTCAATTTTATTTATTTATTTATTAATATTGTTCTTTTTATTATACTTGTGTTTGTTTATTCCCCATCACTTCTTTGACCCCCCAAAAAAATTCCTATTTTTATTTTTTTAGGTTTTTATTTCCTTTCTTCTCAGATGAACTTTGACTCACATTCCTTCATTCTGTGAAGGCTCACTCTGCTCTTCCCAATCTGATACAAATTAGGGGTAAATTGGTAATCATACAAAAAAGGCAACCCATTTGAACATTTGTTGGTTTATTTTTCTTGCTTTTAGTTTTAGTATACTTTTTCCTTACATAAAAATATGCATTTTGTTTTAAACAAAGGACTTGCGATGGTTAAGAGCTCTTTCCAATATCATTTGTATTTCAAAAAAAAAAAAAAATTATTTTCACCTATTTATTTAGTATATTATTAGTCATTAAAAGTATTTTCATTCAAAAATGTTTTGGAAACTAAGGGCTTTATAAATTAGGTAGAGATTAAAGTTTAAAAATAAGGTCAGGTATTTATCTTTTTTCGGATGGGAATGTAATTTTTTTATTTTGAGAAAATAAGGATGTATTGGAAATGAAAGCTCAAAAATTCCCTTTTTTTTTGTTATAAAAGAAAAAAATTATAATCTATATATATAAAGCAAAAGGCAGAGAATGGCAAAACATTCAAAATACCAGAAAATACACTTGGTTAATGCAAGCATTAAGAATTGAAATTATTAATTAAATGAGGATAATATGGTAAATTCACACTTTTTCATATTGAAAAAAAATTAAAATTAAAAGAAAATTCAAATAATAGATCATATTTTATGGAACACAATTACCCAATATCTTTTTTAATTTTTAAAGTAAATTTAAATATTTTTAAAAAAAAATCTCTCACAAATGCAGAAACGCGTGCGAAGAAGCTAATAGCCTGTATAACCTTGCTAAGTTGACCTGAGAGTAATATTTTATGAGATTAATTTACCCAAAAAAAAAAAAAATTACTTTGCCTTCATCTATTCCAAAAGCTCTATTGGGGGTGCAGACCACGCGCGCTCCTCAAGACAACTTATTTTTTGTGGTTGTACTTTTGATTTGCAACTTGCAACTGTGCTTATATTTATTTTCCAAATCTTTGCATTGCCCAGATTGTTCTTTCAGCCCAATTGTTCATTGTGGACTAAAAACAAAGAGTTTATTTTAATGGTACTTGACTAAAAGGACTAAAAGAAAGTATTGTAATGGTGTTGATCAAAAGTGTTGTAATGGTGTTTCGCACTGATTACGGATCACATTGCATGTTTTCAACAATCCGAATTTATGCACAAATTTGAAAACGTCATGTTTGTAATTCATTCAAGGACTCAAGCAACTATCTCAATTCATCATTAAATGGTTTGCTTTCACCGTTGTAGAAGCATTTGAAATAAATGGTTTTGAGTTATGTTAAGGGTATTTGAAAAGAAAGAGATGAGTAATAAGTGATGTGTGATGGGTTGCAAGAAAGAGAATTGAAATTCTACATTGTCAAATTCTACATTGCACCGTGGAAGCCTTGACCAATGTTTGGTGTGTCACTTTTTCCCTTGTCGTATACTCCATTCCAAATTATGTTAAAATTGATGACGTGACAGGGTATATTGGTAATGTTGTCCTAACTGGCCAATTTCCCAAATGGATGTGGAATTGTGGAGCCCACATCTGGAAATAAAAATTTAAAAATAGGAAAACCCAAGCTCTCCCTTTGTAGCTAACCCAGAAAAAAGAAGTGCTACTAAACGAACTCTAAAATTAACTGAGTACACCCCATGATCAAAGTTAGGGGTGGCAATTTCCGATACGACCTGTTACACGACTTGAAATCCGCATGAAAAAAACACAACCCTAATCGGCACGATTAATAATTAGGTAATTTTTGGGTCAACCCGTTTATTAAACGAGTGGATTTCGGGTCAACCCACTAACCCGTTAAAATACATGTTTAACTAGTTTATTAAACGAGTTGTGTCAACCCGTGTAATACCTACCAACCCGCTAAAAAATGGAGAGAAATGGAGACTTCAACACACACAATAGGGGTTTCAAACACCTATCACCTTCATTTCTCTCCAACACCTTATCCACCATGCTACAAATAACTTTGTATTTATATACTATGTATTTTGATATTTATAATGTTTCTTTTTCGTCTATCTCTTTTGTTTTACTTTCTTTTCCATCTCTCTCTCTCTCTCTCTCTCTCTCTCTCTCTCTCTCTCTCGTTTTTCTTTCGTTTCCTTCTCTCTTCTCTCTTCTCTTTTTTTTCTTTCTTTCTTTTCCTTCTATCTCTTTTATTTTTCTTTCTTTTCCATCTCTCTCTCTCTCTCTCTCTCTCTCTCTCTCTCTCTCTCTCTCTCTCTCTCTCTCTCTCTCTCTCTCTCTCTCTCTCTCTCTCTCTCTCGTTTTCTTTCGTTTCCTTCTCTTTTATCTCCTCTTTTTTTTTCTTTTTCTTTCTTTTCCTTCTCTCTCTCTCTTCTCTTTTTTTTTCCTTCTCTCTTCTTTCCTCTCTCTCTCTCTCTCTCTCTCTCTCTCTCTCTCTTTTCTTTCTTTTCCTTATATTTTCTCTCCTCTTTTTTTTTATTTTTATATATATTTAAATTCATAAATCCAATTGGTGAGAATGAAATGTAATAGCAAGTGAAATTATATTTATTAAGCCAAATTTATATCACAAAGTCTCCAAAATAATATTAAACTTGAACTTGTATAATATTCCGTAATTGTTTTATATCGCTAAGTCCACCTCTTCTCTCCATTGCAGCAAATCCCAACTTAGCTTTGGCTATGTGAATAAATATGGTTGTCAGAAGAATGTTTCTATGGTACCGAAGTCCCTTTTGATACCATCTTAGATGTCTTGTAAAAATAAAAACTTTGTAGTAAAGAACACATCGTTAATGGTTACATCATTATGTGAATGCATCAAAAAATGGGACAAATGTGGTATTGGGTTTGCTCCGCTTCATAATATTCCATTGTGAGCTTTTTTGTGTAATTTTATTCACGTTATTGTCAAAATTTAAGAAACAACTTAGGATCCCGAGTGTAATTCCGATAATTCAAGCCAATACAAATAAGATGTTGTTCTGCCCTTGCAATTCTATGTAAGTGGCTAAAACCAATAAGACTTTCATATTTAACCATCAATAAGACTTTCATGGGATCCGTTAGATACGCCAATGTGATATATTGTCATGATTAACATATCTTGTGGTGGGATCAACCAACTGCTCGGTAATGGACACCCACTGCCTTGGGGAATAATCAATTGCCTCAGTGAATACCACAATATGTTCATAAGGAAACTAATGGCAAAGTTTCACAGGCAGCACATACCTCAGACTACAAACGTTTGATAATTCACACTAACCATTTGCAATATCCCGACTATGTGTATTGTGAGCTTTAGCGGGAATACCCCCTAGTGACGCACGCAATTCACCACCATCTTCACATCTACCAATGATAAACTACACATTTTTAATGGTTCCACTAAACTCATATGTATATCCTGAATCTGCATTGAGAAGAATCGAAATGTGCTGCCATCTTGCCATATGTGTGTGTATATATATATATATATATATATATATGGTTTTCATACAAATATATTATGATCAAACAATATAATATTAGTCAATGATGTCATATGCAATGTGTTTTTCAGGTTTTGTTTTGTTTTGTTTTGTTTTTTTGTTTTTTTGGAAAAGAAATGATGTATTGATAACAAACAGAAATAAAACTTAATGGACGACCCAAGAAATAATCTCACATTACATACCTTAATTGACGACCCACAAGTCACTATTTGCATACCGTATTTAGGGTTTGTGAAGAGAAGATAAGAGTGTAGTAGGTTTCTTGGATTGAAAGAGAAGAGTAATCTAGCAATAGGGTGTGATAAATCCCTTTTTATAAGGAGTTTGTGTTTTTCTAAAACTTAATATGAAGAGTAGTGGTGTGTGTATAGATATACTAAGGTTAAGTATTAAATTGGATGACCTTTTTTTGTCTTTTTATACAATAATAAACCTTAAGAGCTTAATTATTCAAGTATTGAGGTGAACAAAGAAAAGTGTGGTTAAATAGAAAAACTCAAAAATAAATAATCATACGATAACTTACAATTTTTTTGAGGCCAAAGTTAGGAAGGGGAAAGAGGATTTTCTCACACACACTACCAATGTGCCACGAAATTCAAATATGAAACCACTTACTGCAAGTTATGAGACACAAAAAATGTACAAAGATTATGTAGAAAGCAAACAGACCACATTTTAAAAAATTTGAACACACCAGTTTTCTTTTCCTCCGTGGGATAAAAGTCATTTCCAACTGAAGTGTTTCAATGTTCATGATTTTGATAGTGTGTAAATTGTGGAAGTTTCACAAATTTGAAGCATGCATTCACCATTAATTGGTTTGCACCATCCTCCCAATTGGGTTGCATCTTTTTATCAAATTCTCTTTAAACTCCTTCCTTTTCCAATATGACGTGCCGTGAACACACCTCAAAATCGGATCAATAGTTTGGCTACTACCTTTGATCAAATCAACTTTTGATTCGCGTTTCTTTTTACCCATACGTGTGAGTCAATTTTTGACTGGTTCACCTCTTCACCAACCAGTGTGCTTGATAATATTATAGAGTTATTTACACTAACATCCCTGATGTTACTTGTGTTTTCACAAAATCCTCTCATGTCTCAAAAATTACACGAACACCCCCTGAGGTTTTTGTTTTCATAAAATCCCTTTTCGTTAATTGTTTGTCCAAAAATTGATTATTTCATTAAATATATATATATATATATATGCAAATGACAAAATTAACCTCAATGAAATATATACAATCTAATCTCAATAGCCAACCTTGTCTTTTGGAGATTTTTTTTTTTTTTGTACAAAATCATAAATCTTTGGATGAAAAATCATAAATATTACATTGTAAAAATAATTATATAACTTTTTTTCAATATTCTATCTTAATCTAATTTAAAATACGAAAAGGGGATTCGAACTCAAATGAAGAGTGAGAAATTTATCTGCTCTGGCCAACGTGGCAAAGCCTATATTTACAATTATGTGCATATCATGGGATAAATAAATAATAAAAATAAAAAAAGAAAGAAACATAACGTAGCAACATGCATGAATAATAGCCGCCAGTCCTTGGACTTCGCCAACTGTTTGATAACTCAGAAAGAGAAGGATGAGGGAGAGGGTCATAAATTTGAAGGCAGAGAAAGTGAGAGTTGAGATTGGATAGCATTGATTTCATGACAAAGCATAAGAAGCAAGCATCATGTTTGCATTATATCATTTCGATTGAAAATAAAATCCCATACGTCTCACTTTTTTTGTTCTTTAAGAAAGTGGACTGTGTTTTTTGTCTCTACCCTAACCCCAACTTGGCAAGCAAATGATGCCCATATTTGTCAGGAATGCATATCTTCTCATCTCTCATCCCCTACCTTTCCTTATACAAGGTTTCGAGGCTAAGATGACAAAACCATTATTTGTTGAAAGAAAATAATAATAGTTTGCTCCATGGCGTATGCATGAAATTAATTATTTGCCTTTCCACCCAATCTCTCTTGTTTTTTTTCAGTATGTCGGTGTGTCAGAACAAAGATAAAGGTTATCTACAAAAATAATTTATGTATCTTCAAAAAGTTCTATAAAAAGTTTCACACTATTATAAAAGAGGGAGATTTACTATTATACCCAATATAAGGACCTAAATTATAATTTTTTTTTACATGAAACGGATTTTAGAAACATACTTAAAGCTCATTTACAATATAACAAAGAGGCCTTGAACTTCTTATAAATTACAAAATTGTCATCGATTTCTTAAAACAAGCCCAACCCCAAAACCTTATAAATAAAAAACTCATAACACTCAATAGGGCATCAAAGTAATTTCAAAATCAAAATTAAATTCAATAGGGCTAGCTGTCATTTTTTGGGTTTGTGTGCAGAAATTAAATAGTGTAGAGTTTATCTATATCACTAGTACTAAGAATGAGTATATAACTAAAAATATATCTACATAAAAAATCCATAAAAAGCAAAAATGAAAGAGAAATAGATGCGAGGGTATTGTCTAAATTACCAAGAGAACCAATGTAAAGTGGAAATACTAGGCTTGGTTTTAGGGGTCATGATGGGATTTCCTATTTGTTTTTTTTTTTTTCTTCATAAATATGAGATGAGAGAGGAAGACTTTTAACACCGAAGGGAGGAAGGTGGCTTGCCCATGGGAAGGGGCGGTAAGACCTATAAACGTATCAGATTGGTCTAATGTGAATTTGAATTAGTTTATAATCTGATTATCAGATTTAACTTGCCAATTCATCTATATCTATATATATAAAGTAAAAGACAGAAAATGGTGAAACATTCAAAATACTAGTAAATGCCCTTGGTTAATTCAATCATTAAAAATTGAAATTATTAATTAAATGAGGATAATATGGTAAATTCACATTTTTAAGGAACATAACTATCCATGTTATCTTTTTTTACTTCTAAAAATAAAATTAAAAAGAAAAAAGAAAACCAATTGGCACACGCATGTGCCAAGGGGCTAGTATATATAAAGCAAAAGGCAGAGAATGGTGAAACATTCAAAATACTAGAAAATACCCTTGGTTAATTCAAACATTAAAAATTGAAATTATTAATTAAATGAGGATAATATGGTAATTCATATTTTTTTTCATATTAAAAAAAATTAAAATTAAAAATAAAATAATTAAGATAATAAGTCCTACTTTTATGGAACATAACTACCCATGTTATCTTTTCTTAATTCTAAAAATAAACAAATAAAAACCAATTGGCACATGCGTGAGCATGTGCCAAGGGGTTAGTATCTAATAAGGTATTAAAATTGGTTTTAGATTGGATTATTGTTGGATTTATTTTAAGACCTAAAAAGGTATTAAATCGTATAACTTTTTTTGTCAGAATATATCTATATATATAAAGCAAAAGGCAGAGAATGGTGAAACATTCAAAATACCAGAAAATGCCATTGGTTAATGCAAACATTAAGAATTGAAATTATTAATTAAATGAGGATAATATGGTAAATTCATAATTTTTCGTATTAAAAAAATTAAAATTAAAAGAAAATTCAGATAATGGATCATATTTTTATGGAACACAAATATCTATTATCTTTTTTAATTCTAAAATAAATTTAAAATTTTTTTAAAAAAAACCTCTCGCATGCGCGGAAGCGCGTGCTGAGAGGCTAGTATATATAAAGCAAAATGTAGAGAATGGTGAAACATTCAAAATACCAAAAAAAGCCCTTGGTTAATTCAAACATTAAGAATTGAAATTATTAATTAAATGAGGATAATATGGTAAATTCACATTTTTTATATTTAAAAAATTAAAAATAAAAATAAAATCAGATGATAGGTCCTACTTTTATGGAACATAACTACCCATGTTATCTTTTCTTAATTCTAAAAATAAAATTCTTTTTATAAAAAAAAAACAAAAACAAAAACCAATTGGCACATGCGTGAGCATGTGCCAAGGGGCTAGCCTTATTAGTACATTATTCATATCATTTTAAGACCTATCGGATTTGACTCATAAGAGCATCTACAATCATATTCTCTATTTCTAAGTTAAAATATAGCTAAAAACATATAAAAGTTATATTAGGAGCTCTCTATAAAGTTTGAATTCCAATCGTACTCTCTAGTTTAGGGGGTCATAAATACTATAATTATTTTTTTGATTCAATATAATTGGTTCATCTTTATAAAAAAAAAAATAATATAAAAATATTTAGTATTAATTAAAAGTTTAAAATATGCATAAAACAAAGCATCATTAAAGTATAGGGAGCCACTTGGAATTGTATTTTTCAAATTCCTCCCTAAAATTTGTCTAATGAGGTGATTTAGGAAGTCTATTGTAGATACTGTAATTATCAGATTAAAAATCTGAATTCATATTATATTACATAAGCTTAAAATTCATTCTATTGACATGTCTAAGTGGGCTCCACATTGAGACGAACAAGTTTTTAGATCTTAAAATCACTATTTGAAAACTCATGTTAAAAAAAAAAAAAAAAAAAGAATCATAGTTTTTTAGTTTACTATTTTGAGTAGGATACCAAACATGACAACTTCTACTATTATTGCCATTTTCTATAGTGGGCCCATAGGGAATGTTGATTGACTGCCGGGCTAGGTTGGGCCAATTGGATTTTATGGGCTGGCCCAATCCGACTGAGGTTGGGTCACAATGGTCGACTAACAATTTATGCGTGGAGAATGTAAATTTGACATTACCAGTTCATAGGGAGAGGCTACAATGAAGAGTTTAAAGTGATGAGGCTATTTGAGGAGGTCAATCCCACCATCAACAAATTTAAAGTGTTTAAGTCCCATGATTTCTTTACATTTGTTGATGGTGAGATTAACCTTCTCAAATAGCCTCTTCACTTTAAACTCCTCATTATAGCCTCCTCGCAATTCATGTGCTTCCAATTGTTGACTTGGTGGTGAAGCAATATGATCTAGGTCCTGAAACTGAACCAATTTGTCTAGGCTAACTCTAGCCTCATATGCAAGTAAAAGCATCATCTCTATATGCAGGAGATTTGAGGTCTTTAAGACATATATCAGTAGGCTGGACCGTAGTCAGTGTTGGCCCTCCAATTAAAATGATAAAGTGATTTACAATTGAGTTTTAAATTTTGGTATTAGTCTGAAAATTCTATAGCTCAGCCACTACTTCAAACCATATTCATAAAGGATCAAAATGTACAAGAAAGAAATACAGATTACTTTAACTAATATAATACAAATGTTACTGCATAACGAGCTAAATGTTACACAATGAATCGTTGCATATACTAAGAATACAATGCAATACCTAGCTACTATTAATATCCACTACACATACTACTACAAAAAGTGAAAAAGACGACCAGAAAACAACGACGGTCTCAGTGAAAACCGTCGTGGTTTTTAAAACGACGACGGTTCTAAAAACACCGTCGTTTAATACAACCTTAGACAACTAACAAGGGAGATTCAAATGGCTGTTCAAAAACAACGACGTACTTAATTAAACAACCGACGTCTATTTGAAACAGATTTCCGCAGTGTAAAATCAAAGCGAACAAAGAACGGCAGAAGTTATGAATCGACCGACGTAGAAATTAAAGACGACGATTTCAATAAAAGCCGCCGTTTTTACTTATAAAATAACACGACGAGGTTTTCGTATAAGACGCTGTCTAATTACAAACAAATCCACGGCTGTAAAATACAAAATATCGCCGTATTAAATTAATTTACAACGACGACAAATATAAATATATCGACGTCATTATTGTATAGTTCTACGACGTTCTCTTTAAATCGTACTATAAAATCTAACGTCGTATTTATGGATTTTATACGTCGTACCTTTAATTTAAACCGTCGTCTTAATAAGAATTTTTGTTAACAATTTTTTTCTTTGATTTTCTTATCCTACGTCGGTAGATATACTTAATGACAAGAATTGAAATAACCACGACGGTTTATATAAAAAACCGCCGACATAATCAGATTTTTCTGAGATCCCAAGGGTTACGAAATCTTACCAGATGGAACTCTGTTCCACATCATAATCTTAACAGATGACACAGATTTGAAATCAGAGAGACAATTTTTTGGAAGTTGATGATGTGTGTGCGTTTGTTTATCTAAAAATATTATACCTAACGTCGTTGCAAATTTGCAATCAGAGAAACAATTTCCAACGACGGTTATATTATACCTAACGACGTTTAAAACAAAAATCAACGTCCCTAAACAAATATATTACGTCGTCTTAGTCTTACTTAAGACGACGAAAAACGACGACAGTAATACAAAAACAGTCGTTGTTTTTATATTCTTATTTTATTTAAATTCCAGAACATTAATTTCCTTCATTTTAAATTTCCTCCGGAAAAAAAACTCTATTTATAACGCACTGTAATTGAAAAATAAACTGAAAGTTCAAGGGAAAAAAAATTCTATTCATAATTTAAAAATTAAAATCCACGTCGGTTATATTAAATATAACGACGTTAAATGAAATGAGTCCACGTCGAACTAAAAATATTGCGTCGTGTTAGTTAAAAACGACGTAGTTAAATGTCACCGCCGTATTTTTTTTTTGAAATGGTTTTATATGTAAGCAACTTTTCGACTTACACATGCACTGTTTCCAAACCCGATTAAAAATCTCAATCTCCCAGAGAAACCTTTTCGTCTTTTTTCCTTGTCAGAGCATTGTCAGAGTTTCTCATCGTCTTCCTCTCGTCTTCTTCGTCGTCTCTGAATTTAAACATCGATCATCTTCCTCTTGCTTTCATTGCACGCAAAAGGTAAGCTTTCATTTTCACTATTTTGGTTACTGTTTTGCATGCTCATACGTTTTTTGTTTGAAAAATCTTTTTACCTTTTTTCTGGCCAAAATCATTTTACTTCTTTCCAAGTTTGATAAAATATACAGACAAAGAGGGAAAGTTTCCAACTTTGAAGACAACTACCTCAACTAAATAAGACGACGGTAGACCACGACGGTTCGTCAGTTGTTCTAGCGTCGTCTGAAAATTGACAAAGTTGTTTTTAATATAATAGTCTTTTTTTATATGCTTGTTTAATTGCAGGTTTGATTTCTCTGAACAATGGTTTTTGTTTTTCCCTTATTTGATAAAATATAAAGAAAAAGAAACTAGGGTTGGTATCTAATATAGACGAAAAATATCTTATTGTTTTACGTCGTGTGAATGTTAATACCACGACGGTGTATTACTATTTACGTCGTATGAACATAAATACCACGACGTTATATAAATAATAGTTTTACCACGACGGTGTATTACTATTGACGTCGTGTGAACATATTTACCACGACGTTATATAAATAATGGTTTTAAACATTTATTACGTCTGAGATTATTTCATTGCGTCGTCTAAAATCATATCATACGTCGTATTTTTTTAATACCGTCGTTTGTGTTCTTAATGTTTTCCTGAAATATTTTCACTTGCAGTTTTGTCTGTTAAAATGGTTTCTCATCAACAAACTAAGGATTCTGGCTCCAAGAAGCTTGGAGTGGTAGCTCCCCAAGACAAGTCTTCGAAGGAGATGAAGTCTTCGAAGAAGATGAAGTTTGCTTCATCATCTGCTGAGACAGAACCAACCAGCCAGACAACAATCTCTGATGATTCAAAGACTGGTCGAGGTATGAGCACAATGCCTCGTGTTGTGAAGAGAAAGCTTCAGAAACTGAGGCCAATTGTTGAGTACAATAAAAGGGGGAAAGGTGTTGGCCAAGCACATATTGAGATGCAGTCGTATATTGGTGTCTTGGCACGCTCCAGGATCCCACTTGTGGACAAGAAATGGTCCCAAATCCCAAAGGATATAAAGGAGCAGATTTGGGAAGCAGTTGACATGGCTTTTGTCGTAGGCCAAGGGGGCAAGACCTCTGTTTTATCTTCTGCTGCCAAAAAATGGAAGGATTTCAAGTCTACACTAACGAGGCATTATATCCTTCCATACACCAATGACAGGGAGAAATTAAGCCAACCCCCTGAAACATATAAATTCATAGAGAAAGCACAATGGGATGCCTTTGTAGCTTCAAGGCTATCCAAAGATTTTCAGTCTGTGCATTCTCAACATTCACAGATTAGGGAGAAACTCGAGTACAATCATCGATTGTCTCGAAAAGGATATGCTGGATTGGAGGATCAATTGGAGGAAACCATGCCTGGGGTAGAAATTGATCGATCTACCTTATGGAAGAGAGCTAGACAGGACAAACATGGTAACATCCCTGATCCAAAGGTGGCAGAGAAGGCAAAATTAATTGTAAGCCTACTCACTCTGTTTTAAATTTTTATTAAACTGTGAATTATTCTTATTACGTCGTATGTTATATTTTTCGTCGTGTGAATGATATTACCACGTCGAAACGTTTTTAAAAACGTCGTTAACGGTCTAAATAGGAATCACTACTCTGTTTTCTGTTATTATAGCATACGACGTCGGTGGTTCATTCTCGCGTCGTGTGAATGATATTACCACGTCGAAACTTTTGTAAAAACGTCGTTAACGGTCTAAATAGGAATCACTACTCTGTTTTCTTTAATTATAGCATAAGACGTCGGTTGTTTATTCATTTCGTCGTTTTAAATAAATAACCACGTCGGTATAACTACCGTCGTGATAAGTTATAATAACGTCGTTTTATATGTTATTGCGTCGTGTGAAATTATATAATACGTCGTTTGTACATAAATAACCGTCGTGTGTTTTTTTGTTTATCTTTGTTTTAGGATGAATTGCAGAAACAAGTCTCGGAAGGCAAAGTCAGAGTAGATGGCAGCAATGATGTGCTGACCATGGCTTTGGGCCCTGAGCATCCAGGCAGGGTGAGGGGAGTTGGTGCTGGTGTTTCCCCAAGGCAATATTTCAATTTGCCCAAACCACAGAGGGTGAGCTTTGACGACCGTTTGAATGAGAGTTTAAGAGTTCTCCTTCAAGAAGAGACTAAAAAGATGGAGGCTAAGGCAAGGGAAGAGGCCTTAAGGATGGAGGCTAGGACAAAACAATTGGTAGAGGCTGAGAGGGAGCATTTCCTGAGTCAGCTTTCCCAATTAATTCCCAATTTTGATCCAAGCATGCTTAAACCAAGAATTAGCCAAAGCCCCAAAAATCCAATGTCTGACAAAGCTAGCTGCTCTGGAGGTGATGTGAGATCCCTACATTTGGAGGATGATACTGCCAAAATGGGGAAACATCAGCCAGATGAAGAGAAGGAAGAAGAAAAGAGAGATGAAGAGAAGGAAGAAGAAAAAAGATATGAAGAGAAGGAAGAAGAAAAAAGAGATGAAGAGAAGGAAGAAGAAAAGGAGAAAGAAGATGAAGAAAAGCATGACGACAAGGTATGTTAACATAACTTTTTTATTTGTTTTTCAAAATTTCAGACGTCGATATTTTTATTTAATCCGTCGTTTGTTTACAACTTAGACGGCGGAATTTTTTTAAGACGTAATAAAATATTTAAACGACGGTTTTTTCACCGTCGTTTAAAAGGTTTCAGACGACTCTTTATTCATAAAACCGTCGTCTTTATTAAATTACCACGACAATTTTTTCACCGTCGTTTAAATACTTTTAAAACGACGTTTTATTCCTTAAACCGTCGTCTTTATTGAATTACTACGTCATTTTTTTTATTTCTTTAAACAGGTTATTGAAGTTGGTGCTTATTCAAAAATGGAGGCGCCATCTTCTTTAAAAACCCTTTGTCGTTTTGTGGAAACGACACTCCTGCTTGAGGATAAGACAGTCCAATTTACAATTGATAAGGAGGTGTTTGGTGGTGAGCGCGATACCTTCCTCCTGCCTGAAGATATTACACAATTTGCAGGCATGGAAGAAATTGGAGCTACTGTATTGGCTGTATATATGAGGTTTGTACTTCTAAAATAATAACTCGTTGGTTTATATATTGCGTCGTCTTAACTAACTAACCACGTCGTCTTAACTAACAACCGTCGTGATAAATATATTATAACGTCCTCATCTATTTCAGTACGTCGTTTGAAATATTATAATACGTCGTTGTTTTATACATAACCGTCGTGTTTTGTGTGCTGACTTGTTTATATTATTTTATTTGTTTAGGTACTTACACGATGTTTTGAAAAAAGCCAATATGTGCAGTATGGTTGGCTTTATCGACCCTGCTACAGTTAGTGCCAACTCTGGCACAATAACTGCAAGATCACGACTTGTAGCAGCTCGACTTCAGAAGACAGACGGTGAACAGATTTTCATGATGCCTTACAATCCAGGGTTAGTCTCCTTAGGATTTTGTTTTTATGATTTTCAATAAATGACAGCTTATAAACTAACCACGTCGGTGTTTTATTTTATTTAGTCGTTTGAAACTACTAACCACGTCGGTATTTATTTATCGTCGTGATAAATATATAATGTCGTCGTTAGCTACTTTACTTCGTCGTGTGAAATACTATAATACGTCGTTTTTGTAAATAACCGTCGTTTTTATATTAATTTTGTGCAGCCGTCATTGGATTTTGCTGATTGTAAGAGCAAAGAGAGAAACCGTCTATTTTCTGGATCCTCTGCCAGGAAATCGTGTGGTCGATGAAGAGGCCAAAAACATCGTGAACAGTGCTTTAAAAATATATAATACCCACATAGCCCGAGCAGGACGTAAAAATGTAATTTGGAAAACTCTCTCAGGCACACCAAAGCAACCCAGCAATGTCGAATGCGGGTATTATGTAATGCGCTTCATGAGGGACATCATCATGGATCCTTCCTTGGGGTTTGAGAATAAGGTAAGAAGAAATTACCTTCATACATTTCACGTCGTTTTTTGTATTATCAACGACGGTCGTGTAAAATTAACGTCGTTGAATGGATATACTACGTCGGTTATGAAAAATATCGTCGTCTGTGATTGAATTTCTTTTTATTTATAAACCCTAATAGTCATTGTTTATGCAGTATGCCAAGGGAAACCAGGAAGCTTCATACCCCCAAGAAGCCATTGATGAAGTCCGGAATGAATGGGCAGAGTTTGTTTTCCAAATTATTAAACAGGGCAATTATTGAACACTTGATATTTATGTAAAATGTACCAATTTTCTCTATAATATGTAATGTAAAAATTTGTTGAGGTTTTCTTAAATTAAAAAAAAAACAAACATACAAATTGCTTAACCGACGTGTAATACTTTTCCAACGACCTAATAAAGTCAATAACCGTCGTATTTTGTTGTTGCGTGTTTTAAACAAATACGACGTAAAAAAATAGTTAGACGACGTTCTTTGAACAATTGAGTCGTTAATGGTTTACAATATCTTCAATTTCTTAAGGGTTCAGGGTATAATCGACGACGTTTATGTAACGACTGCGGTTAAGTCGTAAAATATATATTTTACGTCGTATAGTTAAATAGCCGCCATGGTTTCTCATTTTAACGACGTCATTTTAACGACTTAGTAGTCTATTACAATTTACAATTAACACCGACGTGGTTTGTTGTTGTGGTAAGAATATTTTATTATTTTTATATCAAAATATTCAAAATAAATTTAAAATAAATCAGAAAATTGAAAAGTCAACTCCTATGAAGTCATTGATATATTTTCTTCCACATAAACCTTGAAAAAATTCATTTTGAATAACAAAAATTTAAAATGACCATCCAAAACAAAATTGTTTTGATGAGTCATAAAATCACTTCTAGTTTTATGGTTTAGGGTTTAGAGTCTAGGGTTTAGAGATTAGGGTTGTTATTTATTGGGGTTTATTTTTAAAGTATAATTTTTGGGTAGTCTAGGGTATATGTTAGGCTTTAAAACCATAAAACCTTTTATAAACTTAATTTTTTAAATTGTATAATTTAATTTTATGGGTTTAGGGTATTAATTTTTAACGACGGTGGTTGGGTCGTGGAATACATATTTTACGTCGTACAGTAAAACATACGACATGGTTTACGCTTTAAACGACGTTATTTTAATATGTAAGTCGGTTTATATAATTTACAACGTCTTTAATTTCTTAACACCGACGTGGTTTTTCAGTCGTCGTTATATAAAAAATTCAAAATAAATTTAAAATTAATCCGAAAAATGAACGGCCTTACGTTCTTAATCCGAAAAATGAAGTTTCCGTCGTGGAATATTAAATTTACGTCGGTACTTGTAGAACTTTCGCCTTGGTTTTTCTTTCGACGTTTTATAACGCGCGCGCTCTAAAAATTTTCGCGCGACCTAAATTTTTTTAGATTTGGCTCTTAGTCTTATACTTCGATCCCTGAAACCTAAAATTTCAGATTTCACGCGACATAACATTTCGCTCTCTCACTTCTGCTCTAATTAAATGTTGCACTCTCCAGGCTCGTCGAATCTGTGAGCTCGTCCAACCTGTAAGTACAAACCCTATCTTCCCCTTGTAAATTCATTGAATGATATTAGGTTGTTTTGTTAAAGGGTTTTAGGTATATGCTTTGCGATCTGTTAATAATGTGCTTATAGGTATGGGTTCATGGATTTTCTGTTTAATGGGTTCATGACAAGATCAAATAAAGGTGTACTTTTGCTGGAAATCAACACAAAAAGACACATCACCAACTTCCAAATGATTTCCAGCAAAAGGACACCTTTATTTGATCTTGTCATTTTCCGCTCTGGAGAAGGTGCAAAGTGCACCAATGCTTATAGGTATGGGTTCATGGATTTTCTGTTTAATGGGTTCATGGATTACATTATCTGTTATGTTGAATTGGGAATGGATTTAATTTTGTCGTATCTTTTAATCACCCTATGTTATGTTGAATTGGGAATGGATTTATTGTTTTCATGCTTGGTTTCATGTATATGTTGGTTTCTTGCTTGGTTTCATATATATGTTGTGTTCTTAATGGGTTTTGTGTTCTTGAAAATAAACTGAGACACGACGAATTTTAAGGCGTACGACGACGATTACACGACGGTGTTTTTAAACTACCGTCGTTGTATTACTTATACACGACGGTTTTTTCATAAACCGTCGTTTGTATTACGTATAATAGACGACGTCTGTTGAAAATCCGTCGTCTATATATGCCAAATACGTCTGTTTTTGATTAAAACCCGTCGTCTCTGTTGTTTATTACTTGCGATTAGATCATTGTATAATCTGCTATAGTGATGGTCATTGCCTGTATTTTCACTTTATTATAGATAATAGGTTATAGTGTCGGAGATGGATAAGTCATGGATGCACTCGGATAGAAGATCGAAGGCATATGAGTTTGGGGTGGAAGCATTTTTGAACTTTGCTGTAGAAAATCTTCTAACTACAACACATATCCGTTGTCCATGTGTTAAATGTGTTAATTTGAAGTTGTTTGGGGTTGGAATTATAAGGGATCACTTATACTTTAATGGAATTGACCAAAGCTATAAGAATTGGACATTTCACGGAGAACCTTGGGAAGCAACTACTAATGCTAGCAGAAATGTTGAAGAAGATGATGGCCATAGTAGGTACAGTTTTGTGTCTGAAGAAATTGATATGGATGATAATGATTTTGGTGATTTTGGTTCGGATCCGTATGAGTTTGCCAATGTGATTGGGGATGGAGATCAACCAGTGTACCCTGGTTGTAGAAAGTACACGAAGTTATCGGCATTAGTGAAGTTGTATAATTTGAAGGCAAAACATGGGATGAGTGATGTCTGTTTTACAGAATTATTGATACTTCAAGGCGATTTGCTTCCAGAAGGAAATACAATACCAACCTCCATGTATGAGGCTAAAAAGACTTTGTGTGCATTGGGGCTGAGTTATGAGAAAATGCACGCATGCCCCAATGATTGCATCTTGTATAGGAAGGAGTATGAGGATTCAACTAATTGTCCTACTTGTGGTATCTCAAGGTGGAAGGAAGGCAAAGATGCAATCTTGAAAGAGGGTGTGCCAGCGAAGGTGGTGTGGTATTTTCCCCCAATTCCAAGGTTTAAAAGGATGTTTCAATCACATGAGACAGCTAAGAGTTTGACTTGGTGGCATGTTGCTAGAAAATCAATTGACGGTCAGATGTCTCATCCGGCGGATTCCCCGTCTTGGAAACTTCTTGATGATAAATGGCCTGAGTTTGGTAATGAGCCGAGAAACTTGAGATTGGCTCTTTCATCTGATGGATTCAATCCCCACAGTTCTCTAAGTAGCAGATATAGTTGTTGGCCGGTTATCTTAGTTACATATAATCTCCCTCCATGGCTGTGCATGAAACGAAAGTTCATGATGTTAACCTTATTGATTTCCGGTCCTAAACAACCCGGAAATGATATAGACGTCTACTTGGAGCCTTTGATTGATGATTTAAAATCCTTGTGGGTTGGGATTAGAGGAGTGTATGATGCACATAATGGAGAATACTTTACACTCAGAGCTGCATTAATGTGGACAATTAATGATTTCCCCGCCTATGGAAACTTATCTGGTTGTGTTGTTAAAGGATATAAAGCTTGTCCAATATGCGGCGATGATACACCTAGTCACAGGTTGAAAAATGGCCACAAAATTTGTTACATTGGGCATAGAAAATGGTTACCAATCAATCATCCATATAGGAGGCAACGTGCAGCTTTTAATGGGAAACCTGAATATGGCATACCTCCAGAGCCATTAACCGGAGAAGAAGTGCTGCATATGGTTGAAAATGGTGACAGAGTTTGTTGGAAGAAGAAATCAATATTCTTTGATCTCGAGTATTGGAAATACCTTCCTGTGAGGCATGCCCTAGATGTTATGCACATTGAGAAGAATGTTTGCGATAGTATCATTGGTACATTGCTGGAGATCCCTGGAAAAAATAAAGATGGGATTGCTGCTCGATTAGATTTATTGAACATGGGGGTCAAAACTGATTTGCAACCCGAGTATGGAGAAAGACGTACTCGTTTGCCTCCTGGGCCTTGGAATTTGTCAAGAGCAGAGAAGAGAGAGGTTTGCAATTCTTTCTATGGTATGAAGGTCCCTGAAGGTTATTCTTCAAATATTAAAAATCTTGTATCTGTACAAGATTCAAGACTTCTTGGCCTTAAATCACATGATTGTCATACCTTAATGCAACAATTGCTCCATGTGGCAATTCGTTCTGTTTTGGAGAAGCCTGCAAGGTATGCAATAACTCGTTTGTGCTTCTTCTTCAATGCTATATGTGCAAAGACTGTTGATGTTTCCAAGCTAGATAAGTTGGAAGAAGATGTAGTAGTTACTCTGTGTTTGCTTGAGAAGTACTTTCCCCCTTCATTCTTTGATATCATGGTTCATCTAGTAGTACATCTTGTCAGAGAAGTTCGTCTATGTGGGCCAGTATATTTTAGGTGGATGTATCCGTTTGAAAGATATATGAAAGTGCTGAAGGGGTATGTTCAGAATCGTACTCGTCCCGAAGGTTGCATTGCTGAGCGGTATATAGTTGAAGAAGCGGTAGAGTTTTGTACTCAGCATTTATCTGATGTTAGTACAGTTGGAGTGCCTTCAAGCCAAAAGATGGGAGTTTCAAAGCCATTATCAGGTTGCACAGTGAGCGTAGTTGATCAGGACCTGTTGAATCAAGCACATCTATATGTCTTGGAGAATACGGAGGAAGTCCTACCTTATATCGAGTACGTATGAGTTTTATTCTTTAAGTTTCCATTTAAAATTATTTCTTATGTTTATCTTATATATTTGGGACCGTAATGCTTGAATTTTTCGTGTCATGTAGGCAACATATGATCCACATCAATACTGCTTATCCAAAATTTAGAAAGAGAACAAAGTGGCTGCAGGATAAGCACAATAGCACTTTCATTCAATGGCTACGCTTCAAGGTATATGTTGTTGAATAACGTATTTCTCTTTTAATTTTCTTCTTATTTATATGTTAGGATGAATTAAGATATGATTAATTTGCAGGTTCAAAGTGAACTTGAGGAAGACAATCATGGCGTATCAGAAAATTTAAGGTGGCTAGCAGCTGGTCCAAACATGTCAGTGCCATTATATAGGAGCTATCTTATTAAAGGTATTAAATTCAATATCAAGGCACAAGATGATGTGCGGACAACTCAAAATAGTGGAGTTTATTTACTTGCACATACCATGCAAGTTGCTAGTGCCAAGGATAAAAACCCAATTCTCTCAAATATGGGTTTCTATGGTGTCATTCAAGAAATTTGGGACCTTGACTACCAAAAGTTTACAATCCCAGTCTTTAGGTGTGATTGGATAGATAGTTCTGGTCTTGTAGTCGACGAACTTGGATTTACCCTTGTAGATTTGAGTAAAATTGGACATAGGAATGACCAATTTGTTTTGGCTTCTCAAGTCAAACAAATATTTTTTGTTGACGACCCGATGCATCGTGGTTGGTCGGTAGTGTTATCAATGCCTAGTAGAGAATATAATGATGTTATTGGTGATGAAGTATTAGGTGATGTGATAATTGAGTGTGAGCCATTTACTAGAGGGATGCCAAATGTTGACACATTTGATGAACTGGTAGGTGAGTTAGGCGGTCAAAATATTCGAGATGGGTGTGAAGATATATGGATTGAATGATGCTTATGTAATTGGCAGTGTATGACATTAATTTTGTAATATATTGTAATGTGATTTCTTCACTTTCTACGTTCAAATAAAACACGACGTTATTGTGAATCAGTTATTCAGCATATTTACCGACGTCTTAAAGCAACGTAACAATGAAGAACCACGACGCTATTGTGAAGCAATTATTCAGGATATCACGTCGGTGAAGGATAAAGAACCGCCATGTAATTCAAAATAACACGACTCCAATCCCATAATACCGACGTCTAAAAAACGAGATATATAATCTGAACGTTAAAAAATACGACGTCATCATACATTTTCCACGTCGCAAGTTCTTTTATAAACGAAGAGGAACGAAATTAATTCCGACGGAAATTCATTATAACCGCCGTCTAATAACAATTAAACGACGTTATTTGTAATACGGCTCCCATCATAATCTACGCCGTCTATATGTTCTGTAATACGGCTCTCATTTATTTGGAACCGACGTTGTTTAGACGTTCAACGTCGTCTATATTATTAAGTGCGTCGTGAGTAATGAATACATATAAATACAACGTCGACTATATAAATGTATACGTCGTAAATAATGACACTGACAACTATTTCCACGTCATCTTTTTTAGAAAAATCGAAGTGGAAAATTTATTTCACGACGGTTTTTTGTAAATAAGAGACGTTGTAGAACTTTAGCAGACTAAACACGTCTGTTTTTATTGTTTTCCGACATTGTTGTATTTAACAACGTCTAATATTTATGGTCGTTGTTTGTTTCTGAAAATAGGACGTATAAATTTTTTAATACGACTCTCATATATTTGTAACTGACGTTGTTTAGTTTTTCAACGTCTACTATAGAAACACATACGTCGTAAATAATGACACTGACAACTATTTCCACGTCATCTTTTATCGAAAAATCGAAGTGGAAAATTAATTGTACGACGGTTGTGTTTATATGTGCGACGTAGTAGGTATCAATAACGTCGTCTTCTAATGTATTTAAAGACGTCATATTTTTTATTGTCGTGAAAATTATATTTAACGTCGGCGTATTTTTATTGTCGTCGTTGTATGTCTATCTTGCGGCCTTGTTCTCTTAATATGTGTCATATTTTCCCTTTTTAACGACGGTCTTTTTAGAGAATTGGTCGTCTATTATCATCCTCGATTGCTTTTTTTAGATCTTTTTGCAGTACAAAGACGTCGTTTTGTATTTTTTGATGACGTTGTATTGTTTAACAACGACGGTTATTTAGCGTCGTGGTTTATGAGGGAAAAGATGACGGTGGATTCCACGACCATTGAAAAACCAAATACACGACGGTGATTTACCGTCGTCTTTTTGCTTTTTTGTAGTAGTGCGATTAGCATGCCATCCTTAGTTGCTCAACTTCACCTTTAAACATACTTTAAGTAATGTGAGGGCTTGAATCCTCAAACATACACTAAGGATTGAAAGGAGAACAATGTTATGATACATTATTGTGTTTGGCAATATAAATCAATAATATGAAGTATACAAGCCTTTCATTTATTTAAAGCAAGCAAGAGTGATGAAATTTAAAAATAAAAAAAAGTCATGACAAAATATTAATGTTGAAACTTACATGACTAGCAAGGATGTACATAAAGAAATTCAAGACACCTTTAATCCACACGGGAGTCCCTCTAATATCTCCTTTAAGAGTCATTTTAAATTCCTTACATGAGAGATAGATGCGAAGATAGAAGTCGTGGCACATATTGTAATAGAACAAAAAGGTTCATGATAACCATACTTATTGTGTTCAAAAATCTCAAATCCCTCATTTTTGAAAAGAAAATGAGAATTGCGACCTGGATAACATTAATAATACAAAGAGTTAAAATCTAATTATGCTTAGTAAAATAGTAAATCATTAATTAAGATATTAAGTTGTCTTAATTTCATATGTTTTATCGTCTATGAAAACAATAATTTTAAGACAGGGCTGGCTTCTCTTACTTGTGGAAGCGGAAGAATAGCCAAAATGTCAATTAAGATAACATACGACCCCCCCATTGTCTTAGCTATTTCTACCAAAGATTTGCTCCAAAATGTTGTTTTAGTTTTTATCCAAACATCTTCGTGACCCGGGTAGTCTCTGGCATATTCAGAAGCTAACGAGTGCTGTCTGCGATGATACTCCCCAATGAAAACCAAAAAGTTGCCAGATGTATAAACTTGAACAATAATGTCATATCTATAGAAAAGATCAGTGAATGATCTTAAAAGAAGAGCGGCTATCTTCAAGTTTCTGTCATATTGCAGGCACTTGATACATCCTTCATCATCGGAACGTAGAGAAATAATGGATCCAGTAGAACAGCAAACAGACATGAAACTACAAATATCTTCTTCCACGTATGAAGAAGGAAAGACTCCAGAGGATTGTGATCATAAATTTCCTCATATTTTGGCGACCGTTTTCTACTTGATCCATCATTATCTTTCATGATTGATTGTTCCATTGTAGCCTCTGAATTTGAATAACGATTACTGGATTAAAAAAAAAAACAACAACAAATGAATGTAAAATTGGTCCTATCTATCAGATAGAAGAAGGAACAAATTAAGGAGTCATTTTAAGACTAATCAGTCCTAATCTCTTGGACCTGGGCGTGTTTGTTACACCGTGCAAGCTTGGACTGGCTTGGCTTAAGTTTTATCCCATGTTTGTTTTACCCAGTTCTAATTTTAAATGGGATTAGCTAATACTGGGCCCACTAAAAACACCTCCTTAGGTGTTCTTAGCTAAACCCGTCTGGAGAGGAGGGACTAACAGTCCCGACGACCCAAGCAACTAGCAACCACACCCAATCGCCCCACAACCAACGACCAACCAAGCAGCAGCCACAACCACCATCCCCAACCACCAGATACAACCACCCGCCATGACCACCAACCACGACCACAAGCCACAGCCACCAGCCACAGCCACCCAAGAAGAAGATGACAGAATAGAAGAGGAAGAGGAGAGAACAGAAAATTTTCTAAAAACAAAACAGAGGAGAGGAGAGAAAATGGAGAAGAAGAGATGAGATAAATTTTTCGAAAAAAATAGAGAAGAAGAAAGAAAATGGAGGAGAAGAGGAAAGAAAATGGAGAACAGGAGGAGAGAAAATTTTAGAAAAAAATAGAAAAGATGGGAGAAATTTTTTGAAAAGAAAAGAAAAGTAGACAAAAAAAGAGGAGAGAAAATGGAGAAGAAGAAGATAAAGAGATGTAGAGGAGAAGAAGAAGATAAAGAGATGTAGAGGAGAAGAAGAAGGAGGAGCAGAGAGGTTCGGCCAAAATGAAAAAACGAGATGCAGAGAGGAAGAAAGAGATGGAGAGAGAAGAAAAAGTCAAAAAAATATAAAAAAATCTTACTTTAAAAAATATATATATATATATATATATATTCCTAGTCCAATCAAACATACACCAAACGCGGTACAAGTGTTATCCAGCTTATGCCAGGCCAAGCCAATCCAAGACAGTATCAATACTTAATCCAATCCATGACAGTCCCCCGTACCAAACGACCCCTAAGGGTCCAAGAGATTTGTGGTCACTTACCGTTATATGTAAATTCAACTGTTCACTCACTCTTGCACTCTTTTTAAGAAACTTTTTTGAACTATTGGATTAACATCCAACGGTGGGTGACCACAATATCTTGAACTCCTATGGTCCTAGAGATCGAAACTGTAAAACTAAGATACCCCTCAAATTAATATGCACAAATATAAAAGGCTCTCTACAAGCAGATATACAAGCCCTGTGTTTCATACCACATTTATTTAAAGGGAACAAGAAAATGCATATAAATAGTTTTGAAGTTAAAGAAACCAAACCGTGCAGCAGCTTTCTCTTCCAGCTTCTCCACAACTAAACTTTATATCGGGGTTGGCCATAACTCCACCTTCCGGATACAGAAATTATGCTCGTATGGGATCAACTAAACACATAAATTATAGGAGGAGCAAGAAAAAGGGGAATTTGGACAAGGCTGTAGGAGAAATCTAAAGTTTAGAATTGACATATATAGAAAGAAAAAAAAAGAATTGATACCTAGGTGGACTTGTAGTCTTCGTCCCCCCCAAGTATTCAATTCGTTATAGTCAATATATCGACATTTTTGGGATAATATATATCCTTCACGCGCATGCAGTATTTGAGCAATTTATAATATAGCGATATGAAACTGAAAAGGAATGAAAAATTCTGAGCCTCCATCCCTCTCCTCTCCGTTTCATCCCTGATGTCAGACCTGCATTTCAGTCTCAATCTCCAACGTAACTTACGCACGAGGATTTTCTTTTCAGACTCCTTTTTGAGCAAACTACATATGTTCTGAATATTTTATTGTTTTGGGCTTTCATTTGATTATAAACTTTGGCTCTCGTCCACTGACTATAGTGCAAGAGTTGTTGAACTGACCTGGTATCAAACTAAATTTGCTTTGGTTGGTGACAAGTAAATTATTAGAAAAAAGACTTGCTGAGTAGTTGTTTTGTTTCCTGGGGTTTGTCCCTACTCTGCAAGGTCATTTTCTAACAATTTACTTGTCACCAACCAAAGCAAGTCTTTTTCTAATAATTTGCTTGTTTCTTGGGGTTTCTCCCTACTCAGCAAGTCTTTTTCTAATTTTTTTTTTTCTGTTAGACACAAAATTGTCACAAATAATTCATGCAAACGTCAAGGTTCAGCATCAAAATTATAAACACAAAAACCTATATTTTAATTTTAGAAAATAGAAAGCTATAAAAAGGAAAAAAAAGGGCTTATTATTTATGAAATGGGGGGAATGTATAAACCCCAACAAACTCTTGATGTGTCTGAGTTTTTGCTTCCTACCTACAGAAGAGTTTTTGTTTCCACGTGAGGTGTCCTTAGATATCCCGCTCAAAAAGGTATTTTTCTTCCTTATGTTGAAAGAAAACCTCAATTTCAATATTTCTCCTATTCATTGATACTTAAAAAAAAATCATAGAAATGGTAATATAGAAACAACTTATACAGGAGAGGTCTAGTACTACTTATGCAAGCACGAAACAGTTAGATAATTAGTTTATTTCATCAACTAAACACAAAAAACAACTCCTAACTTTACAATCCATATTGGGCACAATTTTGTATTAACCTGATCGAACCATCCAATCTGATCATAGTGGGTTGGGTTAGCCTAAAAATGATTATGAGTCTTGGGTTCAAAAAGTTATAAATCATTATGCACGGGTTAGGTTACGGGTTGAAATCAACCGATCAACCTGATCACAAAAAATTTAGGTTGGATTGAATTGCCCTAATAATGAATGGGTCTTGAATTTAAGATATCATATATCGCTATATATCGAATTGGGTTATGAGTTGAGGTTAAAACCAACCCAACCCAACCCGTACCCACCTCTAATCCACAAACAACAACATCATTCCAAGTGGTTCCTTCTCTTTTATAATAATGTAGTTGTTTGCTGTGTATTTCTTAGGCGTAAGATGCTTGCACATTGCTTTTAATACTTCAACCATGGACTGAAGCTTTGGCACCTATACATTAATTTCTTGTGTTTGCTTGTCTCTATTCCCAAAGGACGTGTTTTGGGCTCTAAAGCCTCTACTCCCAAAGGACGTGTTTTGGGCTCTAAAGCTGGAAGCTCAACCACAGTGTGTTTAAACCGCGAGACTATAATGCGGAGATTCTATGCGGGGGTTATTTGCGGGGACTACTTACTGGGCCGTTAGATTGATCAAATGGCTAACATTAGTATCCTCTTTATACTACAACCGGGTTGGCATTACCCGTTGAGCAATGCTATTCACAATCGAAGTACTCAATGTCTACCTTCTTGTCTCTCTCTCCCTTTCTTTTTTTAATTAGTTTTTCTCTTTTCTCTTGGTTGTCTTCCTCTTTCTTTTATTATTCTTCTCTCCGTTGCCTCCGTACTCCTGCTTCTTCTCCTTCTTAATAAACAGGGCTAAGCACAGACAACAACTAAACACAAATCAATCTTGGCTAGTTATTTTATTTCCTCCGCCAGTTATTTTCTTCCTTTTCCCTCTCCTTCTTCCTATTTCTCTTGTTTTTTCCATTCGTTTCTCCACACAAAAATTCTGGATTTCTCTCATTTTCTCTATGATGCTGCTGATTTAGATCTACTAGGAATTGAGTTTTTGTGTTTCTGATTCCAGCTTAATAAGTAAAAATAAATGATTTTTATACACACATACAGAGTTTGATGAAGACTGACGGAGAGAAGAAAAGATGGAGAGAGAGAGAGAGAGTTATTCGAGAGGGAGTGAGAGAATTAAAAAAAGAAAGAGAGTTTCAAGTTACTGTAAGATCCCACATCAACCAACGGAGAGGGGGTGATGTGCCTTATATGTGCACACCCGCATCCATCTAGCACGAGCCCTTTTGGGAGCTCACTGGCTTCGGAGTCGTAGGAACTCCGAAGTTAAGCGAGTTGGGGGCTAGAGCAATCCCAGAATGGGTGACCCACTGGGAAGTTGCTCGTGAGCTTCCAGAAATAAAATCGTAAGGGCTAGAGAGGGGGACCCAAAGCGGACAATATCGTGCTACGGCAGAGTTGATCCCGGGATGTGACAATTTGGTATTAGAGCCACTCTACGGTATGATGCGAGTCTGCCGACGTGGACGTCGGGCCCTTAAGGGGGATGGATTGTAAAATCTCACATCAACCAACGGAGAGGGGGTGATGTGCCTTATATGTGCACACCCGCATCCATCTAGCACGAGGCCTTTTGGGAGCTCACTGACTTCGGAGTCGTAGGAACTCCAAAGTTAAGCAAGTTGGGGGCTAGAGCAATCCCAGGATGGGTGACCCACTGGGAAGTTGCTCGTGAGTTCCCAGAAACAAAACCGTGAGGGCAGAGATGAGGGCCCAAAGCGGACAATATCGTGCTGCGGCGGAGTTGATCTCAAGATGTGAAAATTACAATGGTGATCTGGGAGTTCATCTCTTTGATAATGCCCCTGAGTCTCGACTCTCACAGATGATATTGCTGGGGTTCACAGAACCCGTCTAGTCTGTATTAATCTTGTTTAAGTGTTGTTTCTGGGGCTTGGTCCCTTAGCTCATCAAAAAAAAAAAAAAAAGATAGAGGCAAGAAGAAAGAGAAACAATAATAATTTTTTTATTTTATTTAAAAGGAGAATACATTTGGGAACGTATACACGTGTATAGCAAATACCTTGACAAGTGAACAACATTGCTCTTACCCGTTTTAAAAAAACCCAGATCCTGCAATCAAGGGCGTTTTTCCCAAGTGAATGCATTCCAAGGTGAGTCAGAATGAAGATTTAAAAACAAAAACTACATTTAGAAAATTGAAAGGAAGAAAAGTTATTCCCGCCCCTATAAAATTCGTCCTGTTCTCCTTCCTCCCCCTCCCATCAGCTCATAACCATAGCCAACATTCCTCCAAGCTATCCAAGAAAAACCCGTCAATAATGAAATCTTAGAAATAAAAGAAAAGAGAGAAACTCATTAGCACAGGTCTCTTCGCACAGCAAAATAAAAAAATAATAATAATTTAGGGTAAAAAATATTAATAAATATAAAGGTTAAAAAGTAATATAATAATAATTTTAGATAAATAACAATATAATAATAATGTAGCGTAACCATGATCCGAGGAATTTAGTAAGGAAGATGAAGTCTCAATGAGTTCGTAGTAATTTTTGGAACATTTTTTCAATTTTTGTGTATTTGGTTATGAATTTTGTAAGAAAAAAAATAAAATAATAATTTAGACTAAAAAAGCAAGGATGTGGCCATGTTGACTGACATACACGTGTGCAATTGCTGAAAGGTGATGCACTCAGGTCGCGCCATGTGTCTATTGCATTTATTTTGAATTTTTTTTAGTGCAAAATTCTTGAAAAATTGGTAATAAATAATAGGAAAATCGAAAAAAAAAATGCCTCGAAAATTGATCCGGCCTCCTTGTGACGTTAGAAAACTTGGGGAATCTATAAATCATCCATTTCATAATGAAAAAATACAAACGCCTTTTGATAACTCACTTTCCTCTCAACCCTAACTGTATATCCTTATTAACTTCAACTTCAATAACCTATATCAACAAACATCTCCCATGAATGTTTGGAATCATTTTTTAAAATGACTAACCATGATCCAGGGAATTCAATAAGGATGATGAAGTCTCAATTAGTTCATAGCAATTTTCGGAACATTTTTTCAATTTTTGCATATTTAGTTATGAATTTTGTAAGAAAAAAGTAATAAAATAATTTAGGGTAAAAAGTAAGGATGTGGCCATGTTGACTGACGTACACGTGTGCAATTGCTGAAAGGTGCTGCACTCAGGTCACGCGATGTGTCCTTTTGCTTTTATTTTAATTTTTTTAGTGCAAAATTCTTGAAAAAATGGTAATAAATAGTAGGAAAATCGGAAAAATGCCCCGAAAATTGCTTCGGTCTTCTTGTGACATTATAAAACTTGAGGAATCTATAAATCATCCATTTCATGATGAAAAAAATACAAATGCCTTTTGATAACTCACTTTCCTCTCAACCCTAGCTATATATCCTTATTAACTTCAACTTCAATAACCTACATCAACAAACATCTCCCGTGAATGTGCGGAATCATTTTTTAAAATGCCTAACCTTGATCCAAGGAATTTAGTAAGGACGATGAAGTCTCAATGAGTTCGTAGCAATTTTCAGAATATTTTTTTAATTTTTGTGTATTTAATTATGAATTTTGTAAGAAAAAAGTAATAAAATAATAATTTAGGGTAAAAGATAAGGATGTGGCTATGTTGACTGATGTACATGCGTGCAACTGTTGAAATGTGATGCACTCAGGATGCGCCATGTGTCCTATTGCGTTTATTTTGACTTTTTTTAGTGCAAAATTCTTGAAAAAATGGTAATAAATAGTAGGATGATCGAAAAAATGCCCCAAAAATTGCTCCAGCCTCCTTGTGACTTATAAAACTTGGGGAAGCTATAAATCATCCATTTCATAATGAAAAAAAATCCAAACGCCTTTTGATAACTCACTTTCCTCTCAACCTAGCTATATATCCTTGTTAACTTCAACTTCAATAACCTACATCAACAAGCATCTCCCGTGAATGTTCGAAATTTTTTGATAACTCACTTTCCTTTCAACCGAAAAAATATATTTTGCAATAACCAACATTACAAGTATATTTCCTTAATGTTCATTATCTAATTGTTAACAATACAAGTATTAGTTTCCTTTCATATATAAGGTTGTAAAAGTATCTGTTTTGTCATAATTAGACAATGGTTTGAAGTCATCATGAGTGCGTGCGTCTAGATCTTTGAACAAGTCAAAGGTGTTCAATAAGTTGTTAATATGACGTCGTATGGGGAATCAGTCAAGTATCTTTATCATGTCCAATCACATAAAATGATGACGCATTTTTTCTGAAAAACCTCACACATCAGTCAGAAGCATTTTTAAAATATTACTGAATATTTCTCCTCGTCTATATGAGTGACTATATCTCTACTTTATTTTTTTTTTCTCAGTATATGTTTACTTTGAGGGATTCCACAAAACATATTAATATAGCTGAGTTCCTTGAGAAACATTCTGTGGTGTGTATATA